>NW_003852467.1:8561151-8602154 GCF_000181295.1 Otolemur garnettii | reverse complement strand
AAAAAAAAAAAAAAAGCAAATGATACTAATACACTTTGCCATTTTACTTCCTCTTTGCTGTGTTATTCCCATCAGATTTGCTAGTGTTTGTCCTAGGAACTACTTTCATTTAGATGAGATAATAAATATAAATAATTCAGCTAGAAAAATGTTTAGGATGATAACAAGGTTAGAAATGATGGAATGAGCTGAGTGCATTAACTAAGGCCTGTAATCCCAGTAACTTGAGACTATGGAGGCTAAAGCCAGAGGATCTCTTGAGGCCAGGAATTTGAGACCAGCATGGGCAATATAGTCAGACCTTATCTCTGGAAAAATAAATAGGCTTGCATGGTGGCACATGTTAGCTATTTGGGAGTTAAAGGCTACAGTAAGCTATGATCATACCACTGCACTCCAGTCTAGGTGACAGAGACCTCAGCTCTAGAAAACAATAAAAAAGTAGTAAGGTATCTGATTTATGATTCCTAATATTCTTTAAGAATTTCATGTCATTCACATCCACCCTAGTTCCATTTCTGGATCTGTGCAGTACTTCAATAAATATTTATTTAAGCTTACTATGTGTCGGTCAAGAAATGGTAAGTAGAATCTATCACATGTGTCAACTCTGATAAATCAGTTTAGGCTTATATTGTTTTGTGCTGAGACTTTTGAGAAAAAAATGCTAGAATCAATTAAAACCACATTTCATCAGGAGGAAAGGGGATGTGGTTACGGCTCCTACATACTTTCCTTCTCTGTGCTAGACACTATAAGAATAGGAAGATAAATCCAGCATGGCTCTAGCCCTTGCAAAGATTATTACAAACCTGTTGGAAAGAGCAGAGGTTGGGACTCCACTTAGAAAATTCTCTTAGCACTTCAGGTGAGTAGAGATGAAGACCTGGGCTAGGGCAGTGATACATGCCCTAAAAATGGAAAGAATGGCATGAACACATGAAATATTTTAGTTGTTAGACTGGAAAGATGCTATAGACATCCTAAAACAATAGGAATAGTCTTTGATCTCTGGAATACTGATAAAGAGAAGTTATATATTTTTCCTGTTGTGTTTGCCCAAACTACTTTCATAGTTTTTCTATTTTTATCCTTGAGTAAAACTCCCCTTTTCTTTTCATTGTCTTCAGTGTAGTCTTATAACAAATGAATGCTGAGTCTCGCCCACTTGACAGTGTGTTCATTAATAGTCTCTTCTCTGCTTCCAGCCAACTTGTATTTAAATGTATGGCTCCCATCCAATGACTCTCAACAGGTTCATTAACGAGAGTATGTATTATGGACAAAAATGGGAGAATTGAGAACTTTACTTGGCTCATAGGACCACCTTTCTCCAATTACTTGGATTCTTTGATTCATTAAGGAAGGAAAATTGTTCTGTAGAATCTTATTGTCATTGGTGTATATTAGCATGCTTTAAAGATAAAAAGGAAAGGACAGTCATCATTTTAGTAATGGAGTCTTAAATTACTGGCACTTTACTCATAAATGAGGGATATAATGTAGAATCCTTTATTCTCAGAAATTGTTCTTATCTCCCCTCCTGCTGAGTCATGAGGTAAACTAATTTTGATTTTATCTGGTCTAAATTCATTCTAATCCAATAATTTAATCAGTCTCTTTAGTTTTAACTGTATCTCATTTGTAGATTGCTTTTCTATTTGAGATTTTTCTACTTCTCTCTAAAATAGCATCTGGGGCATGGGGAAGTGGCTTTCATGGTATCGCATAGATCAGAGGAAATGAATCCCCTCACCTTGTGCTGGTTTTTAGGGGCATTGGTGATAGGATTTATTAGTTGGGTGGTCTGCTAGCATCTGTCTGACTGAAATTGACAGTTGATAAAAAAATCATAGTCTAAATTCTCTCAGCTTAGTTAAGGCCTTATAAAGACCCCTGGCTTATTCAGCCACTCTAAATCTATCCTTAAAGTGTCTGATTTGTTTCCCATGTTTCTCCCGGTACAGAATATACCTCTACTGTAAACTTACTATACATTCTTTACAGTCAGATCAACCATTTGCTTACAAAACCTGAGGAAGGTCTGGGAGGGCAAACAAGTCCATCTCTCTGCCTAATCATGTCAGTCTATTTCTTAAGCTACGTTACAAGTTCTCATCTTTTCATAGTCACCCTGAAAAGCAGCCTCTTCCTGATATTCAAAATGGAGACAGAAATGCCCTTACTATGTCTCACAATTTGTGGAACATATTTCTTCTTATCCACTGGAGCATGAGGAAGGGAAAATAGACATACTCATCTCCCTCACTTATATCTGCCTCCTTTCCTTTTTCTACAGTACTTGAGGGAAAAGAAAGAAATCTCACCCTTAGTTTTCAAAAACCTTAATTACATGACATTATCAGTAGATAATAGAAATTGCAAAACTTTTACTAATTTTTCTCTTGGTGATGTCCATGACTTATTTCTTCTAAACCTCACTGAATCTTCAATCTGTTACTATCTGTTTGATTTATTGAAATAGTTTCCAAATTGTTTCTTGCCTATTTTTCTCTTTCCACCCCAGGCTATTTTGCATCCTGTTACCGGACTATTCTTCTGTTCTCTCTGCTTTGATTACACCATTTGTTTTCATTAAGACAGTACAGAATTATGTCTCATCACTTACCTAGTATTCTCTTTCAATCATATGCCTGCTGAGTTCTAAGATCCTTTTCGTATTATAATTTATTTACTACACTACCCCTAAATTGATTCCTTCCTCACGCCTTTCTTTGACATATTGTCTCTTACTGATAACACAACCATACATTGATTTTTCACAGCCTAGCTTTATTACTATTACCGTTGTTGTTACTATTTTAGAAGCAAGAGTCTCACGCTGTTACCCAAGATAGAGTACAGTGGTGTGATTATAGCTCACTGTAGACTTAAACTCTTGGGCTCAAGTGATCTTCCTACCTCAGCCTCCTGAGTAGCTGAGACTACAGGTGTTTACCACCATACTCAGATAATTTTAAATTATTTTTTATAAAGACAAGGCCTTACTATGTTCCTCCAGGCTCCTCTTGAACTCCTGACATCAAGCAATCTTCCTGCCTCACCCTTCCTAGGTGTTGGGATTACAGGCATGAGCCTCTACCTCCAACTAGGAACCTATATTTTGACCTTCTGTTGTAAAACTGACTCACTCCATGAACAATTTTCTTTGTTAAACAAAATCTAATGGTACTTAAAAAATAAAAGCACGCAAAATATGGGTTTGGGCAATAAGAAATTGTCTTTTTACTATCCTTTAGATTTATTTTCTATATTTTCATTAATAAACATGACTATTCTTATGATTTAAAACAGTATTAGTTCAGCAATACTATAATTTAATTAGATTATGATCCAAAAAATTATAGTGTGCAAAGTTTTATTTACAAAATATCGCTACATCTGCAGTTAATCATAAAGCAGTATTTCTGGTGCACTTCCAAATATTTTATCTATTTTTTGACTGTATAAATAATATTTGTTAGCTATAGAAAGTATAAAAAAGAAACAAAAAATTCAAAAATAATCACTACAAACATTTAGGGCAATTCCCTCTAGTTTCTCTCTGTCTCTCATACATAAAAGATGGATCTAGTTTAAGATCTATGATTAAGATTATTTTGTACATCATAAACATTTTCCCAGATTATTGAGAATTTTTTGTTATTAGTATAATTTATCCTCTCTCTCCATTTTAGTAAAACTCATGTCATTTAAAAAAGATTTTTCTTTTTCTTTTTCTTTTTTTTTTAGTTTGAGGGAAAGGATAAGGTAAGGGGGGGGAGAGTGAAACTAAACATTTAATTACCTGATTAATGTAGAATATTTGCAACATGATGCTTCCTAACTGTGGCCATGATTATTTACTTTTATTTGTATTTCATCATTGAAAAGAGACCTTCAGTTTCTCATTAAGTGTTAAACTAGATCAACCTGACACAGATCTAATAAAATTAGAGCTGTTTAGAACAGTTGGTTCATCAAGAGTTTTGAACCCACAGGTAGATTCTGTAAATAATTAAGGCTTTTTATTTCAATTGATGGCCATGTTAAAGGTCTGTTTCAAAAAAATAAGGATTTAAACATAACACTCCCTTAGGATTTATGTATATAAAATGAGAGGATTGGTCTGGATGATGTATTCATTCCTTTCTACCTGTTATACTCTGTGGTTATATGAACTGTCAGATTCTTCAGGGAAATGCATATACTAAAGAAAATTCTCTGATGTTAGGTTTCTCTGTAACACTGAGATATATTTAGATATGTAAAATACTTTGCCTTTTGGACAATAAATATATAGGATAATATTTTTTGTTTGTATGCCAGAAGGCTCTCTGAACTATAAAAAGAATCAGCTTACAACTAGGATGAAGAAAGCAAGAGAAATGTGCTCATGTGATTGAAAGAGATAACTGCTATACTCAAAATCGACTTCAATTGAGAAAGAACAATTATATATTCCTTATGAAGGACTACTTAATTGCCTACTTTTGGAATAAAACAATTTTTGGCTCTAAGCTAAATTGAAGATTTTGAAGAAATCCCAGGAAAAAAGTGTAGCAAATTTGAATTTACGGCATAGGTTTGCCATTTTCTCATCAAACTTAGACCAACCTTGAAAATATTGTAAGAATGATTTTCTTCAAAGGATAAATGTTCTTGTTTAACTTCTATATAGAAAAGGTGTATAAATGAGGTAGGTGTAATATCTGGATATGCTGGTAATCTTTGAAATGGGTCCCACTGTTATTAGAAAAAGAAAATAAACGTGCTTATCTTTCAGTTGGGCAATAACCAGGACTGATTCATGGAAGAAAACCTATGACAGTTCAGGAATGCTTTCTCTCTGATTGTACCTATAATAAAAAGGTCATGCTTCCTATTATCTTGCTATATTGCTTTGTAAAAATTACTTTCATTGGCGCATACTTGAAATACATTTTAAATAGTTTAACAACCATACTTATATAAAACATAGTTCCTTCTCAAAAGTGCCTAGTAACACTAAAGAGATTGAATCAGTGGAAGAACTTATTAATGCTAAAATTCACAAAAGTATTACTCTTCCTTTATATACTCATTGTTTCCAGCTCTTTCTAACTTTAATAATTGACATTAACACTGTATATTTTTGATAATCTTTGTGATTATTTTTAATAATATTTTCCTTAGTTTTTCTTCTTCTATTCTTCTATCCAACTCTTCTTTATTAAAAAACAGTGTCTACAAGATTGCACAGGATAAAAGGTCAGAAAAATAAAAGATTATTTCAATGTATATACCTCCAATCTATTACTATCGCTATCAAGACATAAAGCAATGTGTTGCACTTGACAAATTTCATATTTCTCTTGGGGTGTGTTGTACTGTATTTTCATAACATATGCAAGGCAATTTCCACTTACTTCAAATCACTGAGTATAATTTTTAATAAGGAAAGAAAAATTTCTCTACTTTTTCTAAAATATCATCTTTGTATTTGAAAATCTACCCCTAATTATTAAATTTTCTGATGGTTTTTCATTTCATTAATTAACAAACATTATCATATGTCATAAATGTTAATAGTCATGCGAAATAAAAAATCTCTATCATTTTTTCTGCTTTGAGGTGTATTCTCCTAAGAAGACAAATCAATCTATCTATCTAAACTATGATGTGATAGGTTATTTAACTATATGAAAGGGAAATTAAAAGCTAAAAAAAGAGAAAGACCACTTTTAGTTGGGTTGTAGATTTGGGAAGACTTCATGCATGAAGTGATCCTGAAAGATTACTCTGGGTAGTCTGTGCATCTAAAGAGGGAGGGGCAGGGGTGCCAGGAATAGTTCAGGTAATGTGAAAAGACTTTGCAAAGATGTGATATTTTCTTGGTGTGAGAAGAATCTTCAGAAATAATTTTAGCTCCAGAAAGGTGAAGTGTTGAGATACGAGAATTAAACAGTAATTATAGAGATTATAATGAATGAGCGTGAGGGCCATATTTAGGAATTTGGACTGTGTCCTGACAAATTATGAGAAGCTGTGGCAGGATTTCGAACAGCTGCACAATAAGGTTATTCTAGCGGGAGTGCTCAGAGTTGGCTGAGTGAAAAAGACTAATGGAGGAAAAGACCAGTTTGAAAGCTGTTGTGGTACTCCAGTGAGAAATGATAAAAGAATTATCTACCAAGTGGTGAAAATGAAATAAAGAGTAAGATGTGGACCAGGATATATTAAGAGGGATATGATAACCAGTTCAAAGGCTGAGGATGACAACAGCCAGTTGTCTGAAGCAATCATGAATCAGGGAAAATCTAGGGAGGAATAGCGTTTAGTTTGAGGCATGTTGCCTTTGAAGTACCTAAACTGAGAAGCACTGGACATTTAGGAAGTGAGGGTGGTGGTCATAGATCTAAGTGTCACAGGGGTGTATACTAACCCCTGGGATTGTCTAAGCTGGTAGTGGGAGGAGAGTAAGCATGTCGATAAATAAGAAAAGCCATTACACAGTAAGGCTCTAGAGAACGTTAAAAAAAAAAAACAGTAAGCAAGGGGAGAGGTTTGTCAATTGTGGTTTTAAAAAGTTAAGGACATTGATGATAAGCAACTAATATTTCATTCATTTGCAAGTGACTTTTTGTATACTTGAAAATAAAATTTTAATCACATGATATTTCAACCAGATAAATTTGGTTACCCAGAAAAAAAAAGAGGTATTAATAACATATATTTGAAGGCCAAGAAAAGCTACATAATGAATGCTCCATAAATTAGCCATTACATAGGTAGATGCACAATTTGTTCCATGAAGATTCAAAGTATTAAGTTATTTTACTCATCACAACAACCTATTTCCATCAAAATTTCATGGAGAGATAATAGATCATTATTTATTCTATAGAGAATGTAGACCATGAAGATTAAAAATAGCTCATGAATAAAGGAAAAAGAAACTCTATATGTGGGATTTTATGTAATTATGGTAACAATTCCTTGGAG
Source organism: Otolemur garnettii (assembly GCF_000181295.1). Lineage (NCBI taxonomy): Eukaryota > Metazoa > Chordata > Mammalia > Primates > Galagidae > Otolemur > Otolemur garnettii. The sequence continues at coordinate 8,595,170 of NW_003852467.1, read as the reverse complement.
ATATTGTGGTCTGTTATGTAAATATGTGTAATTACGATAATTTTAAAAACCATGTTATTTACTCAGTAGTTTAACAGCTCCTTCACAAAACATTGACTTTCAGAACTCAGGAGAGGTATAGCAATACATAAAAATGAGGGTGAATTTAATACCACAAGTGAATTTAAAATGTATTTTTATAAGAAAGACTTCAGAATTTAAGGATATATTTACCCTGTTTTTACTTTCACACACAGAAACTCTGCTATAGCGCAAGTCACTATTAGCCAAGTTCAGGGATAATATATATGAAGATTGTTGTTAATGGAATGAATTGGTGGTATTCTCATAAAATTTTCTAGACCATGGTTGTTTAGAAGAAGGGACAGTGTGTTCAAAGGCTGCGAGGTTATTTAGATCTAGAGTGCTGCAAAGGACAAGCCCAGGCCAAAAGATAAGTGTATAATCATCAATATTGTTTTATGCCATATTTTAAAATTTTGGATACAATTATATAAGTACTAGAGAGCTATTAGAGGGCATGATCTGAGAAAACGACTTAATTTCTTTTTATTTTGGAAAAATTAGCAGTAGTATAAAGAAAAAAAGATTTAAAATAATAACCTCGCAGCCTTTGAACACACTGTTTCTTCTTCCCAGAATGATACACCCCTCATACATGCACACATATATGTGAATGAATGTACCCACACACATTCACCTATCACACTGATGGCCTAGTGAACACATTGAAACTTGGCTCACCCCAAGTGACCTTTGCCCCACTCCATTATATAAGTGTGCTCCCCATATAGCCTACTTTTGTTTTTATTATAATCCCATTATCACTGAATACCTCCACATTTCAGAGCTGTGTGAATGGTGCTCCCTGGAAGAGTGCAATATAGTGACCATTATGATACTTTTTCACAGATTTATTAACTTGTCTACCTCTGCTTACTGTATGGCTTATAATAGTAGAACATATTCTTCATTTCTCTTTTTGGTCCCCAAATTCAGTTCACCTATTAGCACATTTTTGGTCTTTCATAAATATTCATTCAATGAATGAATGGATAGATAGTCTCCTTTCCTCTGAAAGTTTGAATTTCTGATTATAGCACCCATATATTAAATATACACTCCTACGATTGACCCTTGAACAATAGGGGGGGAAATAATAACTAACATAGATTGGACATGTTCTTTATGCCACAAATTTTGTTACTGCTTGCTTGTATTATTCCATTTAGTGTTTACAACAACCCTATGGAGTAGGTGTTATTATATGACCTTAGACTGCAATCTACATATTCTTTTTATCAGATAGCTACAATCACACTATTATAACATCAATATTTGAAATGAGGAAGTCAGAGGGCCAGTGAACAATGTGAGAAAAGTATGAGAACTTTATATGCATTTCCAGTTTGCATCTTTGATGTGATTATCCATTAGATATAGAGTAAGGAAAAAGAAGAAATACAGGATGGTTACCAGTTTTCTGGCTTAGCTGGATGGTGGTATTATTCGCAAGGAAAGGGGGAAAGGAGTCCATGGAGAGAGAAGATAGTGAATTCATTTCAGGATGTTGGATTCTGAGTTGTGTGAGTACACTTCAGGGAGGATATCTAAGAGGAAGCTGGATATATGGACCTGAGCTTAGAGAAAAGGTTTGGATTGGACATAGATTTGTGAGTTGTCAGCATATCAGCAGTAGCAAAATTACTGATCTGAGAAGCAAAAGGAGATTAAGCAGAAGTATCCATATTGGCTCTCATATTGATATTTAAGGTGTAAGTGGGAGTGGAAGCTCTGTAAGAGGAGAATGAGGAGGAATCATTATAGCAGAAAAAGAAAAAAAAATGTAAAGAAGGGAGGATTCAAGAAGGCAAAAGTTAAAAGATTGTCTTTTACAGAGGTCAAGTAAAATGAAAGAGGAAAAGAGTTCACTGGATTTGGAAATTAAGGCATGAGCCACTTTGCTGAGAATGTGCTCAGTAAAGACATGCACATGTGAATGTTGCCTTGAGAAAGGTGGCACAGGCAGTAAGACAATTATGAATGCTTCCTCTAAGAACCTTCACAGTGCAGGAAAAGAGGAATGATGTTCCAATTCTAGGGAAGGATTTGTTTGTTTGCTTATTTCATTTTTGTTGGGTAATTTTGGGGTTTGGCTTAGTTTCAATTTCCTAGGGTATTTAAACCTAGAGGGTTTATATACAGTCAAGGGAAAGATGTTTATATATAGTACAGTCAGGAGTCCAAAAAAGAGAAGAATTAGATTAAGAGCAAAGAAGGGGTAAGAAGTTTAATCCGTAAATAAGACAAAGAGTTCATCTTTATCAGAAACAGGAAGGATGAAAGGATAGACAGAAGGATGGATTCTCATATAAATGCAGGCAGAAAGTTCTTAGCCATTTTTTAATTTCAAATTGCAAAAAAAAGTTACTAAAGAATGTAACAATGTGCTAATATTCCATTCAAATCATATTCTACTTTCCCTCAATTATTGTTCTTCCAGGCAAATACTTTTTGACCTGAATATCCTGCCTAATTTGTGTAAGTGTAAAACTATATTGTCCAAAGGACCAACGGAGTTTTGCTCCTTAGGTTAGGATGTTAGAAACACGTTAGGTTTTTCTATTAAGATGGCTCACTTACTAGGAGGAAATTGTTAACTTTGGGGGCCATTGATTGCTTTTCTGCTGTTTCGGAGACTGTATAATAGTGCTGCAATAAGGAATGACATGTACATATTAGAAACATTATTGCTCTGCTATTCAATTATTTAGGTGAGGTTTTAGGAGTGCCATTTATCTAGTGGAATTTTCAAATCTCCATCTGTATTATTACCATGTAAGCAGTGGATCTAGTGTGACATTGCTTTTACTGGCCATAATATGGCACAACTCTGGTTTGAGAAGTCAAAATAGGAGGTAGGAGATGGATCATGGATATCTAAAGTGTAGACTACGTTTCATAATAAACCGTCTTTTGAAGTTGTATCTTCCTAAGAGCTCCCCTTACAGATCTTTTGTAGACAAAGCTTCAAAATGGAATTTCTGCAACAGGCTTCCCCAAACTTTAAATTCTCAACTACCAGGCTATCATTAAAAGTGTGTTCATGCTTGTTGTTTAAGGTATTACTAAACAACCATTACATGAGCATTGCAAAATCAAGTTTTGAATTCACAATGGAAATAAATATCTCTCTGAATGCTTAGAGCTTTAGCACAATTGATATGGGACTAAGTTAAAACCAAGGAAAGTGTAGTATCTTTTTCTTTACATTTTCAATTTTAGACATGTATTTCTTTTAACAGTTATTAATGAAGCCATCTCTGTGTGCCTACCACAGTTCTAACTCTTTGATAGGTATGGAGAAAATGACTATCTTATAACCTCTGCTCTCGTTTTTGTGGATGCTGGCATATCCTTTTCTTCAGAAAGCTTTCTTGTTTGTATTTACTTGCTCCATTTGGAACCAAAGTACATGGTATTTAGGGATGGAAACTTTGTTTGGGAATAATACAAATAATATTGGAAAAACTTATATTTACTTCTGTATGCAATACTGATGCGTATATCCAAATTTAACCTCGTGAGAATCCCAGGAACTACAACTCTGCAGACAAGAAAGTACAGATTCTCCTTAACAAACAAGGCTTGCATCACACTAGCAAGCTCTGATTTTAAAAAAGAGCCATCCCGGGCAGTGCCTGTGGCTCAAAGGAATAGGGGGCCGGCCCCATATGCCAGACGTGGCAGGTTCAAATCCAGCCCCGGCCAAAAACTGCAAGAAAAAAAAAAATCCCATCCCAACTTAATGACCAAACTAGAAACCTATTTTGGATGCAGTTATGATGCATGATATTCCATTGTTCTAATAAATCCAGAAACATATTTCATAGCTAGCACCAGGTGAGGGGCTGTCAAGGTTAAATGCAGAAGCATGTACTCTGGAGGGTCAGCATTTGGCTGTTTGGCATGCTTTTATTCCATACTCCATATTTATGTAGTGGCGGCCAGTGTGGTGTGCTAAGAAGTTTGAGGACTTGCCTTGCCACCAGTTAGCTAAGTGAACTTCAAAACACCCTTTTAAGATCTCCTTTACTGCAGTAGTCTATGAAAATATTGATTGAACTAAATAAGTTTAATGTTCTTAACAGGTAACCATTTCACTAATTTACTGTTGTTGCAGTTTTTGGCCGGGGCCAGGTTTGAACCCACTACCTCTGGTATATGGGGCCAGCACCCTACACCTTGAGCCATAGGCACCACCCAACGTTTCACTAATTTAGTGCTAGGATAATACTAAAGAAAATGAAAAACCCATTCTGTGGTAGTTATATAGAGTATAGTTAAGTGATTTACATGAAGGTTATATACAGACAACAATTTAGGATTTTTTTTTTCCCAGAAAGTAAATGACAAAAATGATGTGAAAGCAAAGAGAATTACCAGGATAAAAACATTCTGAGGTAGTGCTTGTGTCTTCAGAGGGGAAGGAAAAAAAAAAAAAGAAACAAACAAGTCTGCTTGGGATATGGCTGGGAACTAGGTAGCCAAGCAACTGATTGAAAAGCCACCAAAGGGAGCCTTCTTCAAAGGGATGGGTGCATCACTGAGTTAATCCCTGGTTTAGGCTTTGACAGGCTTGCATCTCAGGATTCAGTTCAAACATGAGCTATTATGTGCTGACTTCAGCATGGGAGCACTGAAATTGGGCCATGACTGCACATTTTATTACTGAATCTGTTCTCGAAAGCCCTGGGAAAAGAATGCTTTTTTGAAAAAAGCTATACTTGCCACCCAATAACAAGGGTTATGCAATAGATAATCAAGTTGTCTTATTAGATTATTCCTTTACAACACAGAATCTAGGATGAAACATTCCTCAGATGAATAGAGCTATGATTTTTATCAATGAAATAAAACTAACCTAACTGCGTAAATAGTTTCATTACTGGTAAAAGAGCTTGCTAGGCTCTCTTAAAAATGTGAGAAAACAGGCACTTTTCATAAAAGTAATGGGGCCTTTGTTACAGAAAAAAAAATCTGCTTTGGAAAAATCAATATTTTTTTATTTTAGGAGATTTATACGTGAGGATTGTTGCTTTTCTATTAGCTTAATAAATGCCCAGGGCATCCTAATAGTTAAATTTATATAATTAAAAGAAGTAGGGGTAATATGGGCTTATTTCCTTATTGTGCTACATTATTTGATGTTCTGATGAAAGTCAGTGATCTTTTCAATAAGTATATATTGCAATTCTACTGAAAGGGATACATATGTGAATAAGGACCCTGCAGTAAGAAGCTTAACTTTAGTGGTGAAATACGAGAATTCTGTTAAAATAGACTAATAGACTTGTATAATGATAATGTATAATAATAACACTAATGAATAATGGCAGTATATAATATTATATTCTATAGAACTTGGAGGAAATCTAGAGTTGGTCTAGATAAGTCAGATGTGTTTGGGTCACGTTTGAGAAGAGGTGGAATTAAAGGTAGACAGCTAGGAATTGTGCATTTTAAAGAGCTATAGTAGTAGTGGTGATGATATGATGTTGGTGGTAATGAGAAGGAAAATGAGGAGGAGGAGGAAAAGGAGAGATGTATTAGTTACCACTATAGATTTGTGTGCTTGGTATTTTTCTAAGAGAGTTTGCATATATGAACTGAGTTAATACTCACGACAGTCTTTTGAAGTATGTGCTATTATTGGTCCCATTTTTATGGTTAGGAAAATTGAGTAACAGAGGAGCTGACCTGCCATAGTAAGTGGATGATTGGTGTTAAAATCAGAGCACACCCATGCAAGAAGAATGTAAATGTTCCAGAGAAAGGCTGAGAAGTGATGATAGTCTATATCACTCAGATACCTGCAGTGGCTAAATAGAAATATATGTGATATGGTGCATAACAAGAAATGGTGGTCACAATAGCACGCTGGGGAATATGCAGAATAAACTGGATAACTAACAGCCCATGTAAACATAGGGGATGAACCCCAGTAGATTGTGGCCCTCCAGAAATGCTGTACCAGTGTTATAAATTGTCCAAGCTCAGAAAGAATCTCAAATTTAGATACATAAGTGAAACCTCCAGATTATTAAATATTTGGCAATTAATTAAAATTTTCTAAGATAAAATGTTAAATGGGCTCTAGAGAACATATGAATTACTGCGCCTGTTACAGCCCAGGAATGACCAGCACACCATTCCATCATTATACAGAGGCATTTACTGACTTTTCTGAAGTTTCTAATAGTCTGAGCTTAGAACAAAATACAGAGTAGTTAAAAGTCACATTCACTCAATATTAATATTGCTAACAGCTTAGTGGGTTAATTTCAATGTCAAATATTTGTTTTAAGAATAAATGCAGGAGCATGTAAAAATCAAAGTTCAGCAACATATTTTCAGTATGTTCCCTTAGCTTCATGCTCCAACACTGTGAGCATCTGAAATTTATTCTGATAACTTCTCTTGGGCTGTGGCCATCTCCATCCATGTCTCTTATACAAGATTATGAAAATCATGGGAAAAAAGTCTAATTTCCAAAGAATAGGTGTGAATCCATGTTAGAAACCCATATGACAATATTAAATTCATTTATCTGGGCATCTCAAGGTAGGATTGCTCATATTTCTGGTAATACCAAATGCTATGGAATGTCTCCATGAAAGCTGATATATATGTGTATATGAAGTGTATTCCCTGCTTGCTTGATTCTTCCTCTTTTCCTTTCTTTCTCTCTTTTATCTCCTCCCAATTTGCTCATATTTTGTTTTATGGGTTGTGAATATTATGATCCTTGATCTCTAACCCAACTATAACTTGATTGTCTTAGTGCCAGATGTTACTTTGCAACATAGGGAATTGAAATGTCAATGACATATTGACAAGCTAGAAAATGTCCCAGGTAAAAAGTGTTGAAAATGGTAAGGAGTCTCAACACCATATCATGTGAGGAATACTTAAGTAAACTAGGGAGAGAGACAATGAAAGACTATCTAGGACAAATAAGATAGCGACTCTAAAATATTTAGAAGATTGGCAGTGAAAAAGATTTAGTATTTAATTTATTTGAAAACTTATTCTGACTTCGAAAGTGCGGAAGCTATGGGAGGTAGAGTTTAGTGTTAATAATGAAAACTTTTCTCCATATAGAGGACTACCTAAAAGGGGTAGTGGATTCCTCAAAAATTGTTAAGACTGTAAGACTGTGGTACAGAGAAAGTTTCTGGATTGTCAGGCAGAAATATTTGACCTCTGAATGAGTGCTTTGTCTCAAGAAGTATAGAGAAAAAGTATCAATATAAAGTAATATCATCATTTAAGATAATTTTATGACATAACAGAGGACACCATTTTATCGACAATAACTACAAACATTAAAACAGATTACAGCATACATCGAAATTAATAGAGACCTAGTGTTTGCTGCTAGATAAGAGTATGCATACATGTCACATTCTCTTGTATTGACCTTGTTCTCTCAAGTAACTGCGTTTCCATAACTATTTCCATGTAGTGTACATTTCACACATTCTAAAAGGATCAGTTATATTAGATGGTCTTCTTTTTAATTGCAAAAAGTTTTTATAGGACTTTCTCCTTACTTCGGTTTTCCATTAAGCTATTGAAATAATACCATTGTATGTGTTTTTCAGCCCTGTATCTCTGGTTATTGTTTGTCATATATATGTTGGAATCACTATTTTAACCCATGTTATAGGGCAGTTGTGGCAATTATCTAAGAAAATCAAGCAGTTAACATTATTGAAGAAAAATGTTTCAAATTCAGAATTGTGTGGTTAATCAAAATGTGTTTTCACTCTATAGGTCTGGCTTAGGGTGCATTACTTAGAGGCTAGGAGGACAATGTTGACATTTAAGTGGTTCTTGTTGCATGTTTACATTAACAAAATGAAGAACACCCTAATAATTGTCTTTAAAAGACATAGATTTTAAATAACTACCAACTAACACATAGTGCTTTGCAAATGAAGTGGAAAAGAATCCTCAAACAATCATACTTAATGCAACAGAGAATTATATCCTTATGGAGAAAATAACATAGAATGCATTATAATCTTGGTCTGTGGCCCTGAAAATTTTAGTTGCTATTATTATTCTCTACATTCTCTGCATGGCATGCTTCATTGTTCACCAATTGTCAAGGAAAAATATTTGTTACACGGAGAAAATGAGAGCAATCTTACCTGTAAGCAAATTGATATTGATGCCTGTTGTCCTAGAAACGCACTTGTACTTTATTAATGTTCTTATGGGGATTATTTTGTTTTACTGGTGATTTTTTTAGGTTATTCGTCATGGGGGAGAAAGCGGCAAAAAGGGGAGTAGTGGAAAGAGGTAGAAAGAAAAACACTGCTGGATTTACTCAGAAGTGTGTTTTCCCTCAGCTTTACTGAGATATAATTGACCAAAAAAAAAAAAATGTGTACATTCATGGTGCCCTACAAGATGATTTGATGTACATAAAGATTGTCAAATGATTATCACCATCATGTACCTTACATTGTTTTTGTTCTTTTGGTAATGAGGACACTTAAGATCTACTCCCTGAGCAGATTTTAAGTACACAATATATTATTATTAGCTATAGTTACCATGGTCTATGTTAGATGTCAAGAACTTACTCATCTTGTAATGGAAAGTCTGTATCCTTTGATCAGCCTCTTCTTTCAGCTTATTTTTTATATTTTTATCTTAGGTTTGTTATTGTAAATATTGTGGTTCATGTTCAATCTTCTCTTTGCTTTTGCTCTATAGATCTAGCTTGGAGGAAATGTGGAAATGTTAGTTAAAGGTAGATTTTAAGTTCAAATGTTTCCCTCGAGTTTGTTTATGGTCATCTTTGATTTTTCTACTTGAACACAGAGAAATGAGAATGTGTGTGTGTATAATCACACACATATGCATGTGTATGTGTATATATATACACACACACATACACACATGTGAAGGACAAGTTTCTGCATTCCGTGTTTTGTTCAAAGTGGATAGTAAATTGCTGTGCTTGAATATGAGAGGAAATGCATCGGATTCAGGTCAGCATGCTCAAAACATATTGTGCGACTTCATTTCCTGAGGTCTTTTTTTCTTATTCATTTCATCCAAGAGAGATGAAAGCCTTTGTGTAACTTAAATTTGGAGGCTAGATGTCAACAGGACCAGTCACCTATGACAGTACAATTGTAATTCAGTGGCCTGCAGGTGATCTCAACACTACGGTAGCCTATAATATTCTAGGGTACATATCTCAAGCTCTTTATTTCTGTTTTTTTCCCTGAACCTATTTCAGCCTTTTCACTGTTCAATAATACCTTCTATATATCAGTAAAATAGATGTTTTGAAACATGATATTCTTAGAGTTAGTTTGAAAATTTTAAAAATAGAGTTATTTGTTAGATATATTTTTAAAATTTCTACACATTTTCTGTATATTTTCTTTGCCTGCTCATCACTACTATACATTATTTAAAACTCCCTTCCCACAATTATGTCCATAGGAAGAAAGCATTTCAAGTAGGAGAAGCTGTTGTTACATGCTTTTTTATAAAGCTCAAACTGGGAGGAAAACTTTTACATTTAATTAATGAGAATTCAACTCCTTAAAAGATTGACAACTTCTGAAACTTATATACTTATATAATCTTATTCCTTCTCTAGAGAGAAAAAAAAAATATTTTGGTTTCATTAAAAAAAAAAATGACCAAAAACATTGGCCGCATATTTGCTATTAAAGATAACCATATTTAATTTAACAGAAATGGGTTTTTTCACCAAGTCTAAATGACCTGCAGCATTATAGAATTGGCTGCCATTCTCTCAGTCAGAAGCCAGGCTTTGGAAAACCAGAACTCTCCTCTACAGCTAGTACAAAGATTGTGCTCAGGGTTTAAATAAAATAAAAAGAATAAGGTGGAAAATTAGAATATGTTGAGAGTTGAAAGATTTGATCCTGTGACTTTTACATAACTCAGGAAGGAAATAACCCAATTCTTCTCCACATTGAGTGGAAAAGCAAGTCAAAACCACAGAGGCTGAAAACTTTCTCTACATGGATTTTCAAACGATTTATATAAAGATGTTGGAAAAATTCACAAAGACCTGGATAATGTTGGAAAATCTTGTGTTTTGAAGACAGGACAGAGCTGCCTGATACAACAATGCCATCTATTGGCTTCCAATGAATGGCACTGACCACAGCTAGTTTGGAATGTCTGAAAAAGGGACAGGTTAATAGTTTGGAACATGTAGAATCTAAACTTGTTAAAGGACCAGATGGTATTTTGTGAGTGCTTTACTCTTGAATATGGAACTCTATATGCATATAAACACAATGTGTATCAATATGCTCAGCTGAGCTTTCCTTATCATCACATTATCCTGGTATCTGGGTTTTGTCTTTCTGTGAACTAGCAAACGTTGTACAAGAGGATACGTTTTTATCAGAACAGACAGCACACTCTTCCTTCAATATACTTTCCATGTCCTATTCCCCTTCCCCCAATCTCAATAGATAGGATTTTAAATGGACTCAGAAAAAAGAGTACAGGGGTTCTCTTAGTTGAGCTGGATTGATTCTACTTTCAGATATTAGAACCCAGGATGTGATAGAGAATTTTTGGTTGCTTTGATGAAAGAATACAACATTTGATTATGACAGTCTTCATTTCTTTGTTTGCCTTTAAAATTCATTAAAAGATGTGTCCTGTAAAATTGAGTTATAAAAATTGCAATCATTTGAAAGATGACAATCTAGATTAAAAAATAAATACATGCCAAATAATGTAAATGCCAATAAATACATGCCAAACATGCCATTTAAATGTAATTCATAAAATGTATAGGAGTACACATATTATTTCAGATGACGTGAAGTGGCACAGAAGTGCAAAAACCTAAAACCAATGAAGGCATCAAAATGATCTACCACAGATGGAGCTAGAAGTTAATGAAGCAATAGTTCCCCAAACCTTTTGTTCTTCCATATTGAGAAAATGCAAAAGAATAAGAATCTTGGCATGTAGGAAATTGGGAGACATTTTTCCATAATTGGTTCAAGAAATTCTTACATTACATTTAATTTTTAGGTTGATGGTTTCATATGTGTAATATATTCTTTGAACAGTCATCTCAAATAGAACATTTCTGCCAAAAGGTAACATTTTTGTTTAAATAACTCCCTTCTCATTTTCATCAATTTGATGCCTTGCTTTAATTCTTAGGGGTTCTAGGTGGCACTTCAAATGAGTGCTACTGATTAGTAATTTGGCTAATTGATTATCAAATGATAATTATTGCTATGCAGCATAAGTGTTTACTTAATGATAGTAAAGACTATCTAAGTCTTTCTTATTTAAAACATTTCTAATAAGACCATTCAAACAAACATATTTAATTTATTTTGAATACTGTTGCTCATTTGAACAAAGAATCAAGTTATAAAATAAGAACTATTGTATTATTTCAATTGCCTGAGTAAAAACCTAAAATAACACATTGTACTCCAGATTTAAGTGCTTCAAGCCTCACCTTGTCTATGTCTGCCATGTCTGATTATTACCCATGTTTTATGGATTTAATATCTTTCCATAAGCCATCTCATTTTTTACTGAAATATATTTTAAAAGAGAATTTGTATTACTCCTTGAATTAAAGACACTAGAATACACATACCTATAAATACTAGGCTACCTTTTAAATAACTGAAAAAAGTCATAATATTGTTGTTTTTATTAATATAACAAATATGCTATTATTATATCTGTTTGATTTACCAACAATGACATGATATTTTCAGGTAAAAATTGAACTATATTTCATCAGCAAGCAATAATGGTGTGTTTGGTTCTATTCGGGTTAAATTAAGGTTCTTAGTTAATAAGAAATTTCTTGGTTTTAATTCTAATACACCCTAGTTGTGAGAATCAAAATTTGCATATGTAATTGTAGGAAAAGGTACACATCATTTAATTAATTCTAATAGTGGTACACACTAAGAGCAATCCTAGACCACGTGTTGTAAGTGATTCTAGTTCAATAAACCTTCCTGTCGAGCTTTGTGTCAAGAGCCCATTAGAAGCTTCTGTTCTTCACCCAACATGGTAATACCATGTTGCTGATAAAATACCTGCAAATAAATCATGTCACATTGTTTAGTCATCTCTTCATTTATTTTGCATAAAGTGTTTCAATGAATCCATAACCAGGTCAGCCAGGGAACCTTGGCTATCAACAGTTGTTGACGGGTTGAAAATATGAATGACAGGAAAACATGTTGGCAAGATGCTAGTTGGGATACTGTAGGACTGCTTTCTGTAAGAGAACATTTATTATATGTCAGGTTCTATGCTAAAATATGCTAAAAATGTCACATTAATTATCATCTCATTTAACCAAATTAGTACAACATTCCTAGGTACGTACTATTATTATATCACTGCCATTTTGTGGCCAGTGAACTGAGGATGGATCAGCCAAGGGGAAGTGACTTGACTAGTGTCTTAAGCTAAACTTATTGACTTGGTCATAAATGACAAGGTATTAGATGTTACAGCTCTGTCTCACATCCAAAGATCTTGGTCTTTGGCTCTAGGCTTCGTCTATGGGTCCTCCCCTGGAGGCTAATCCAGCCCTGTAAGATCATTGCCGTGTAAACACCCAACCCTTCCAGTTCATCCCTTCTTTGGAAACCCAGTGCCAGAGGCCCTGATCAAGAATACATAAATGGATCTCAGATGGGCACTGTAGAAGCAGAAACCACCCCTCCTTTTAATCCCCTATCTACAGATGGGGAGAAAACAGAACTTAGTCAGGAGGTTGCTAACCCAGAATACAATATTAAACATCATCTACAGAACAGATGAATGCTCCGGTTTTTAAAAAATGATAAAAGCAAAATTTGGCAAGCAAACTTTTAAGTGATCTCTAAGTTTGATACTGTTGAAAACCTCTGAGCTCTGTACAGCCATATTTGGTTGTGTAATAATTTAATGTGTAGTTGTGACTACTCACTTTTTAAGGATGTTATTGAGCATATGTAGGAAGATGAGAAAAATAAACGAGGAGGATGATGGCTAATTACATTGAACAAACAGCAGAGATGAAGTGACCTTGATCGCTTTTAGCAGGAGAAACTGCTGTGCCTTTTTGGAGAATCTTTTGATGACTACAGTGATGGTATATGGGAGTTGTTGTTAATGTTAGAGCTAAAGGTGATGAGATAACAATATGGACTATTGAATATTAAAACAGAAGCTAATACATATACAGAGAGGGAAAACAGGAAGGGTTATGATTTCCTTGCAAGGGTTGTGATTGTTTATCAGTCCCATGCAGACGCAGCTACTAAGAACAGCTCCACCACTAAAAATAGGTTTGTTTAAGAAGACACCTTCTGAGTATTCTCATAGGAGACTGCGTCAAGCAAACCAGATTTGGGAACTGACTAAAGCCTCTTCAAAAGTGGAGTGGACTGCATTTAAATTTGATTTCCATCTAAATATTGCTGAGATATAAACGAAGGCTTATGCGCATTTGTCTTGTACTTTTGTGTTCATACGTATTTTTTTACATTTTAGATAAAGTGTATGCTATTCCAGTCAAAGAATTACATCCCCAGAACCCATAAATGTAGCCCTGGCCCACTCTGTAATAGTGTAGGAGAATTGCTATTACAAACACAGTTTATCCATCCACAATATTCAGAAAACTTCCATTTCTATACCTTACAGGAAAAGATGTTCTGTTTATGTCCCATTGTACGCAGGAGTGCATTTTGCTGGTTTGAAGGAATATGATGTATACAGTTTTCTAGCAATTTTCTTTGTTTCTTTTTACAGCATCGTCTTTGCTGTACTTTTGCTGATAGCTGCTAGATTTTATTTGTTTTCTCGACTTGAAAATCTTAGTGATTCTGATTTTAGTTTTTCATTTGTTTTGTTTTGTTTTTCCTCATATAACATGGGTGGAGGATCTAGTAATATGTGTTTAAAATGCATAAATGTGATTATGAGGACCCAGGAAAAGAAATATATGATTTGCTTACTGTTCTCACCCACCTGGTTGAATATTCCCTACCACCACTTATAACCTGAGCATCTAAATTTAGTCTGGGGATTCTTCAAAAATGATTTCTTGTAACACAGGTATGTATGCCCCACTTTGGGGACACAGACTAGTGAAACCAGTTCCAAATTTACAAGTCTTTAGGTTAAATGTTTGTCTTCCATATAGATGTAGCTATTTTCTATATTTTTGTGTATATATGCCCATTTTAAAATATAATGGGAATGAGTTCTCTACAACTGTTAGAATGTGTAATGCATTTCTGAAATGCACAGTGAATGCTTTTAATTCCATATGGCACTATGTTGTCAATGATGGTGTTTTATTTGTATATTAATTGACAACTTATTGGTTTGTTTTTAGTAATAGATTTCTAGATTTCTTTTCTTGTACTTAATAGAAGCACCTACTCATTTAGGGAATTTTAGAAAATACTCTTAAGAAAAACTCAATAAAATAAAATAAAATCACTACCAATCTCATTGCCTAGAATTTACCACTTTTAAGATTTTTGTGTATATCTTTCTCCATTTACATTGATTTTTAATTTCAGTTAAATGAGAATTCCTTTTCTTTTTATACCTTTTGCTTTAAAGGAGCAATTTCCTTTAACTTAGTTGAGAATTTCACATTCATCTATCTTAAAGTCCTTTTTTATGGATCATATTACTATTTTATTCTTAGTATAGACAAAGTATTCTTATTTTCCCAAGAAGGTATGGAAATCATGTATTTTGATAAAATATGATGCTATTTTATATGTAAATGACTAGTATGTTTTCTTTTATTTCTTCGCTGTCATAAACTTGTTTATTATTTCTCTAACCCTAAATTTTAGAAAGCTGCTGCTTTTCCCTTTTTGCTAGGGTGCTCTGCAATAGTTAGGGTCGTGGTAAGGAAGGCAGTTCTCCCCATGTCAGTCATTTCATGGTAGACTTTGCAAGTCCAGAGGCTCTCTCTTAGTGGTTTTGCATTGCTATAATTCAATAGCTTTCAGAAGTAGCTAAGTACTCAAATTACTAAAATCTTTAGCATTTTAAAAACTGAACATATTCAAACTTCAGCTCAAATATAGTCCACAAGATATTTCTGAGGTTTCAGGTTTAGGGACCCCCTGCTTGAACACAGCCACAGCCATGTTGTAACATGGTACCTGGCAGATGGTAAGTTCAATGAATGTACATGTTTTAAATTAATGGTATTACGGCAAGATTTATCTATCTGTAGCATGTGCAGTATTGTTTGGTGACATTGATCTCTTGTACAGAAATAAATATCTCTCATGATAGGAATAATGGGACTTTTCAAAATAATTAGTTTTATACTTTTCTGATGTAATTGGAATTCACGGCAATGCTACATTTGGCATCTGTTAAAAATATACTTTGAGAAGGTTCTTATAGAGATAAGAAGTTAAGGAACATGTTTTATATTTTTTGCTAGTGCCTTGAAAATAATTTTTGTTTTGTTTTTAATGATAGTACAAATAAAAATCCTGGATCTGATAAAAAATTTAGTTGTTTATTCAGAAAATAAATGCTTCAAGCCCCTTGCTTGTACCACTTCAAAGTCAGCCTGGCTGACAAATACAAAATATAACTCTCTTACATTTAAAGGGGTATCAATATTTTGAATTTTTAATTACCCTTGATAATCACCATGAGCATTTTTAGGAGTCACATGAAAAATAGAAGAATCTGCTTGAACCTATGTTGGACAATGCCTATTAACATACTGCTCAGTGTGGTGCTATCCAAAAAACAGTCCTGTGCTTGCTTTATCTAACTACCCTATGCCTTGGTGAGAGATTTTTTTTTTAAAAGCTGGAAAAAAAAGGAAACAGTTTAATGAAACAAGTTCAAATGTAGCCATTGTTCTTACAATCCACTTGCTTGAGTAAGTCTTCTATCCAGAAAAGAATATTGGTGCAGCCAATATAGCTCTAAAATTAATCCATCTATCTATCTATATTAATGCAAATATAATTTTATTATAGATACACTAATCTATCCAAGAATCTAATTTTCATTTGATTTGTTTTTCAAACATTCAAACACTGGCCAATTTCTGAGATGAAAACACCTATAATGTAAAGTCAGTTGTCAAATAGAGAAAATGTTGTTTAGATGGAAATCCAAAGTATTCACACTCTGTGGTTATTACTTATGCTTACACAGTGACATTTGATCAACTTGCATCTTATTAGTCTATTCAAGTCCTAGTATTGAATTCAAATTATGCTTTCCTTGAAATAAAGACTCGCTTGAAGAAAGTCAATGATTTGAACTAGAAAAATGTGTAAGAAATGTAAAATTGTTATGTATATATGTAATACACATTTATATGTGTATATATGCCCATATATACACATATGTATATCTATATATGAGTATTTATATGTGGATATCTATATATGAGTATACACACACATATGTAAAAGGTTTTCAGGGTGTATGGTAAAAGATATTCTTGCTTTTTTCATTTCAGTTTAATGTGAGGGTACAAACAACTAGGTTATATTTGCATATGTGAGATAAAGTCCCTCTTGTAGTTGTGTCCCACACCCAAAAGGTGTGCCATATACCCTTACTTTGTCCCCATTAAGTGGAAACACATCAATCTCCTTCCCACTCCCCCTTCCCTCAATGCTCCTCCCCCAAACTTGAATCGAATTAAGTTTTTCTCTTACGTGGGCCTGTATTACATCATCTACTCAGTAGATTCTACTGGCTTCATATTAGTACTGAGTACACTGGATACTTGCTTTTCCATTCTTGTGATACTTTACTGAGAAGAATGTGCTTCAACTCCATCCAGGTTAGTACAAAAGATGTAAAGTCTCCGTAAAAGATATTCTTCACTGAAGTGGGTTTTACATGAGCTTCAGGCCTAAGGATTTAGAAAAAACCACATACTTTGGTTATCTCAGAATTGTTTGACGTTATTTAGATATGATGTAGAAAGTTTCCCAGGGCAAGAGAGATTGAACCCTAGACTAATATTGACTCTGCCAAAAATTAAAAAAAAATAAAACTTTTACAAAGTGAAAGGACCTATGTGGGGCACACCTTTTCATTCTATCATTTCCATGTCAGGAGGATCAGTGGAACAAAAATTTAAAATAGCTCCTTTAAGCTATAAACTTAGCTTATCTTTTAGTATAACATTAGTATGTTAATTTATAGAATCAAGAACTCAGTAATATACTTTACAGCTTCCTCCTATGTTTGAGACAATATTAGAACACCTACATTTGAACAATCCTTTCACGTTAAATAAATATATAAGCATGTCATGGAAACAGAGTAGGAATTGAAAATCAAGCTGATAATCCTGCTCTCCCTACCAATTTTTGTATTATTGCTATTGCTTTTGTTGTTTTTTACATTTACTTTAAAAGTTCTTTTGTACGGTCATAAACCCAGAGGAATTTTAGATGGACTCTTGGAATTTTGAGAAAAAAGGAGACGCTCCTTCATATGCTCTTATAACTGTTTCCTTAAATACGTCCACAAGACAAGGTCTCTCTTCTAAAAGTGGCAGAGCAAGTGCTGAAGCTTTTCCTTTGGGGAACAACAGGGAAAACTCTCATGAAGGCCATTTGTTCATATGCCCCAAGTATTGAAGCGGTTGTTTAAGCTTTCAGGTCCTATGTATTTTCATCAAATATAGATATAAGTTTATCCTTGCAGTAGTTAAGACCAGTTGCTAATTTCTATATTTTATTGGATCTATATTTATTGGCTATTTAATTACGGAACGTTTTCAGCTGCATTGAAAATCAAACCACTTAAGTCAGTTAAGTATCTTCCCCCACAGCACTCAGAGGCTGATTTTGGTAATTATTGTACAGCTTAACAGGCACCCCCTTCAGCTCATCTCTTGCATTCGTGCTGTACAAATTAAGTGGGTCTTGAACTTATGGATTGAAACAAAAGGGTTGGTAAAAGTATTTTCACCGAAAGACTAAATATGTAGCAATTGTTTTTTCTTATACCATTTTCACTATTTTTTAAATCTCTCCTGATTGTACAGGACCTCCTATGTGCAACTGCTTTTGAACTGATCAGATGTGATAGACTTACTCATGTCCTTAAATCATCTCAAACCTGGTTGTAGGCAGCACAAACCTGCTGAAGATAAAGGGACTAGAGTGTAAATGACCTTGCTGACTTCTAAATCCTTCAATCCTTATTTGATTGTGGGCAAAGTTACTATGTTCCTGCTGAGGGATATAACTATGTATAGATTTATAAAAGCTTGTCAAATGCAAGTTGAAACATCTATTTTAATTTTACACAATTTACTAGAAGGGAACAAACTTTCTAGTTAATTATAGGCTGGTAGCAAAGCTTGAAAGATACAGTGAAATTTCATAATTGTCCTACTGATACTTGATAAGAAGCTTACCATCTGTGAATGAGAATTGTGTCTATAGCACTTTCATTTTTCCTTTCTTTTCCCTCATATGGTCTCTTTTCTCTTTCTTCTAAACCTCTGTTCTATTCCTTTTACTGTCCTGCTACACATCCACGTTACATGCCACTAACACCTCTCTGCCTTTACTCTTCTTTTCTACTGTATAGCATCTTTCACTTACTTATTGCATCCCTTAAATTGCTGTTGCAATTTAAACAAATGTTTTCCTGTGTTTTATCCTGTTTGCCTTTGGTGCCAATTCATCACCCTTAAATTATTGTAATGTATCACTAGTTAAATGTTTCATTTCCAAGTTTCACTACTCAAAGTGTGGTCCGTGGACTAGCAGCTTCAATATCACCTACTGGCATGTTAGAAATGCAAAACTTCAGCCCCTACCCTAGACCTTGAATCACGTCTGAAATTGAATGAGATCCTGAAGTTATTGCCATGTACCTGAAAGTTTGAGAAATACTACATTAGAATATATTTCCCATAAATTAAAGAAGCATTAAAAGAAGAGTTTACAAAATACTATTGATTATTTGGTATTTAAACAGAAAAAACTGGGTTGGACGCAGTGGCTCATGCCTATAATCCTAGCACTCTGGGAGGCTGACGTGAGTGCACTGCCTGAGCTCACAGGTTCAAGACCAGCCTGAGCCAGAGTGAGGCCCTCTCTCGAGAAATAGCTGGGCGTTGTAGTGGGTGCCTGTAGTCCCAGCTACTCAGGCGGCTGAGGCAAGAGAATCACTTGAGCCCAAGAGTTTGAGGTTCTGTGAGCGATGTTGCCAGAGCACTCTACTGAGGGCGACTAAGTGAGACTTTGTCACAAAAAAATAAATAAATGAATAAAATAAATAAGTAAAAGGAAAAAATGCTAAAATATGTTTAGCCCTTTGAT
Source organism: Otolemur garnettii (assembly GCF_000181295.1). Taxonomy (NCBI): domain Eukaryota; kingdom Metazoa; phylum Chordata; class Mammalia; order Primates; family Galagidae; genus Otolemur; species Otolemur garnettii. The sequence continues at coordinate 8,575,752 of NW_003852467.1, read as the reverse complement.
TTTCTTGAAACTTAAAAGGACGGAGATAGCCTTTGTATATATTTAGTAATGTTCTTAAAACTTTAAAATCTGATGGTATTAACTGTCTTTCTAGGAAGATTTTTAAACAGTGAGTATTGTAAACGTTATTATTTATCACATGTATACAGACTAAGGACACAGGTAAAAACTAAACTTCACTTGTTTCCTTCAACATCTGCAGGTTATAAGTTACAAAAGATTTATATTTGGGTGATATAACAATATATTTGGAAATTAATAATAGTGATTGTGGAAGGTTTACTGTTTGACAAACAGTCTTCAAAACACTTTACAACATTAGCTTATTTATTTCTTGCAAAAACATTACTAGATTGAAAAATTACAATTACCATTTCTAGAAGAGGAAACTTTAGTCAAATTTCTTAGGTTAATCATTGGCAGAACTAGGATTTAAACCCCAGTCCATTGTATGCTAGAACTCTATAATTCCCATGTTATCCTGCTTCCCTTCACAAATAATGTACAATTTGGTTCATCATTTGAACTAGTGATAAAAAATAATTACACCATAATAGCAGCAAGCTATAGACATTTTTGCAGTTTTCAGAATGAAAGGCTTTTAGTTCTTTTGGCAATTACACTGAGATAAGTAATATCCCTTCATTTTGGAGTTTTTATATTAGACATACTCCCTCTAATTTCTAAGATCTTCAAAATATTGGAGTCATATATTATTATTAATAATTCTTACTTTAAACCCCACACTGTACCCCAGAAGTGCATTAATGTACATAGTTACCGTTCAATAAAAAAAAAAAAAATAATTCTTACTTTATAACTTTGTAACTATTTGCATATTGGTTTCTCTCCTTCCCAGTATTATATGTGTTAAAAACTTTAAACAGATTAAATGTAATAGAGTTTAATTGAGCAAAGAATGATTCACAGATCATGTAGCCTTCAGAACCAGCAGAGGTTTAGAAAGCTCTGGCCAACAACATTAATGGGCAGAAAATAGAAGTGAAGTATACACTTCACAAAGTGACAGCTTGATTGATTAGAGTTTGACATTTGCCTCATTTGAACATGAGCTGATACACTGGCCACCTGTGATTGACCAAGCTCCTCTACTGGCTACTGATTGGTTGAAACTCAGCTAGTTGTTACAAAAGTATACTCCTATGTCTGGCTTTCAGTTAGTTTATATATTACCTTACTAAGGACTCAACTGTAGAGACAGCCTTAGGCCAAATTCAGTTCAATTTAACATGTGGTAGTTGCACCCTTGGTTGCAATGTCCAACTCTCTGGTTTCCAATCTGGGCTTCAGTGTTTCCTTGATATGTGACTTTAAGCATATTAACCATCTTTACTATTAAAGATATCATCTTTAAAATGGGGATATACATAACACTCATAGTTTTATTATGAGTTTTGATGATTTATGTAAATTGCTTAATGCATTGCCTTACAAAAATTAAAGGCACTCAATAAATAATAGCTATTAATATTAGCCACTATATTTAGGATCCTTGATAATAGAAATTTAATCTTATGCAGCTTTTTATATACCAATTTTGGTATATATAATGGGTAGTTTGGGGAGTGTGTTCAACTATAATCACCAGAAAACCTATCTGCAACTAAAACAGATAATGACCTAATTTTCTCATCTAAAAGAAACCAGAAGCAGGCATTTGAGTACTGATGTGTCACTGAGAATTAAGATTTCTTCCATCTTTCTGCTCCACTCTCTTCTGATATGTAGGTTTCATTCTCATGTTCACGGAATGGCAGAAGTAGGAAAGATACTGCATTCACATTCCAGGAAGATAAAAGAGAAAAGAGAAGAGCACAAAAGGAAATCCAGAAGGAAGATTGGGGAGGAGGGTGGGGAATGCTAGTTGAGGCTACCCATGCTAATACAGGATTCCATAAAGTTCATGTGCAATTCACTATGTTAAACTATTTTAAATTGTGCACCAACTTTATGTCTACCTTGTGTATGTGTGTGTGTGTGTGTATATATGTGTGTGTGTATATGTATATGAATGTATGTATATATGTATGTGTGTGTATATGTATATGATTGTGTGTATATATGTATGTATATGTATGTGTGTGTATATATATATATAAATACATTGTGTATATATTTCTTAGTCTTCCTATCAAAGGATTTCTTCTTCTATTATATTGGCAAAAAGTTGCCAAGGTAATTAAGAAGGTAAACATTTTAACTTTCTAGCCTCTGTATAAAGGAAGACATTGGACAAGAGGGTCCTGAATGGCTTTGTGGTAACTAATCAGCAATATTGACTATAGTACTCATCAATGAGCCATTATCAGTCAATGAACCAAAGACAAAAAAGTTAAAATGAACTCTTGGAATCTATGACGCTTTTTAAACATATTCCTTGTGATACATTTGAATATGATGGTCCCTTCTATCCAATAGTTTGCCACTGAGGGGTTTGAAGTAAGGAATGAAACTCTACACTGATAATTTATTTTGGCAGCATTGCCATAGTGACAGGAAAATACATTGTCCCTGGGATAGACCCTGAATACAACTTCTCTTAGCAAGTACTCAAAGGTGTTTTTGCTGCTACAAATAATCACAGAAGTTGCCAGAAATTGAAATGTGTAAAGGATAAATAGAAATCTTCCTCCTCCTTTGTAATGTTGGAGAAATCTTGGTTCTTTTTTAACCTCCATAATTTTGTTGCCATGTTTTGTAGTTTCTTTCTTAGCAATGTTTCTTGGACAGCTCAGTCATCACCATCTCAGTCTTGGTCAGGACACAAATTATTGTCAATTGCAATAGTGTGAATTCAGGAAATTCTTGCTTGGTCTCTTTTCCCCCAGCCATTTATCCTCAAACCCATCTATTCATAATGCTGCTGTATGCTTCCCACTCCAGGCTCAATAGTTTCCAGGTATTCTTTTAAGCTGAAAATCCATCGATGAGTTGCACCTGCTGGAGGGGGTCCCATGTTCTTCCTCTGTCCACACCTTTGCAACCTCACATTCATGATGGTCTTTTTCATTCTATCCTTATAAAGTTCTTCTCATTCTATTTTGAAAGAGACACATTCTCCCTAGAATGAATCTCCTTAATCCTCAAGGCAAGATGTAATTCTTCCATACACTTGACCTGAACTAAACTGAGACCATGTTGACTTTTTCTTTCCATTTTTTACCTCATTGTCAATATGTCTTATTGATTCCTTTATCAACTCACCAATTTATTTAGCAAATACTTTTTGAGTATAGAATTTGTTCCAGACCCTTTATTAAACATAAGATTTATGGTGCTAAATAAAACTTAGAGTCTTTTTTCAAAGGAGTTACAATCTGATGAGGAAGAATGACTCTGCTACAGTACAGTGTTAATGTGGAAGTCTTGAGCTTTAATTGACCAGCTCCCTCACTCTTCCTTTCTATTATCTCCTCCCAAATACATGGACACACATATTGGTATGAAACTTTCTTGAGGGCAAGAGGGATTTATTCTTTCCTTTTCTTTTGGCATTATGTCCTCTAGTTCAAGGACCCAATGGGATTCTAAAAAAAAAAAAAATGAGCTTTTCTGAAATATTTTGAGAAAATATCTGGAAAAAAATGAAATAGAATGAGTTAAAGCTAAACTATTTTCTTTATATATATAATGTGATGTTGTGATAATCATTTGTAGTAAAGTAGCAATTTGAACATAATTAAGGGTAGAAAGAAAAGCTCATTTCCCTTAGTTCTATGTTTTTCTAATATGTCATGGTCTTCAAAATGTATCAAAAATTGTAAAAATAAAGTAATAATCAATATCTTCTATTTATGCAAAATTTATTATTCCATATTTTCTTATTTCTCCTTCAACATCTTGTCTTTGACTTTTTTTGTTCGAAAAGCATATTTGCCACAGTTCAACTACTGTGCTATATTCTCTTTCAATTACTGAAGGGTGACGGGAGCCATAAAGTAAGTATAATTCAGTAGCTCAGTTCATGGTCAAAAATGCATAAATATTACCTCTTTTTCTACCCTTTGGTAAAAACTAAATGCCCATGATATGTTCTTTTATGTGAACATCTATTTATTCAAGTTAAGCTCCAAATGAATTTTTCTTTATCTTATTAAGTAAGTACTTTTTTTTCTTTCATAGTAAGGTAATATGTTTTAGTGATCTGAAATACTTCCCAAGAAGTTAGAATCTTTGCAAGCATCTGAATCTTAAATTATTATTTGTTCTGTGTTGGCTTTAAGAGCTCACTCATTGGAATTACAAAACCCTTTCTCTTTATTGCCTAAAGCATTTAATGTATGCAAACTTACATTTGGTTAGAGAACATTTTTAAAAATAAACTTTTCAAATTGGAATGTTCTTACTGAATTCAGGCTTTTATGATGCTGTTTGATTTGGCATATGTTCCTTGTGATATCTGCATTGAAAACACTTTGCATTTGAGAGACTTTTCCTGCCTTATTGGGACATTTCAACTCAATTTATAGTTATCAGTAGGAAAAGAAAGAAAACATTTCCATCCAAAAGTGGTTTCAGTAGGATTTAGCAGAAAGTGCTTTAAAAAGAACAACAGCAGCAAGCTTGAACCTTTGCCCACTTTTTTTAAACAAAGAAACATTACAAGATTCTCTTTCTCTTTTTTAAGGATTCACAGAAGGAGGGCTCTTCCTAGTCTGTTTGAAAATATATCAGACTTATGCAAGAAACTTTTTTTTCCTATTTCACCTGATCCATTTACACTCGGAATGTATTTATTACATGATACTACCTTTGATGCTAGATGGTTGGTCATTGGTTCAGTACTTGGGTCCTTCACAGAGAGCACATATCTATCCATCAGGAGGCATTTGGCTTCACATAATAGTTAATTCTTGGTGGTTTAGATCATGAAGATAGTTACTGTTTCCTTAACAGAAGTCTGGGAGTAGGTGTTTCTCTGGTTAAAAAGGTATACATATCATAAGTGCATAGCTCCCTGATTCTTTATAAATGGTACATAGCTGAGGAATTAGTACATAGATAGTTTAAGAAACAATGCCACCAGGACCCTAGAAACTTGCTTTTGGCTTTGTTTTAGGCCTAACTAACCCTCCAAAGGCAATCACTGTTTAGAGTTCTGGCAACCGAAGTTATATTTCTTGGTTTTGAATATTTCATAAATGGAATTATACTTGATGTATAATCCTTTGTGTCTGGCTTCTTTTGTTCAACTTTATGCTTGTGACATTTGCTCATATCACATGTAGTAATAGATAGTTAATTCTCATCAGTATATTTTATTACAATGTGAGAAATGTATTACAATTTGTGCATCCATTCTGCTGCCCGATTAGTTTCCCATTTATGGTTATTATGAATAATGCTGCAATGAGCATTTCACGTATGAGCATTTAGTCTATGTCTTTCAGCAAACATGGGCATGAAATTGTATTTGATATGTCGAAGAGAAAAATTACTGAGTCAGGAGGCAAATACATGGTGAGCTTCCATAGACACTGACAACTAGTTTTCCAGAGTATGACATCTTTTTTCATTCTGAAATAATATTTTGAGGTTTGTAAATGTATTTCCTACTCAGAAAGGGAAAATATTACATATACACTAAAGCAAGCATTTAATTGAAAATAAAAGATGTGAAAAGTGTGGAAGAAAGAATATATTTGTGTCATTGTATAAAGGAACATATTTATAAAAAATAAATAATTATATTTTGGGTATATTACACTGTCAAAAAGGACAGGACCAGGCTTTTTGAAAATTGATCTGTATTTTTTTTTTGGCAGTTTTTGGCTGGGGCCAGGTTTGAACCTGCCACCTCCACTATATGGGGCCGGCACCCTACTCCTTTGAGCCACAGGCGCCGCCCTGATCTGTATTTTTTTTCATCCCTTTAAAAGAATGTCATTGAGAAAAAAAAATAATAATCCTTGTCATTTCTGAAAAGATCTATTCCTTTTTTATACAAAGTAAGTCCCACCTATAAAATGTGAGGATGAAGCTTCGGGTAGTTCACAGGAGATTACCCAAACCACCCAAACACTGTTTTTTGTTACCCTTTCCCCCAATTTTTCTAAAGTTGAATCATTAAATAAAACATTACTAGCTATATTCAATATTCCTGAATTTTATTTTTAGTAATGCTAAATTATTTTAGAATAGCTAATCTTGTGGTAAAAGACATCAAATTTTTTGATACAATTTTTGATCAGTAGATTTTGAATCAACCAATTCCAGTTCATGTGTAAACATACAGCAGCTCTTTCTTCCATATTAATACCTCTCTGGGGCTGTGGGAATGTGTTTACTTTGACTAAAACGTGCCAGCTTGTACTCAGATTGATTTAGCTACAGATTTTCCAAAAAAATGTACATTTAACAATAGTCTTTCAGTTCATCGCTCACTGTGAAAAAGGTCTTCTTCAATGTCATTTTACACAAGAAAGTCAAATAATATTTTGAAACATTAGCTTGAAGAAAACGGCATCAGCTTGCTTTGATGAAGGAAAAATAATTTCCAATATTAGATTAAGGGGGAAAATAAATTAAAAAGACAGTTTTACTGGAAGATCCTTGCCTTTTATCTTTTTACAATTTGATGAAACTATTACAAGAATATTCTGTTTTGTCTCAGATGTTTCTTTAAGAACTTTATAAGCCTCGAGGCGTTTATCTTACACACTGTACTCCTCAGCTGTATTACCAGAAGTCTTTTGTTTAAAAACACCTTTGGTAAAATTCTTTAAATTTTAATTTAAGCCTGAACAACAATAACAAAAATTACTTAATATTGCTGCCTTTCTTTACGTAATGATAAACTTCTCTTATGCTCTCCTTTATATCATCGAACCATTTTCTTGAATCCCTTTCTAAATTAAAGTTAAAGAAAAATATGACCTAAATCTTATATGTATGTTCTTATTTTAAAGAGTCTTTATTTTTACTTTTGCTGATCCAAATATAGAAATTATCTCCTCCCATTCCCCTTTCCTCAATTAGTTGCCAATGGTCTGGAACTTAACAGTTTTACCTCATGTGATTCTATTTGTTTGTAATCCTATATTCAACATTGTACTGAAGTCTGTTAAACATTGATAAGCCAGTTTTTATGCGGCAGGTCCTCAGAGAGCATTGCACTAAAATGCTGTAAAGACTGGGATTAGGTTGAGGTATTGTAAGGTGGTTTTGAGACATTTTCCTAGTGTCTGTTCTTTCAAAGATGCCAAATCAACTTGGCCTTGATTTAATATTGCTAAAATTGTAATGCTGAGCTGACTTGGAACTTCACATACTTCAAAATGAGTTTTTCTTGGGGTGATTGAACAAACAGTTTTTTTTTTTTTTTTTGAGTACTGCAGGCTGCAGTGCATACATGGGACATTATTGTGTTATTACTGGAAGACACGGAATTCTTTGGCAAAATCTTCAGTTCCTTATATTACTATTCAAGCTATACTTCTTCTGTTATCTCTTGCCAGGATTCTAACAGCTTCATCTGACATTATTGCTAATATTATTTAGTAAGGAGTGTTGCATTGTGTTTAATTTTTTCTGATTTGTACAGAATAAAAATAATCTTTTATCTCATAGCCAACCACTATCAACATTTGAGATTATATCTTTCCCATATGTGTTTTCTATATATAGATATGTATTTTGAAAAAAAAGGTACTGTGCTTGAAAAATTGTTTTGTAACTCAGTTTAAACATTTTTTATTATTTATTTCATATGCACAAAAAATATATACACATATATATAAGGAATAATAAAGCGAACACTCACATCCAAACTAACTAGCTTATGGATTAGCACTGATATTTTGGAGCCCCTGTGTCTCTACCAAATGTTCATCTTTTCCCTTTCTTGCAAAGATAACTGTGCATCTGAAATTTGCATTCATTATTTACTTTTTTTAAAAAAAGTTTCACTATATACATATGCATTCCTCAATAATATGTCATTCATTTCTGTGTGCTTTTGAACTCTTTATAAATGTGATAATATGTATAACCATTTCTGACTCATTCATAATTCAAGGTTTTCTCTGAGGTGCCTCCATACTGATGAGTACCGCTGTGGTTCCATCATTTTGACGACTTTTTAGTATTCTGTGTTAAAAACATGTGGTGCTTTTTACTTATGCTCTCATTGGTAGGTGTGACTTGATCTCAGTTTTTGCTCTAACAAACAATCCTCCTGTGAGAATTTGTGTATGTGTTTTCTGGTGTCCATGAGCAAGAATTTCTTTGGGGCTAGTGACTAGGAGTCAGAATGATGGATCATAATATATATGTGCACAGGCAAACTTCAAGGTGATGTCACAAATAACCCTAAAAATCATAATGTGTAAAGTTTGCATGTTTTCACACTTTCTCCAACCCTTAATATTATTCTAAAACCTTAACCAAGAACAGTCTCATTTAATTTGCATTTCCCTGGTTAAAGGTGACATAGAGCATCTTTTTACAAGAGGTGATGTCTGTCCCTCCTATACTCTATCATAATTTTTGTCAGCTTTATTATTGTTAAATATATTCTCCCTGGTTCTAGGTTGTACTTTCACTTTACTGATCATGTAATTTGAAGATTAGAAGCTCCTAATTTTAAATATAGTCAAATTTATTAACATTGTTCTTACAGTTACGATTTTGAGTCTTAACGGATTCTTCCCTACCATAAATTCATGCAAATATTCTCCAGTATTTTCTTCTAAAATGTTTATAAATTTTATTCTCACCTTTCGATCTGTAGTCCGCCAAGAATCGAGTCTTTGGTGTGAGAGAGTGATTTGATTTCAGTTTGTTTTCAATATGAATAGTCAGGTGTTCCAGTACTATATATTGTAGAGTATTTTCTTTCCCTACTGAGCTGCAGCTACCCCTATCCAAAATCTAATGTATTAGAATAAAGCCAAATGCTATAAAAATATTCCCCCAAATTTTAGTGGCCTAATATTGTATGACTGGTTTGAGCCAATGCTTTCTTCCACTTGATCGCTTAATGACCCATGCTCCTTCCCTTTCGTGTTTGAACATTCACTAGGGCACTGTAGTCTGTTGCATCCAGCTGGTAGGTGGAAAAAGAAAGGCTAGCGAAAGCATGCCAGCTTCTTAAACATTTTGGTTTGCAGGTGATCATACTAATGCTGCTTATATCTAATTGGTGGAACTAGTCGCTTAACCATACATATACATTGCTTGCTATAAATTTTTTGTAATGATTTGCATCATTTTAATATATTGGATAATTGTTTGCCAATATCTGACTTAGAATTTTCTATTTACGTTCACAAGAAACTTTGGCTAATGACTTTCTGTTCTTATATTGTCCTACTTAGTTTTGGTATCAACATTATATTAGCTTCATTTCGGAGTTGCTGTTTTCCCATTTTCTATTTCCAATGATTTTCTATGCATTTGGAATCATCTTTTTTTTTGTTTTTTTGAAAGTTTAGTAGAACTCACCCTTAAAATCATTTTTAGACTGGTGTTTGCTTTAAGGGGATATTTTAACTACTGACATTACCTTTTTAATAGTTAAAGTACTTTTCAGAGTTTTCATCTCTTCTAAGCTCACTTTTGATAACTTCTGTGCTTCAAAATGTTCGTTCAATTTATTCTAGTTTTTAAATTTATGGGCACAATTTCTTAGTAGTTTCAAAATCTGTACTTCGAATGTATGCACACCACTTCCCTTTATTTGCATTTTCTTTTGTCTTGATCAATTTTTCTAGTAGTTTTAAAATTTTATTTGCCTCTCTAAGTATTGACTGTTTTGATGTTCTCTATTGATTTCTGCTCATATTTTATTATATTTTATTCTACTTTTTTAGAATTTAGTTTTCTTTTTCTGCTTACGGTTTGTATTTATGTTAGCTTTCTACTATGAATATTAAGAATTTTCAAAAATAGTCCTCGAAGTACCTCAGCTACTTTGTTCATGTACTTTTAAGTATATTTAAATGTCCATTATGATTTCTTCATTAATCATGGATTATTTAGAATTGGACTTTTAAATTTGCAAATGTATTTAATGTATTTTCTGGGTATCTGTTATTTCAGTCTTGGCTGATTGATTGTATTGTGTATTATTTTTTTAAATTTGCAGAGACTGCTTTATTGCCTAGTGCAAGGCAACTTTTTGCAAGTGTTTCATATGTGCTTAAACAGAAAGTATTAGGTACACATTTAGGAACATGGTTTTCACGTGTTCATTTAACCAGACTTGTTCATTGAGTTGATAGGATATTTCATATTAATGTGTTGAAATCTCCCACTAAGGTTGTTTGTCTCAATCCATTTGTGTTGCTATAAAGGAAATATCTAAGAGTGGGTAATTTAGGGGGAAAAAAAGAGGTTTCTTTGGCTCCATGCTGCTGCAGGGTGTACCAGAAGCATGGTGTAGCATCTGCTTCTGGTGAGGGGCTTCAGAGACCTTCCAATCATGGTGGTAAAGAAGGGAGGGCAAGTATGTCATGGCAGGAGGGGGAGCAAGAAAGAGAGGAGGAGGAGGTGCCAGGCTCTTTTTAGCCATCAGATCTTGCTGAGATCTAAGAATAAGAACTCAATCCTGCAAGATTGGCACCAAGCCATTCATGGAGGATCCACTTCTAGGATCCAAACACCTCCCACTAAGCCTTAACTCTAGCACTAGGGATAAATTTCAACATGAGATTTGGAGTGTCAAATGTTCAAACAGTATCACTCATAGAATTGATCAGTTATCTTTTAATGTCTAGTAATTTTTATTCCTTTACATATGTAAAGGCTGTTTCCTGAACTCATTTAAAGTTCAGAAAAGTTGTATTCACTTGGAGGATTGATTCTTTTATTATGTAGTCTTTTTGATCCATTATTATATAATGTATATCACAGCTTTCTTTGGGTTTGAGTTTTCCTGGTGTATCTTTTTATATTCAGGTATGTCTTCCTTTGTTTCATATAAAAAGGTATATTGCTGAATTAAAAATATCTGTATCCATCTAGATAGATGTCCTGTCTGATCACTTTTGTCTTTTAAGTGGAGCATTTAATTCACTAATATTTTCATGAATATTTATTATAAATAATACTTGAATTCTAGCATGGTTTTTGGCAGTCACCTTACTTTGTTTTTGCTCTTTTGTTCCCTCCTTACCCCCTTCCTTTGAAGTGATTGAGTTTTGTATTCTTATTCTAATTTTCCCTCTTCCATTTTGAATTTATGAATTCTATTATTTTAGTAATTACTCTTAAAATTTTCCTATTGGTTATTTGGCAAACTAAAAAATAATCGATTGTTTAATTTTCTTTCTAGATAAAGAAACTTTATGATTAATAACTTTCTTCTTATCTTACCTGTTTTCATTCTCTGGTGTTTGTTTCTATTTTATGTACTTTAACCTTCAGTGTTAGATATATAGCTATAGTCTTATATGATTCATTTTATTTAGATTTACTTACAGGTTGGCCACACTCTTTGTGTATAATTTCTGAAATGCTGAGATAAGAATTAAGATTTTATCCAATAAGAAGGGGGGGTATTATGTATATTTTTCTATCTGAAAAAAAATACCTGATCAAAATTATACTTTAGAAAGATTAATCTGATCCATTTAAAAATAATGACAGAGGAAGGAAGAGATGAGAAGTAGGAACACAAGCAAATTAAAGGCTATGATCAAGCAATTTGATTGATCTGAATTATTGGGGTGGAAAGGAGAAAGGGAATGAAATCAGAAGTAACAATCACTGTGATAGAAAAATTCACAGAATTAGTGGTTTGTTGTGAAGTAGTGAAGAAAACCAAAATGAGAATGAGATTTCTAAGCCCAGATTATTGAAATATTGGTAGAATTATTAGCAAGTAGGAACGTGAGAAGCGCTGCTTTGCGGAGAAAGATAAAGTGATGCCTATGGCACTTGGGAGAGAAGTAAGCATAGTAGTAAGCATACACATGTAGTCAGTGGAGAGAGATAGGAGATAGGGGAATGTGTCAAATGGAAATGCTTTGCGTAATGCAGGGCAGAGAGATACCCCCAACAAAATGTTCACATTGAGAAAGCCTAAGAAGTGTCAGCACTGGAGATACCTGAAGTCCAGTCCGGGAGAATTTGCTTTTGTGGAATATCATCCATGTGTGGCACTAAGATTGCGATTTCACACGCTTTTCCTCCTGTAAGTATCAAATGAGGAGGTGGCATGGTACCAGGGAGGAGAATGTTTAAAAAAGAACAAAGTGTTCAGCTGTGTGGAATGATGCAGGAGCACCAAGAAGAGAAAGGAATTAAGGAAGACGTATTGTGTGATTAGGATGTGACTGATAACTGTAGAGATAATAAGTTCCGATGAAAAGAGACAAAGAAAACTGTGGGGACTTGATACGGGAATGAATCCTGTACTAGTGATCATTAAAATGCAAACAAGACTTAATAATTCAGTGGAAAGGACTGTAGCAAGCCTAAGAAAAGATACTTTTGATTTAAAATAGAAAGGATGAGCTATGTGATGAGCATACTGTCTATACATTATTATGTATATGCACTAAGTAGATATGTGTTGAATGAAAAGGTAAGTGTTCAGAGAGTTGAATAATAGAAACTGGAGGGAAGGACAGATAAGCAATTGAAAGTTACTGAATTGATAAGTTCTTTCATTTTAAAATTCTGACAATATTTATAAGAAACTATTTTGTAGAATTGAACAGATAAAGCATAAGCTTTGGACTTTTTGTGATTGTCTTTCTGTACATGTTTTTAAATGTACACCAAGTATGGGAAAATAAAGTAATCGTTGATAAGATATTCCTTGAAAAATGGTAATTTGCTATCAATAACAATTGACATTACCATTTAAAAAGCCAAAGAGAGATGAATTTTGATAAAAGACGGGTTCTTACTTAAACATATGTATGTAAGGCTATGGAAGAGGTGTTCTTCATATAGCATTTTATAACTCATCTCAAATGTTAGCAAACTCTTTTTTTATCTTTGGCTTTCAAAATTCATCAACCTCAATCATAATAGCAAACACTTGATGCCGATACCATGTGTCTGTTATTTGTTGTTCATTTAAACATGCCTGTCCCTGATGACTTGTAAAGTCCCCAAAATAGTTTTGTCCAGGTTGATTTTTCTCTGTATCTCAGCATTGCAATAGCTGTTGAAAGTGATTTCACTAGCAAGATAAAAATTTGGTGACACATTTAAAAGGCTTATTTTCAAACGATAGATTGACTCAAATATAGACAATGCAAGATGAGCTATTATGCGAAAATGTGTTCTATTTTTCAAATTTTAATTTAAAGCCTACAATTTGTTTTGCATGTTTGCCTTATTCGGTGTATAACATATTTGCATATGTTTGTTTTCTGTATAAATACTGTATGATTAAATTGTGTTCTCTATAAACTTACGTAAATATAGTAGCAATGTGGTATTAATAATAGTAGCTAACATTCATTGATTGCTTACTGTCAGTCTCTGATCAAAATGCTTTATAGCAAGGGTCCTCAGACTTTTTAAACAGGGGGCCAGTTCACTGTCCCTCAGACTGCTGGAGGGCCGGACTGCGGGCCCCGGGATGAGTCGGCTGCTAAGCAGGACAGGCAGCTGTGGCAAAAACACCTGGCGGGCTGGATAAATGTCCTAGGTGGGCTGCATGTGGCCCGCGGGCTGTAGTTTGAGGACACCTGCTTTATAGGATCATTGTATAATACACTCAAACTTGTGTGGCAGATAAAATTATTATTCCTATTTTACAGAAGTTCAATAATTTGCTCATGGTTAGAAACCCAGAAAGTTCTAGAGCTGAAATTCTAACCCATTCATGCTTACCCTGATGTTTACAGAACCTATGGTGATTAATCAAAATTCAGAGATGCAGGAGTTGTGAAGAGTCCCTGTCTTTAACCATTTATTGTCCTGAATAAAAATATACCCTATAAAATTCCCCTCCTCTGGTGACATCTTAAGGAAATAGTTATATAAGCAAAGAGTCTGTATTACAATATATTGCTAAATTGTTAAATTAAAATAGACATCTGTGTACATAGCCTGAAATAATATACCCAAGTACTGACACTTAATTATGCCCACCTACTAGCAGCATTATTTGTGATGTTATGTTTTATGTTATGGAATCTCTACCTTAAAAAATCAATCAGGGGGATCAGGGTTATACAGCAGAAGCATGTTGAACCTACAAAAATGGATATGTTTTGACAAAAATATAAAATTGACAGGAGATTTTGACAAAAGTTGACTTAGATTTGCAACAAAATATACTAAATACTCTTGTTGTGATTACAGACAAATATGATATGCTAGCATACATGAAACAATACTATACTTAGCTGATAATGGATTATTTTAAAAATACATAATCCTAGAATTATTGAGTATCATACTTAGAATATATGGGTACATGTGTAATCCAAACAAATAAGAATATCTTTTGAGGGGGGCGGAGCCAAGATGGCGAACTGCAGCCAGCTTTTTACAGAAGCTCCCGTCCAGAAGGAGGCTGAAAGGACAGAACCTTAGCAAAGTAGCTGATGGTTTGGAGCAGAGACAAGAGAGAAGATTGAAGAGTGCACTTCAACCTTCCTGAGGCGAGCTGCG
>NW_003852467.1:8263875-8554907 GCF_000181295.1 Otolemur garnettii | reverse complement strand
AAAAAAAAAAAAAAAAAAAAAAAAAGAATATCTTTTGTATATAAAACAACCCAAATCTGAGTCCTTGGGTGAAATTTTTTTCAAAATATTATAGATCTTCTCAAAAATATATGTAAATATGTTAAATATATCTTATACAGTGAAAATATATTTAAATATATAAACAAATATAAGGAGGCAAAAATATACCTTTAAATGTTTGTAAATAATAAAAATACACAGGCAAACATTATATATCAATTTATTACATTTTATTCTTTATTATACAAGTATCCAGAGATGGGAACCAGTTTCTTAAGATCATTTATGGGCTAAAATTTCTCAAAATTAAAATATGGTAAAACTGTACTTTCAGGGATCATTTCTTTTGTTCAATAAAAGATAATGTTATTATCAGACTTACAAGAGATTTAGCCAACAGCCAGTATTTAAAAACAAGTCAGGTCAACTTCTAGTTTCTGATTCTGCAGGTAAGGAGCTTCGAAGCCGACAGTCTGTCCTAACAAATAACAGCTAAACAAATTGAAAAATCGGCAACTTTTCTGTTCTTGCTATCAGAGAAGTGAGGTCACAGAGGAAACAACTGCCCCCCAGATTGTAGAGATAGGCTGACAGATATAGAGAATCGCAATTTACCAGAGCAGAAACCTCCAAGAGAACCACTTTGGGGGCAGGAAAATCTGTAATTGAGGAATTGCTGGAGGCTCAATGTGGACAAATCTGAGAGTTAAAAACTATAGGAGCATTCATGGGATAGCCTGGTGCTCTGTGAGTTTTATCTCCACATTATCTCCAAGAGCCTTACCACGTCCTCATAGTTGATACCAGAGAAAAATCCCCTCATTCCTCTAACAAGGGGAGGAGAGAAGTAAAGAGTTTGAGCTACACACAGATAATTCTGCTTCTCTCTCTTTTTTTTAAACAAGGTCTGTCCTTAGGAGAAACTATGTTGCAAAGGCCTAACCTTGAGTTTTAGTAGAGCCCAACTTACCTGAAGGGAAGGGAAATACCCAACTCTAGCTCCCTCTAGTGGGAATTGGAAATACTGAACTCTCCACACCCCTGCGCATCCTGTTCCAAGTGTTAGAGAGGGTAAAAAACAAGTGAAAAGCACTTATGAAACTCATAGTCTAGGGGTACAGACTCAACAAAATGTTAAGACTTAATTATAGGACTATAAAACGCTTCCCCTCTCCCACACATTATCACTACTTTACTAAAGGCCATATACCACAGTTCCTATCACCTAGTACACCATGTCTACTTTTTAACAAAAAAATTCTAAGGCATACTAAAAGGCAAAAATCACTGTTTGAAGAGACTGAACAAGCATGGGGCCAGAGTCAGATATGGCAGGAATGCTGAAATTATCAGATTAATCGAACATTTAAGGAAGAAATTATACCAGGTCTTTACAATCTCCTCCGTAAGATGAACCCAAAGGGAATAATGCTTAACTCATTATAAGAGGCCAGCATTATCTTAATTACAAAATGAAACAGAGATATTATAAGAGAAGAAAAATATATCCCAATGTCTCTCATGAAGCTAGATGCAAAAAATTCTCAACTAAATATAACAAATTAATCCATAATATATGAACAGAATGATGTACCATGATTCAGTAGATTTTATCCCAGTTATGCAAGGCTGGTTGGCCATTCAAAAATTAAATAATGTAATCCATCATAGCAACAGACTACCAAAGAAAAATCACATGATCTTTTCAATAGATACACAAAAAATTCTGATACATTCCAATATCCATTCATGATAAGAATTCTCAGCAAAGAAGGAATTCAGGAAAACTTCCACAACTTCAAAAAACATACTTCCACCACTACAAAATACATACAGCTAGCATCATACTTAATTGTGAGAAACTTAAAGCTTTTCTGCTAAAATAAGGATAAAAGCTGTGATGACCCCTTCCACCACTGCTTTTCAAGGCCATACTAAAATTCCTAGCTGTCCTTTATGAAGGATCAAATAAGACAAGAGAGGCAATAGAAGGAACAGACACTCTTTAACTTATGATGAGGTTCTGTCTGGATAAACTCATCATAAGTGGAAATTATCATAAGTCAAAAGTGCATTTTCAACTTACTATATTTTCAGTGTATGATGAGATTTTCAACTTATGATGGGTTAATGCGAATATAACCCTATCTTAACTTTCGAAGCATACTGAATGTATGTTGTGTTTGTACCATCATAATGTTGAAAATTTTTAAGTTGAATCATTATAGGTTAGAGACCATCTGTATACAGATTGGGAAGGAAGAAATAAAATTGTTTTTGTTTGCAGATAATATGATCCAGTATGTAGAAAACCCTAAAGAATTGACCAAAAAACCACCTGGAATATCGCCCTGTGAGGTTAGACAGAAAATGTGAACCTCTTTTAAGGACTGATGTGATTAGGTTTTTACCACTTAGATAATCAAACATAATCTCCCAATCACCAAACCAGACCCTAATCACATCTGAAAAGTCCCTTTTATCATGTAAATTTGCATGTTCTCAGTTTTCTCCTGGAGCTGAATTGGCCAGTACAATAGCCATTGGTCACATGTGGCTATTGAGCATGTGAAATGTGGCTAATCCAAACTCAGACATGCTGTTAGTGTCAACACACACTGAATTTCAAAGACTCAATATGAAAAAAGTAAAATATTTTATCATTAATTTCTAACATTGATTGCAGTTAGAAATGGTGATATTTTAAGTGTGCTGTGTTCAATATATGTATTATTAAAATAATTTCAGATATTTCTTTTCACCTATTTTAATGTGGCTGTTAGAGCGTTTAAAAATTACATATGTGGTTTACATCTGTGACCTGAATCTTATTTGCAGTGGACAGTGTTGGTCAAAACATTTCTAATTGCTGAAACATTCCCCCTTATTCCTTCTGAGATGAATTTTTAATTTATACGTTAACGATAAAACTGTACAAGTAAAAACAAATATACTTAAACGATATGGTAAAAGGTTAAGATATTAAAATTAGCATTTTTAACATTCCTCATTGAATTTTGTCTGTTGGTAAATTCTTGGAAGACAATTCGCCCAGAGTATATTTATAAATAGGTCCACTATCAAAAATAAGCGGGAGTTTAGAAGATACTGGAGCTCTGTGTATTATTAGACCCTGCGCTCTGGCCTATTTAACTCAGAAAAGTTTGTGTCACTAATATATGTTTCTCTTGTAGTTCATAGGAAATCATTTGCTATATTAGAATCTCCTGTGGAAAACTGAATTACATAGGAAAGATTTAGCAAGGAGGTAACTAGCAACTTTGAATTTCTTAGAACATGAGAATGTTAGTCTAATCACTCTATAGGCACAAACAAGCTCTGTGTTTAGACACAGAATCTAAATATGAAGGGAAGACTTGGTGAAAAGGATTGGCAAAAATGCTACAGGTGCTGGCAAAGATTTGTCGTGTTGAAAGTGGACCAAAGAATTGGCATTTGAGATTGTTAGTCTGACGAAAAGAAACATCAAGACTGGAACAATCCACATAATCGGCAAGCTATGTGTCAGTTTTTTTTTTTGAAGGAAAAATAGATAATTTCCATAAAAAAGCATAGAGCCTATAAAATTAGTGATACAGCTAATAATAACATTGAATATAAGTATTTATGATAATAGATTCGATACTGAGTGATAACTAGGCTAAAAGGATAAGCTGCTCATGAATGGTACATTGTGGTTGGAGTAGTATACCAATGTGCCTACAATTTTGTGCAAGGTAAATAATGGCTAAATAACTAGTATTATATATGTAAACTAAATATCAACAGGACATGCTAAGGAATCAAGAAGACAAAGCAGATATAATTCTAATGCTTCTCTAAAAATGAAGAAAATTTATTCACTCCTTTTAGTTTTTCCAACATGAATTTCTTTAGTCTTCCCTTTCCTTCTTAAACCAGTCTTATTTTTAAAGCAGGCTGGGCTCAGTAGTATATTTTTACAAAATGGTCCTCTGTACCATTTCTAAGAATCATAGGTCAAATTAGTCAGACTGCTGTTCTAACACTGATAATTAAATCCACCCCCTACCAAAATCTGCAGTTAATTGGTAGAAATTCAGGCTCAGTAGATTTTAGTTGTTAAAAGCATCATATGGAGAAAGTACAAAGGCTGTCCTAAGTAAATGACTGCACAATTGACTTTTAAAACCTTTTCTTTCTCCAGAACGAGCTGTGGCCAGCTTAATGAATGTCTTAAAATGGATTACGTGTTGTGTTCATCATTATTACATTACACATTCCCCAAGAAACTGCAGGTGACAGGGGTGCTTTTTGTGTTGAATATTGTGTAAAGTGCATTGCATATTGAAAGAATTTAGTAACACATTAGGATGAATGTGTGTGAGAAATATATTTGAATAGATTCCGGAAGTCTCTCTATTCTCTAGTCCCTTATTTACTATTTTCTGTTTGGAATCAGGTTCCGACTGTGCAATGCTTGGTCATCTTCCCCTCGGACTTAGAACACCATGAGTTCAGAGACGGGTTTTGGTCCTAACAGCCATCATTTTGCTGTGTATCACATGACAAGGAATGGAACATGAGGCAGGAATTAGGCTAAGTAAAGAAGTACTCGGTAAGAAAGATCTTCAGAAATGTATAGGGCGGACATGAAGTTCGTGTGCAAAATTGCACACAAACTTTATGGACACCCTCTGTGTGGAAGTACTTTAAAATAAATTTTTGGAATGTACAGGAAAAAAGGCAGCAATGAGTTAGGTGAGGTTAGGTAAGGTGAGTCAAGCATGGTGGCTGAGGGTTTACATTTTGGGCAAGTCACAAAATAACCTTTTACAACTCAAGTAAACCATCTGTACAATGTGGATAATTCCATTTACATCTTGGTATTGTTGGGAGAATTAAAAGGTGTAATGTATTTAATTCACTTAACAGAGTACTGGGGGGGTGCTACTTAGCCTGGCATATGAGGTCAGACAATTGGTTCATGAACTAATCTTACAAAAAGTGCTGTATACCTCCCTGGTGAATATCACTACAGTCACCTTCAAAGTACTCCCCTTGGGAAGCTATGTACTAATGCCAGTGCCTAGTCTCAAAGCCATTTTTCTGGGATGCGTTTGCAAACTTAATTGTCTAACCTCACATTCTCAGCTTGTTGTTAGTGTGGCAGCTTCTAAGAATAGCTGATTTTACAGTATAGTAATGTGGATGTAGACTGTCAAAAGCAAACAGATTGGCTTCAGAGTCAACTTTTTTCCACATATGGCTTTGTGAGATGAGTGCACATTTTAGTCAAAAATATGTTTTTCCAGAGAGATAATTTCTAGGGGTGATTAAAAGTTTGATTATAGCCACTCTTGGGTTTCATAATTTAAAAACATTTTCGCAAAGTCTGTGATTAATTTTTCCCATTTAAATTTTATTCTCAATAATGTGCAGCGTTAGGTATAATTAGAATTTCACAAAGCATCTTGGGAGTTACACTTTCACATATTAAACTAGGCAGAAAAAGTTAAATTTGATAGCTGGTCAAGAACTCAGAGCAAAAGGCAAAGATAAGATAGTGAAACGGGGTTCATGGTCCTTAAAAGACCTTTTAATGTGGTTAGTTATTTTCTAATGAAAACAGAGAACACATTGAATGGCCACCTATGAACAGAACCTAAATGAACAATTTAGAAATGAGAAAGTGACATAAAATTAAATGAAAGTTTTACCTTCATCACTGTTCACAGGGTCATTTGTTGATAAAATTATCTCTTGTGCTTGCTTCTTGTCTTACTACATCAATCACCTGTGAATTTAAATTAGAGGCATTTTGAAAATATAATTAGTAAGTCATCTCTTGTATCTATTGAGTAGTAAATTTATATTTTTATAGTATCTCAGCTCCACTGTGAACCTTTGAATAATTCATTTCTTACATGAAATAGGCAAATTACAAATATCCAGCAAGTTGTAATTCTGGATAATGGTTCTTCAAAGGATGAAGAACAGTAGTTAAGCTGTACCTTTGGTCATGCATGGCAATGTGTAATTGCTATCTGCTGTTCTTCAAGATCAACTTAATCTCTAATATGTAATTCAGACACCTGTTGAACTGTATAGCATAACACATGGATAAAGAATCCAAATGACTCATCTTATAAGCAGGTGCTATTTTTGATAAACAGAGTGTTGTTAAAACAACTTGGAAATTAGGCTTATTATTATGCAGTTTTGTGGTGCTGGTGGTGGTTTCGTTCCCATTTTTATTCTTCATCATTATCGTCATCTACACTTAGAAGGTACAGGGAAAATGTACAAATTACGCAAATTACCCAATTCACTGGTGCTTAACTCTACAGGCATCAGAATCATTTCTGTAGCTTGTCAGAACACACGATACTGGGTGCTTCTCTTAGATTTTCATTCAGTATGTGTGAGATAGGACCTTAGAATTTGCAAATATATCAAGTACCCAGATGATGCTGATTCTCCTAGTCCAGGAACCATGCTTTGAGAATTACTGCTTTTGCAAATGCTTCTTTGTCTCTTTATCTAGGCCCTCTTCTATCTTTTTAATACGAATAATGTCTAAAGTATATCATTACTGCTTTTCGCCTCACTGCATACCAATATCTGTGGATAATCTCATCCATGCATGTAGCTGGTGACTCCCAAGTATAAATCACGAGCCCTATCTCCTTTGAGGTGTTAGAGACCAATGTATCAATTTCCTACAGTGCATCTCCAGTTAGAGATCCTGTGGCCAAATTGGAATTCATAAATCAACCCCAACAAAGATTGTTTCAATCAAGAATTATCTCATTTTTATGAGGAACTTATCTGTATGGTCTTAAAGGATTTCCCCACAAATTAACGATTAGTTGTATAGGAAAAAATAGTGATTATATATTGAAGAAATTGAACAATATCTAGGACAGGGCAATCAAAAATATCATCACCAGGCGGTGCCCACAGCTCAGTTGGCAGGCCGCCAGCCACATATACAGAGGGTGGTGAGTTTGAACCTGGCCCCAGCCAAATAGCTGGGCATTGTGGCAGGCGCCTGAAGTCCCAGCTACCTGGAAGGCTGGGGCAAGAGAATCACTTAAGCTTAAGAGTTTGAGGTTGCTGTTAGTTGTGACACCAGTGCACTCTACCCAGGGCGAAATAGTGAGACTCTGTCTCAAAAAAAAACAAACAAAAAAAAAAACAAAAAAAAATAATCACCCCAGAGGGCAAATGAACATCCTTTGCCCCCAGATGTGATGCCCTAAGAAAGATACATTACCCAAACCCTTGACCTTGCATGCAAAGCCCCTTCCTTCCTAGGCTCACTTCTCCCCAATTTCCACCTCACAGTCCACTCTACCATTTCATTAACATACCTGACTATTGAAGAGCATGCAAATTCTCTCTTGCTTTAGGGTCTTTATTCCTGATATTTTCTTTACTTGGCTCACCCTTCCTCCTCCCCAAGCACCTTCCATTCTGACTGCTATTATTTTGAATAGTGAAAACCAGTGGTCCCTCTGCACTAAAATTAATATGATCTTTTCTGAGAAACCTTCCATGCTGATTCACCTTTCATGGAGAGTTAACAGTTCTGTCCAGCTTAAGGCCATCATAGCATCAATCATACATTATTATAATTTTCTGCTTCTTTATTCCCTGCTTGACTATGAGTTCCTGAAGGTAGAATCCAGATTATTTATAATTGTTTCTTCAGTTTCTAAAATAGTGTTGGTTAAGATATAGTTTCTCAATGAATGGTTGGGTGGATGAAGAAAATTGCAAATGGTATGCATCAGTAGTTAAATCTTTATTTTTATTTGGTGAAACAGTTATTGAAGAAATTAACAATAATGTTTAGTTTTTTTATTTGATACTCAGTACTAGATAGAAACAATTGAATCTGTTTGATGTTCTTCATCTAATTTGTAATTTAAAGCCATTACTTATGGGTACCTTTTCTGCTTTGCCATTTAAGCCAGTTTGCAAAAGTGTTAGCAACTACAGTTTATATGGAATCTTTTTATGAGTGTTTTAGATATGGATAACTACTTTATTTACTGATGTATTATATTGAAATATTAGGCGTAAATACATACACTTGTAATTTTGTGTTTGTGTGTTTAGGGAATATTCACAAACAAAGACTAAAAGGCTATGCGTAACAAAACTATCTGGAGAGTGTGGCATTAATCTTCACTTTGTTTTTCCTAACTTTTCTACATTAATGTGAATTAACTTTATATGAAGTAATAATGTAGGATCATTTGGTAGCCAATATTTAGCACTAAGGTGGTTTTCTAAAGAACCCTCATGCTTTCTATTTTTCTTTGGAAGGAACAATTTGACTTCTCTATCCGTTTCTGGCCAACCATTATCACATTTTTGGCTGCAAACTGAATTCATACACAAAAGTCTCAGGAGAAATGTACTATACACTGCTTGCTCTGCTGTTCTCACTAGGGAGGATACAAGGAAACTGCCCTTTCTCCTGTGCTTGCGAGCATTGAAAGGGAAAATAATGGGTTTAAGGAAATTATGCAAAACACAGCAGTGCATTCCTTTGATTTTTATACATAAATACTGATACACTATAAGCTAGAAAGTGTTCACTGGTATTTAAAAACTTTATAGATGTCATTTTTAATTTCTTTTGAGAGTAAATCGGTAGTTGATTTCTTTTTATTCTTGAATGCCTTGATTCTTTATCCACACTTACCTATGTTAATCCAATATGACAAAGGACTGTTACTGAGTCAAAACATTTTTACTTACTTATTAAGAATCTAAGAAAATAGCCAAAATACAGATATTATAAATTTCTTCTTCAAATATATCAAGCATGGAGTGACTATTCATCTAGCCGGACATTCTCCGATTGTGCAATTCTAAGCTATTTCACTGTTCGTATCATTGATCAGTCCTTCCTTTTAATTGTGCTACTTGGTAGTGCAGTTCAGTGACTATTTCAGCATTATGATTCTTCCTTTTAGACTAAGATACAGAATTTCCAGTAAAACTTGGTGTTGGCTATTGTAAGTTGTCCAAATTAGCTAGACTTTCTCCGATTTAATTGAGAGGAGTTAGCAGACCTGTTACATGTGCAGCAGCCAGCAGAGATAGTGTTCACAGAGGCTCAGTGGATGCTAATTGCCTTCCCCTTCCCCACTTTGCCTCCCTTTACCTCCTTTGCTTACTTAGAGTTTTAAAAATTACTTGCTTGGCTAACAGTGTCTTAAAATATGTTTTGTTCTAAAAATGGTAAAGCACTAATAACACAGATTTTTTAGGTCAAATTTGCCACATTGGTGATAATTGGAGATTGTGGCTGATTAGTCAGATGTATCTTTCCAGTGGAGTCTGTGATAATTAAGAGTAGGGTTTGACCATGGTCATGTAGGCCACTGCAGAGAAGAAAGCAGTGTTTTACATGCATATTCCACTACTGCATGACGTGTTACTCCATTTCACATTACATATAGTTGCCCAGCGCCACTCATTGCAGTAAATCTCAGTGCTAGGCTCTTGGCATTTTTTATAGTAACAGAAAAAAATGTACAATTTTCCATTTTATTGAATGAATTTGAATTCATGGAGGGCATCAGATTGTGCTCACTCTCTAGTTTATGTGCCTCTGTATGCTGGAAATACAAATAAGCTGACCATCCTAGGCAGACTAATCAAAGGATCTTGTCCCATATTTTTGAAATATGATTATTCTGTCTCTCTTTACCTTACCTATGGGTATTACATCAACTTCTCCTGTCCTAAAGTGTGGAAAGGGGTATTTGGTGCTGATACGTTCATTCCACTTTTTTTTTTTTTTGCAGGGGAAAGGCAAATCTAAGTAGTGACTGTTTTGACCTGTTCATTTAATCAGTGATATAGAATACTATCACTTCAGGGACTATTTTGGCCCTACGACCTTGACTCCTGTGTCTCTAATAAGATTTACATGGATTTGTCTTAAGGATATACAGTTTTCTATTCTAGATCAGTGGCTCACAACTTTTTTTTTTTTTTTTTGAGACATAGTCTTACTATGTTTCCCTGAGTAGATTTTCATAGTATCACAGCTCACGGCAACATCAAACTCTGGGGCTCAAGAGATCCTCTTGCCTCAGCCTCCTAACTATCTGGGACTACTGGTCCTGCCCCAATACCCAGCCATTTTTTCTATTTTTAGTAGAGACAGGGTTTCACCCTTACTCAGGTGGGTCTCAAACTCCTGAGCTCAAGCAATATACCTGCCTCAGGCCCCAGAGGGCTAGCTTTATAGGTGTGAGCCACCACATAGACCTTAGCTTGGGCGATCTACTTGCCTTGGCCTCCCAGAGTGCTAGGATTACAGGGATAAGCTGCCACACCCAGCCAGGGGCTCTCAAATTTGGCAGGTATCAAAATCACCTGGGGACCTTGATAAAAATACAAAGGCCCAGGCCCTATATTACTCCAGTGAGTCTGGGCACTTCTGGTACACACTAAATTTGAAGAACCACTGCTCTAGATATTAAAATATATCCAAACAAAAAGCATATTATTTGACCAAGCTAGAAGCACAGAGAACACTGAGTTGTTCAATCAATCCACTGTGCCCATCCCTCAGCCCACTTTCACTGAACTCCTTCTTGCCTTATGGCTTTACTTGAGGGAGATGTTTTAAGAAACAGTCTTCCTAGTATCTGGAAATGCCAAATCACAAATCTCTCAAAAGAGAATACATTTTTATAAATCTTATGCCAAAATTCATTTGGGGGTGTAAACTTAAGCAGATGTATTATACCCTGTAGTGTAAATATTTATATGTTTATGTCAGCAGTTCTTAACCTGTGGAACCTCATTAAAGGGTCGTGGCATTAGGAAGGTTGAGAACCACTGGTTTATGTGCAGAAATGTTAGTATGTTAAACTTTTGGGTACTGCCCCAGAGCCTGCTATGAGCTTTTGAAACTATTTGGTTTATGTACTAAGTTAACTTCCAAATTTCAGAACACTTTTATGAACATATCTTAGTCCCAAAGATTTCAGGTAACTATTATGAATAGTGTGCTTAATAATACAATCATGTGCCACATAATGATGTTTTTGGTCAAGAACAGACCATATATATATGACTGTGGTCCCATAAAATTATCATTATATGAGCTGAAAAATTTCTATTGCCTAGCGGCATTATAGCTATTAAAATGTCATAGTGCAACCTATCATGTTTTCTGGGTTTAGATACTTACCACTGTGATACTTAGCTTATAGCATTCTGCATGATGTACAGGTTTGTAACCTAGGAGCAGTATGATATGCCTTATAATCTAGCTGTGTCGTAGGCTATACCATCTAGGTTTGTGTAAGTATACTTTATACTTTGTGGTGCTTGTAAAACAATGAAATTGCCTAAGGGCAGAGTTCTCAGAATGCATTTCTGCTGTTGAGTGACCTGTGACTCTATTGTACTTCTTCTGAAGAATGGGTTTGTTTTTATCCCACGTACATTATAAATGACTTGACAGGCCATACTTTTTTGTAAGTACAAAGGATGTAAAACTCTAAGCCAAGTCTTTGGCTTCTCTTGATCCAGAACCCTGCTGTATTATTCTACCTTCATAACTACCTCTCTCCTTAATCTTTTTCTTATATCTGCATCCTTTTTCTTGGTAATATCAATTATAATGATTTTGCTGAATGCATTTTCTCATCAACTTTTTATATTTGTTTCAATGTATATAAATTAATCAGTTCCTCATTTAGTTGACTATACAGACTTATAGAATAGATAAATATTTTAATTACTGGTCCTAAGGCATTGTCTGTGGGAGATTTGGCAAAGCTATCCTCATTTGTCTCACTCTTTCTTCCATTATATACTCCTAATTCTGAAGGTAACCTTTCCAGAGGATCCAATGTAATAAATGTACATTTTTGGTTAGGTTAGATTTCTAATAGGTAGCATCCAAGCAACCTCACACTCTACTGCCGTAGATAGAAATCTTAAGGAGTATCTACCCACAATAAACACTTTAATGGCTTCAATATGGAGAATTCCAGACTTTTAAATTGTGTTTGATTCTAATAGTTATTTCTGCAGTGAATGTTTGGATGAAAAGTGATGTACCCTCAACAGCAATTTCAGTTCCTCTGGGGCATAAGAGGACCCTGAAGAGAAAATCTGTACACAGTATTCTTCTCTAGCTCCAGACCACTGGCTCAGAGCATAAAAGAAGTAAAGTGATAAATCACTGAGTTTCCCTCAGGTCTTGAACTATCATCTTGGATAGCAAACCATTTTGATTGCTTACTTCACTAGTTACTGAGCTTAATTTTTTTAGATTAATACAGTATATGTTTTAGAGATGTTTTGGGTTTGCGGAAAAATTGGATAAAAAGTATAGAGAGTTACTATATGTACCCTCTTCCCCTCCCCACCTTTTTTTCCTTTTATTAATATCTTGCATTAGTGTGGCACATAAGTTATAATTGATGGGCCAACATTGATACATTATCATTAACTAAAGTCTATAGTTTACATTAGGGTTCACTTCTCATGTTGTACACTTCTGAAGATTTTGGTGAGTATATAATATCATGTATCACCATGCTGCATCATACGGAATAGATTTATTGTCCTAAAATCTGCTTTACCCCTTCGTCCACCTACCACTGACAACCAGTGATCTTTTTACTATCTCCATAGTTTGCCTTTTCTAGAATGTTATATATTAGGAATCAAACAAGTATGTAGCTTTTACAGTTTGGTTTCTTTCACTTAGTGATATGCATTTAAGTTTCCTCCACTCTTTTTCATGGCTTGATAACTTAATTTCCTTTTATTACTGAATAATTTTCCATTATATGGACATACCACTGTTTATAACCATGGTTTATTTATCCCAGTCACAAATTTAAAAAACTGTTTCAATTGTTAGTTGTTCCCAACATTGGACAATTATAAAGAAAGCTGCTATAAATATTTATGTGCAGGCTTTTTGTGTGGACAGAGTTTTCAGCATATTTGGGTAAATACTTAGGAGCTTGATTGCTGGATTGCGTAGGAAGAATATATTTTCTAAGAAATTGCCAAACTCTATTCCAAAGGGACTGTAGCCTATTTCTTTCCCACCACCAATGAATGAAGGTCGCTATTGGTCCATATCTTTGTCACCAGCATTTCATATTGTCAGTATTCTGAATTTTAGCCAAGTGGTGTGCCATAATTTATTTTAACATGTAATATATGGCAAATTTGCATTCACAACATACATGTCTACTAATTACTAATGAATATCATCATGATTAAATGAGATCATCGTCCTGCTTTTCCTGCCTACCTTAGGCTCTTCCAGAATTCATCATTTTGTATTCTCTCAGCAGGTGTATGGATGGCAACTTTTGTCTTCTTAGTTCACTGTTATTCCTACCCTTAATTTCTATTCTTGTATGTGTCTCTCTAGTGTCTAGCATCAATCCTCAGTTCGTGATTCTTTTCCTTAGGACTCAAAAAGTGGTATTAAGATGTCAGTGAGTCCTGTTCTAACTCCATTTTCCAAAATAAGCTTCCTCTCTCAGACTTCTTTGGTAATGCTCTTCTAATTCTCTGAACCTGTTACCTATTTTTATATTATTGTAGATAATATCAAATATATACAAATACATACAAAGAATAATATAATGAACCAATGTGTACCCATCACAGAACCCTCGCCACCACCAATCCACTGCCAAACCTACTCCATCCTCTCCCCTGTATACTTTCCCCCACTGTTATATTTTAAAACAAATCCCAGATATCATAGTATTTTATATAGAGATATTGTCAAAAATATAGACAGAGAAAATCCTTTTCTAACATATACATACATTATTATCACACCTAAAATAACAGCAGTAGTTCCTTATTATCTTCAAATATCTAAATAATCATCAAATTTGAGTAAGGATCCAATGAAGTTCATGCACTGTGACTGGTTGATTTATATCTTAAGTGTTTTTAAATTTAGGTTCCCTCTGCAACTTTTGCCCCCATATCCACAATTTATATGCTGAAGAATCAAAGTTATTTGTCCTAGTGTACAGCTCCCCACAATCTTACTTGTATTGATTGTATCTTTGAGATGTAGCTTAACATATTTCTGTACTATATTTTTTCTGTAAATTAGTAGAACATCAATACATAATTGATTCATTTTTGCATGACTACTATGACTTTGTTTTTACTTTGTGTTAATACCAGTTCATTAATGGTTCTCTCCAACACTAATCCTAGAGGGCATACCGGTGTATCAGTTCATGTAACCTTAAAATCTTTAATAAAGTTTTAGGTGAATCATGTAAAAACTTTCACAGTGTCTGTCAGTCATATCAATGCAATAGCTAGATTAGAACATGGGACTCTAGACATTTAAACCAAGTTTCCTTTCCCCCTAAACGTGTTGTTAGCTTTGTGATGGTAGCGTACCTCTTTGTACATTTTAAATTTCCTACAGCAGCAAATTGAGTAATGCATTTGCAGAACATTCTCTTTACTGTGAAATGTGGTTCTGGTAAAGAAATCTTACACTTTTATTCATCTTTAAATTGCCTAAGTACTGTCACTGTATAATCATGTAGTTTGGTAGTTAAGCATTCTGACTCTTCATGCTGACATATAAATAGGAAATTCTATTAGAGTACTCACTATGTGATCTTAAACAAGTGCTGAACCTAGTTTTCCCCCTTCCAGATGGGACTTTTTCTCGTTATGACCTTATGAAGTTGCTTTGATTATTCAATATGAATAATTTGTAGATAATGCTTAGTGCAGTGACTGGGATATAATAGCAAATGTTCAATAACATTGGAAAATATAGGCAAGGCTTGTATTGTTATGAGAAAACTGAGGCAGAGATCGGGTGGAGAGATTGGCCTAATATTACATAGCTGGCATGGACTTAACATAAGAGCCTGTCTTTTATATCAGAATTGACCCTGTGAGCGTCTCTAACATTGTGAAGGCAGGAGCCTACTTAGGCCTAGTCTTTATGGAAGGAGCAAGTGGTAAATTGAATCTAAAGTTGGTGATGCACACACATTGTCAATTGTACACAGTCACAAAATCCACTAGGGTATTCCAGACTGCTCACTGCTTACCTTGGCCTCAGCTACTAGGATATGTAAGGACTTAGCTTAGATTGTTTCAGTTTATTTTTTTTTAAATACACAAATACATATGGTGTAGGGATGGTGTTCTTCACTAAAGCATATTAAATATATTTCTTTTGGCCAGGTACAGTGGCTCATACCTGTAATCCTAGCACTATGGGAGACTGAGGCAGGTGGATTGCTTGAGCTCAGGAGATTTGAGACCAGCCTGAGCAAGACTGAGAACCCCGTCTCTACTAAAAATAGAAAAAAAAAAAAAAAAAAACTAGCTGGGTATATTGGTGCATGCCTCTAGTCTCAAGCTACTCAGAAGGCTGAGGCAGGAAGACTGATCAAGCCCAAGAGTTTGAGTTTGCTGTGAGCTGTGACACCAGGGCACTCAACCCAGGGTGACAGAGTGAGAGTCTATCTCTAAATAAATAAATAAATTACTTTTTTCACCCCCTCTGCACAGGTAGTAAAATGTTGATATATTTTGTATGTATTCAATACAAGATATACATAAGGCCGTAAGTCCTTGTGGTAAAATTAAAGCAGTGGAAATATTCTTTACTATTTGGGTAAAAATAACAAAAGCACTTCACAGAGATAGTTTTTGTTAGTATATGAACCACACTTATCAGGTAGTATTGTAGCTGAATTAAGTTGAAATTGTTCAGAAAATTGCTTGAAATTTTCATCTTTCTTAAAGTTTTCCTGAGCAGATGGACAGATGCCTGCTAATATGAATAAAGCCTCTACATTGAAGTGAGGATATTTTAAGTATTAATGTTTATACCACTTAATGAATAGTTTCCTTTTTGTTAATTAACATATCTAAAACCTCAAATAGTTTGAAAAATACTTTTCTTTACTGTGGCTACTTAAATGGTGAATGTATAATTAGCAAAAGAAAATAATTGCTATTGGCTTGCCAAGGCTAAACTTAAAATGTATGTTGGCATTGATGTAATTTATGACCCCTTATAAGTCACTATGCCCTTTGAAATGAAATGTGCCAGAATTGACAAATCTAATATTTTGAGTAGATTGCCAAATATTTTCACTAACTTTTATTTATTTATTTAGGCAGAGTCTCAATCTGTTGCCCTGGGTGAAGCACCATGTTGTTGTAGTTCATAGCAACCTCAAACTCTTGAGCTTAAGTGATCCTCTTGCCTCAGCCTCCTGAGTAGCTGGGACTGCAGACACCCCCACGATGCCCAGCTAGGTTTTCTATTTTTAGTAGAGACAGGGTCTTGCTCTTGATCAGGCTAGACTTGAACTTCTGAGCTCAGGATATCCATCCACGTTGGTCTCCTAGAGTGCTAGGATTATAGGCATGAGCTACCACACCTGGCCTTATTTATTTATTTATCTTGCATTGTGAGATACTTTCTTGCAAGGGCTAGAATACAGTGGTGTCATCATATCTCACTTTGACCTCCAACTCCTGGGCTCAGAAATCCTCCTGCCACTGCCTCCCCAAGAAGGTGGGACAACAAGCATGCACCACCACACCCAGCTAATTTTTATATTTTTTTGTAGGGACAAGATTTCACTATATTGCTCAGGCTGGTCTAGAACTCCTGGCCTCAAGCCACCATAGCCTCCCAATGTGTTAAAATTACAGGCATGAGCCACTGAGCCCCTGAGCCCAGCCTACAAGAACTCTATAAAGAACTTGTGAAGTTTTATTTCTTTTGGCATTTTCAATTAAAAAAAAAAACACTGCAGCAACTTTAATCTGTATATCTGACTGTTTGTCAGAATTTAAATACATATTTGTCTTCACATGATTTTATGCCTTATTACTTTAAATTGCTTCAAACACACACGCAAATGTGTGCACATGTGCAAAGCCAAATCTAAAAGTTATCAGGCTTTCCCTGAGATATCAATAGTGTATTAAAACATACCCTTTACCAGTCATCAGAGTCTATTCAGCCCTTTAAAAGTAATCTTTGATTTTTATATTACGAGAACTTGTTACCCTTTACTACATGATGTCAGAATGACACTAGTGATTTCACCAGGGAAAAAATGTCAGTGGTCAAATCTTTTTGTTCCAAAGACAACTCTCCAGTTGCTAAATTTCATTTTAACATCACCTATAAATATTCTGATAGGAGAACTGATAGTTGACAGCTAGGTACAACTGGTATTTATTTCCGACAGTAACTGCATAATACCAGATTAACATTTGAAAGATATTAACAAGAGAATGGGAAAATAAAGAAATGTCAAGGGTCATCCCTTAATCTTTAGTATTTTTAATGTTACAACTTATTTTTGTGTTTGAATTATTAAGTATATATTGAATAATAACGCGTATTTCCGGCAGCATCATAGAGGTTCTGTTTAAACACAATGTAAAATTCAGGAGAATCAGTTTCCCACCCGGCATTGAATCCAATTCACGACAGTGTAAAGAAACAGTGGGAAAAGTGGCTAAATATTTTCCAGGCGAATCTAGCTGCCTGTCTTTTCTAACAAGCTGTAGAATAGCAGCCAGGAAAAGTGGATTTCCGTGAGTATCCATTTTCCCAATCTGCCTGTAGTCTGAGTAAAGCAAACATGGCCCCCAAGTTTGGTGTCACATGGGAGGTTTTTCCAATAACTTATGGACTGTAGAGAATATGTTATGGATGATAATGATACCCAAAAGAGAAAAATGGCAAGTCAAAGGGCCATAAGAATATTTGAGATTTTCCAGAAGAGAAAATACAAAATGGTAAAAATTCCAACAGATGTATTAAAGCGTGATATTATGATTTTCAGAGCAGAATGGGGACTGAAGACCCCATTCTTGGCAAGGGGAAACACCCCCAGAAAAAGGGGGAAATAAAAATGTTAGCTGAGTGAGGTAGAAAAAAGGAAAGTCAGCTAGTTTACCTTTAAACTGGCCACTGCTAAATTTCTTAATTGATCAAGTTTCCTGCTTTTCCTGGAAGCCTGGCTTGTAGGGGGATACAGCTTACAAACATCACTGCTGGGCCTGTGAACACTCCAAAGAAAATAATGGCCACAGAAGATGCTGTGGCAAGGCCTGGCAAGAAACATTAACTAGGCCATTTCCAGTAAACAGTCAGAGCAAATACCCATTTATATTTGGCTGGGGCAGAGATCAAGGGAACAGCTCTAGCCCTGAAATATGGGTAGGTGGGCTTATATCCCTTATCAGAGAGGAAGACCCTCTGTGGTGGTGATACGAGAAAACTTCCTCTCTCCCACTGATTCTTCAGAGGAGATTGACACCAGTGGCATTTTACTCCACAGCAAACTAGTGGGATTAACACCCTCCCTAAGAATCTGTGTTTATGTGACCACAGACAGGAAGCTGCCCCCACACAAGGCTCAGGTTCCAAATTTCTCAAGACTGCCCAGATGCTTAAGGTTAATGATGATAGAAATAATAGGAGCTGATATGCTCATAGAGAAACTGCTGACATCTTTGTTCCCTTCCTCAACTTACCCTCTGGGCTAATGAGCAAATAGCCTCCAATAAAAGCTGAGTGGAACTGACACTCTGGGCCACTCACCAGAACCCCACAAAAGGGCAGTGGTCCTCTGTGTTCCCACCTTTGAAAATTTCTATTCTGTCTCTCTTTGTCTCTCGTCATTTCTAACTTTATATTTCTTCAGTAGGTCACCACCAGATCCACAGGTCTTAATGGACCCTGCTCCTGGGGCAGGACCCTGGCAGTAATTATTGAACAGAATTCAATAATAGTGTATAGTTAAGAGAACTCTTTTTTTCTTCTGACTTTATCATACAATTTCATCTTTATTCTCTCATTACTTTAATTTTTTGACTTTTTATCCTAAGGTTGTTGGACAGATTTTTATAAACCTTTTGTGTTAATCAGCTGTTGCTTGGTCTAAGTATGATAATATGCAATCTCTAGATCTCAGTGCCTTTTAACAGCCTTAATCTATTTCTTTCTCACATTATATCCCATGCGGCAGCTGTGTCTATGGTCCATGTATCTTCTTTAATCTTAGGTCCAGGATAAATGAATTAAGTGCTCTCCTGGGGCAAGGCATAGGGGAAAGAACAATAGAGGAAACACAAGACAGATTTTAAAAAATTGTGTTTTGGCATGACTTGAAAAAATAATATAATCTGCTCTACTACCAAAGTCCTTTTTGGAATAGGGTGTAGTATAGTAACATAAACTTTACATTTTTTGTATAAAGGGAAAATATAACATAAATACTAAGGTAGAAACTTAATGAACAATGGTAAGACTTATTTTAATTAATTAAAATTATATCAAGTACCTACAACAATAGACGACACCAGGAAGAAGCAAAGATTAATGAATTCTTGTACTCTACATTTAAAATATCAATTCAGTGAGGAATATGGCAAAACATAAAAAAAATAGTATCCATGTATCCACTAATGAATGCTTTCCTGGGATAAAAAAGAGGGGCTAATTTGCAGAAAACGTGAATTAGATAAACCATCACCACTGAGATCTAGAAATTTTTGGATAGTTTCTGTGTGAGAATTTGTTAAATAATGTCTTAGTCTATTTGGGATACTCTAACACAAAACCATATGGGGGTATCTTAGAAAAAACCAAAAATTTGTTGCTCACAGTTCTCTAGTGTGGAAATCCAAGATCAAGTCACCATTTGTTAAATAATGTCTTAGTCTATTTGGGATACTCTAACACAAAACCACACAGTGGGTATCTTAGAAAAAACAAAAATTTGTTGCTCACAGTTCTCTAGTGTGGAAATCCAAGATCAAGTCACCATTTGTTAAATAATGTCTTAGTCTATTTGGGATACTCTAACACAAAACCATATGGTGGTTTTTTTGGAAAAACCAAAAATTTGTTGCTCACAGTTCTCTAGTGTGGAAATCCAAGATCAAGTCACCAGCAGATGTGGTATCTGATGAGGGCCCACTTTCTGCTTCATAGGGGAAAGGTTCTTGCTGAGTCCTTACATGATGGAAGGAGCAAACAAGCTCCCTCAGTCTCCTTTAGAGGGACACTAATACCATTCATGACAGCACATCTTCATATGTGCATTGGAGCGTAGGTTTCAACTTATAAATTATGGGACGACACAAAATATTCAGATTGTAACAGATACGGATAATAGTAAAGATGATATTGGGTGGTGAGAGTCTGGCTTGGACACTGCCGAACAGGTGATAGTGGTAATAGTAGTAATAATAGTTGATAGTAGTAATAATGGTTGAGCTTTATTGAGTATTTACTATATATCAAGCACTTTTTAAAATAACTCAATGTAGTGTCTCATTAATTTTTTGACACGTACAATTATTGTTCTCAATTTATAGGTAAGAATGTTAAGGCATAGACACATATTTAGAGACTTTCTATAGGATCTGCTAAGCAAGGGTGGATTAATGATACTTATATTAAATTTGAAAAACAAAACTATATGTATGTTTTCATAAAAGAAAAGTTTCTATTCTTATTTTCTTGTGATATTAATTGTGAAATGTTCCCATGCCCTAAACATATATGAGTTTTTCCTACAGAAGCAATCAAAGGCTATTTGCAAAGCAGTATCAATAAAATTTACAAACATGTGTCCTAAGGGTAGAATTGATTGATAAGATACTACATTTCTTGATGAGAAATATTGAGGAAAATAAAAGAGTATGGACTATTGATGGTGTTTTAAAAATACTTTGACACTCTATTACTTTTTTCTTAACATTAAAACATAGCCCTATTATTATTTCTTGTGACTCTATCTATACTCTTTGCCTGTACGTACCCTTTAAAAAGGAAGGAATAAAAATTGGAACGATAGAAATGTAAGCAACTAAAAATTTCAACAGAATGCTTTGTTAATAAGCAAAATTAGAGCATTGTATCTTCTATGTGATAAATGTAATATTCAAGGAAAATATGTTTTTATTTTTTATTTATTGTTTATGTATTTATTGCTCGAGAATTCTTTTTGCAAATATTCCTTTGTTCTATAGCCATAACCTCTTCTAAATCTGTAAATGTTACATCCCTATTTTTTAAAATGGACCAATTTCTTTGTTTGGAGCATATTGTTGATATCAAATATCAACATGCTGAAAGATAGCAGACAATCAATAGCCAATAAATTCACAAAATCATCAGATTATGTGCTAGTATTTCACAAACCAATCTGTACAGTAAAAGGGAAAATATTTTAGTAGTTTTTGGAAATACTGTTTTTTCAGTTTTGTGTTTAAAAACTCAAGGTCTTTCTTAACTCTTACATGACGTCTTTTCAATCAGAACATGAAAACTTAAATAAGACTTTGATTTATATATTTATTCCTTGTATCTTTATCAAAGTATGCATAAGCAATATGTGACTTGCCAAATTTGTTTATCTAGTAATCTGGTCAATCTTACTCTTTCAAAATCAACTTCTATTAAGATAAACATTAACTAGAAGCTTATGCTGCATTTAGAAGGGCACAAGATCACTTCTGTGTTATTTCTCACCCCAATGTATAACCTGAATCTAATCGTGAGAATATATTGGACAAACTAAAATTGAGGTATATGCTGCAAAATTACTGACCAGTACTTTGAAAAGTTTCAAAGTCAGAAGAGACAAAGATAAAGAATATGGAGCTGTCACAGATTGGGACAACTGGACAAATAATGCAGGGTGTGATCAATTGGACCATGAATCAGAAAAGAACCAAGTGGAAAAGCTGGCAAAATTTGAAAAAGAACTATATAGATCAGTTCATCTTATTGCAATAATGTCAATTTCCTGGTCTTAATAATCATTCTACAATTATGTAAAGTGTTAATATGAGGGGAAACTAGGTCAAGGATATGCAGAACATTTTTGCTATTTTGAAAGTTTTCTATAAATCTAAAATTATTTCAAAGTGAAAAGCTAAAAAAAATTCAGTTTGGGAAGCAAAGGAGAGCAAAGCTACAATCCCTGGAAAGAGAAAAAAAATGAAATCTTGTTTTTATTTGAGGATATTTACACTTTCCATGGATGATATTTATGTTGACAAACTGAGTGCCTACTATGTAAGGCTACAGGGTATTACCTGAAACAGAGAAATGGAGAAAATTTCTTTTTGATATTATTATATGATGACACTTATTAAGCCCTAAAATTATGTGATATCCTAATGAAAACATTGAAAGATATGAAAGATCACACTATTTGATATGATGATAAAAGAGATTATTTTAATCTTGGATACATTATTACAGAATTTAGAACATCCATAAAGTGTTGAGGAGAATCTAATTCTAGTTTGGGGTTCAATGGGGAAAAATGGTATCATAGTCTCCCCTTATCCAGTTTCTCTTTACATGATTTTAATTATCCTTAGTTAATTGCAGCTCAAAAATATTAATTGGAAAATTCCAGAATCAAATTGTACACTAGTCTACAAACTGCTCAACGCAGTAATCATCAGGGAAATGCCAATTAAAACCACAGTGAGCTATCATCTTACCTCTGTCAGAATGGCTTTTATTAAAAAAGTCCAAAAACAGTAGATTCCAGGGCGGCACCTGTGGCTCAAAGGAGTAGGGTGACAGCCCCATATGCCGGAGGTGGCAGGCTCAAACCCAGCCCCGGCCAAAAACTGCAAACAAACAAACAAAAAATAATAGATTTCAGTGTGGCTGCAGAGAGAAATGAATGCTCATACATAGTTGGTGGGACTGCAAATAAAAGTATGTATACAACCTCTATGGAAAACAATCTGGAAATTTCTCAAAGAAATCATTTGATCCACCAATCCCACTATGGGGTATCCACCCAAAGGAAAATAAGTCATTTTACCATTCCTGCTTTTCTTATTAATTCTTTCATTGAACAAAATATTTTGAATACTTTTTATGTATGTGAATTAGAACATAAGGATACAGTGTATTTCAGGTTTTCTTACATTAGTGGAGAGAAGAAATGAAAACAGATATTTAGGACCCAGTGTTAGGAGAGGAAGGGTAAATCTGGGCTGATGTTTTCTTGTTTCAGCAGGAAAATGTCATGTAGCCTCTAATCTTACTTTTATTCTGCCAACTCCACCTGTAGAAGCAGCGGAACAAAATGACCAAGTGGAAGGTTGTACTTAACTTGTTTTGCAGAAATGACCTACCTCTGAGAAGGAAGAAAAATACAAGCCTATCATCTTCAGTCACAAAAATAAAATAAAATAAAATAAAATTTCTGTTTACAGTTCAAATGCTTTGCTGTAAGATGGGTCAAAATCCCTGAAAAATGGCAGTTCCAAGTAAGTTTGTCACAGTCTTCATTAAGCGTATTCAGGCTGAAGTTCCAGCACTTCTGTCACATAAGCAGAACTTCTGGAGTGTGGAAGTCACAGAATGAGAATAAGTTGGGAGCAATTGTTTTGTCTCTTTCTTTCCAATCAGTCTACAGCCCAAGGATTCTATGAGGTAACAAAATTGGCTGTTATGGATTATGGTCACATTCCCATCTCAATATCAGCAGTTGAAATCTTTTGGACATTTTAAGGTAGAGAATTATATTTTATTTGCAGCTCACAATTATTCTGATTCAAATATCTGTAAACATAAAGGGAGGAAGATAAATGTTTACACAAAAAAGTACTGTGCCCACTGAAATTTTATGTCGGTATTAATAAAAAGAAATCTTTGATTTAGTATTCTTGGTCCCTTTCTTTTAGAGGATTGAAGTTAGGGTATGTCAGTATGTGCTTGTTTTAGCACCAAGGTTAGGGTGATATTACCACAGTGACCGTAACTATGATGAAATTTTCATTTATAAAAGTAGTAGTTGTCCCCTGTCTACCTCAAAGGGGAAAAATGCCTTGGCAAATTCATTGTTATGCTTTCTTGCCACAGTTTATTCTCTTCTGCATTCTGTGGAAGTTCTTTAGGCCCTGTGGCCTTATCAATTATAAGCTGTTTTATTATTTTAGAATCATAGAACTGTAGATCACAGGCACATTCAAAAACCTTTCACATTATGCTACAACATACAAAGAATATTTTTTCACAGAGGCCAGTTATTGGTTTTATTCATCTTGCATAGAAAAGTGAGTATTAAATATTACTGATATATACTAAAGCCATGTCAGAAATCTCTCAGAGTATGTGATCACTACCAATGGAGTAGAACTTAGCTTAACTTTCCTAAAGCAATGCAGTACTATTTTTATATTCAATGAAGATAGGTAAAAAACATAAGGTCTCTTTTTGTGAATTACTATGTGGTAGAATTTTGTAAGAGTTTTTTTTTTTTATAATACCTTTCAATTATTAAATTACTCCTCCATGGGAGAGCTTGGCAGAGAGGAGGAGATGGAGGCAGAGTAGGAGGAGGAGAGAAAGAGAGACTGACTCTGTGTCCTATATAAATGTGCCCATATGTATTATATATATTATACATGCAGGTATGTTTATATGCACATAGAAACATACATACAGGTACATTTATATGCACGTATATAAAAAGTATATATATGTTACATGCACATATATATAATCTACACAGAGTCTCTAGATGATGTAAGAGCCCTTTAATTTTCAAATTATTTGTTTTGGTGACTGTTCAAATTTGTTGGTGGAAAAATTGTGTGTTTATGAATGATTCATCATTTCTTTACTCTTGTAAGAGTAAAAGAATGTTTCACTGATACACAGTCATCACAGAGTGGTACAATCTCGAACAAGCTCACCGTTGTTGCCTCTGCTGTCAGGGTGCTATCTCCCTCTTTCTCCAACATCAGCAATCTAGTAACTTTCTTGGCATTAAATGAAACATCAGTCATTAAGCAAAGACATCTTTTCTCAGTATCTAAATAGTTTAGAATTGAATGTATCATGTAAGCATCCACTTCAATACTAAAGGTGGGTCTTTGTTTTTGAGGAATATTCTTTATAAGGGCTATGAAAATATTTTTATTCTGAGTAGGATACCTTCTTCTCTACTCAGTACAGAAAACATACACTTGAAACACTCATATTCTCTTTTGTCAGCCTGAGTCAGCTGCAATCTTTGGCGTTATCAACTTCTGCCAACAACCTGAGGTAGCAATTGCACATGGATAACTAAGACTCAGTTTATTCCAAGCTAATAATTTTCTGAAGCCTTCAGGGTGGTTGTATTTATTCTGATAGGTATAGACTTAATTTTCTCATGAATAGAACAGGCTGTAATTTAAAGTACCTGATAATTTCAGCTTCTTTTTTGTATAATCCTTTAATTTTATAAAATCCTTTAGCTTCTTTTTTCCTATCAATACCAGCACTCTCAAATCTTTGCCTGTTTGATAGTCATTTGCATCCCTACATTTCTTTACCAGTGCTTTACTTAGGAACAGAACAGAAAATCTACTTAGATGAGAAGATAGCAAACTTTCATCGCTGCTTTTCATGGATGAAAATATTGTGTAGACTCCCCATGAAATAACTGTGATACTTGTAGTAGCCATTGGCTAAGAAGTCCATAATGACAACAATCTATTGTCAATTCCATAATGCTCAGCAGAAATTGCGCTTTATTACGACATAGTATATCAGCTATACATGTTTAAAAGGTACTCGTATATCGTCTACTTTTCTATTATAGTTATGTAATCATTTCAATTAGAATTCATTTTCAGTCAGGTGTGGTGGCTCACACTCTAGCTTGGACAATAGAATGAGACAAAAAAAAAAGAATGAATAAAAGAATGCCCTCTCAACTCTAAAATGTCTCTGTTTTGAAGCATGAGAACCAGTATTTGGATGAGAACCAGTATTTGGAATCAGTTGATATCAGGGAGATGACATTAGTTGTCCAATGATTCACTATATTTGACATCGGACATATTTTCGAAAGAAATGTTATAGAAAGTGAAAATAAGAAAGAACTACTCTATGATAAATTGTCACATCACCTACTTGCTCCCTACACTCATTACATACCAGAGATCCTTACAAGTAGGGAAACAGACGTCACAAAAAGAGATAGAACAACAAGAAAATTTCAGATTTGAAAGGAACCAGAGTAACCATATAGCCCAACCTCCCCCTTTTTACCAATAACCCAAAGAGGTCAGGCATGTTGCTACAGTTGCACGAGTAGTTCATGGGAAAACCAAGCGTAAATTTGGATTATACTAACTTTGAAACTGTCTTGACACATAGCAGATACAGTTATAAAAGTGTCCAGGAGATGGAGATGTGGGGGCTGAAATTATCACACAACCTAAGAATTCATTGATTTTAATGTATGTTATGGAGGTTTAAAGACAACAAGATGTGGCTTGCTATCAGAAGTGAAAAGGAAAGTATAGTGTGGTGGAATGAGTGCTGGATTGGGGGTTAGACCAGTTCTTCTAAGTCCTAGTTCTACAGTCAGCAACATATGTGACCTATGATGTAACCCTTAGAATGAGAAATTGATATTTTAAATGCTCTGTTAATCTGCATGGAATTTGTGTTAAAGATGCAGTATATGTGTGTGTGTGTGTATATATATATATATTTTTTTTTTTTTTTGAGACAGAGTCCCACTTTGTCACCCTCGGTATAGTGCTGTGGTGTCACAGCTCACAGCAACCTTCAACTCTTGGGCTTAAGCAATTCTCTTGCCTCAGCCTCCCGAGTAGCTGGGGCTATAGGCGCCTGCCACAATGCCCGGCTATTTTGTGTTGCAATTCTCACTTCTGTTTAAGCTGGCCAGGGCCAGGTTTGAACCTGCCACCCTCAGTATATAGAGCTGGCTCCCTACCCACTGAGCCACAGGCGCTGCCCTAGAAGCAGTATATTTTAATAAATATTGCAGGAATGCTCTGTGCCAAGAATTATGTAAGGCCCTGAGCATGCAATACTGAGCAAAATAGACATGATAATACTTGATGTTTTTTTTTTTTTAATTCTGATGTTACACAAATTATTTCTTGTATAACATCGTATAATTTACCAGTGGCTTTCTTATTCATTGTTCTGCTTGACTTCTGTAACAGTACTAGGTAGTCAAGAGATAGGCCAAGTCATGATAATAACAAAGTAACAACATCAACAGCAGCAGCAGCAACTCACATTCCATCTTTGGATGGAAAAGAAGAGTGTCAGATTTTTAAATTCAGCTATGTGGTGGAATGGAAAGAAAGCTAAGATGGTGGCAAGGGGAACTGTGACACCAAAAGCAATGGAGGCACCTGGGCATTCCTTTCTGTGTGGTTATGAACATCTTAGGGCCACATGATTGTAATGAGCTCCTTTTAGTAGTTAGATACAAGATAGATATTTCTATCTTGATGTTATAAATTAAGAAACTAAAGCTCATTATCACTATTTGGCCTTCCTTAGAAGCAAGGATTGATTTTAGGATTCCCTGGCTGTAAAATCTAGGTTATCTCCATTGTATCAAGCTCCTTATACCACATCTGGATGTGGATTACATCCAGAGAATGAAACAAAAGCTTAAGTGCTTAAAAAAAAAAAAAAAAAAAGCTCAAACAAACCAAGCTAAACTAGTCATTTTCTGATTCCATTGTGCATATAAATGGTTCCCAAATCCTACCTAACTAATCAAGTTTAAACCAAAGTTTACTTAACCTTCTTGTCATCCCATGAGAAATAATTTGCCAATGCCTGTTTCGCTTTCACAGTATTTTTAGTCTGGATGCATCTGTGTAATTTTGACCTGGCAAATTCTTTTAGTAATTGTTGCCAAAGCTCCAAACTGGCATCCCTGCCCTGGATCTCTTACTTGCTTGATTTACCTATCTTAATTTGCTTCTCCCCACTTGTAGATCCCATAACAAGAATTTAAGTACTGGTATTTATATGCAACATGACCCCCAAGTGTACCAGTCTGAGAATGGTGAAGTGAGAAAAGAAAAGAAAGTCAGCCAAACAGGGTGCATATCCCGCAGGTTACCACTATAAACACCTGGAGCTTCCCCTGCGGACCAGGGTGAGCCTCCACTTGTACATAACCAAACTAGAGTTACTCATTTTGAGGATCAACAGAACTTCATTTTTACACCACTTCGCATCAGTCACTAGGTGAGGGCTACTCCCTAGTGGTTTTCAGTCTTCACCTTTTGCTGTCTGCATTGCAAGTAGGAAGAGCCTGCAGTGAGAGCCAGGGAAAGCCGTCAGATCAAGGGACTCAGGTATGAGATCTGGGAGACTGGCAAGAATGCATGGAAAAGATACTGGCCAAAGAAGTGTGTCAGAGACACTGACTTTGCTTTCCCAAATTAATCTTTTTAGTGTACATCTTCACTGGAAAGAGCTACTCCAGCCATTGCTACTTGCACTATGCCTTGTGACTTCCATCTTTCAGACTTTTCTCCTATATTTTCCCTTTTCTTGATTGTTAATTTTGTCTTTGTTCTACTCTCAGTCTAGCAAAATAAAATGTTACCCATTTTTCAAGACCCATGTTGTAGGCATTTGTGATTATATATTATCTCACTTAACATTATAACTTCACATTGTTCTCTGGCACTGTGTCTTGTGTGTAATAGAGGCCTAATGAATTTATGGACTCATTGTCTGAACACTTAACAACTAGTGAACTCTTCACTGTTGAAAGAAAATAGAAAAATTCTATATGTGTAATTCTTTAAAATTATTTCATACAAAGTACATTGGTTTCTAACAATCCCTAGTAGCCAGTGAATAATAACAATAAATATATTCAGTTACAGTATTTAGTATTTCAAAATAGCTCTCCATGATGAGGATTAGACAACTGATACTTCTTAAAGTAAAATCCTCTTTGGTTGCTTTGTTTCCTATTGCTACAAGAAATTACTACAAACTAAGTGGCTTGAACAACATTGATTGATTATCTTACAGTTCTGGACATCAAATTACCAACATGAGTCTCACTGGGCTAAAATCAAGGTGTTAGCAAGGCTGCATTCTTTTCTGGAGATTCCATTTTTTGCCTTCTCTGGCTTCTAGAGGCTTCCTGTATTCCTTGACTCTTGGCACTCTTCCATCTTCAAAGCCGGCCATGCCAGTTGAATTACACATAGCTTTCCTTTGACATGACTCTTTCCTCCCCTCTTCTACATTGTGTTCTTCTGATTACTTTGAGCACCCCCGGATAATCCAAGCTTATCCCTCTATCATGAAGTCAGCTAACTAGCAATCCTAATTCCATCTGCTACCTCAATTTTCCTATAGATTAGGCTGTAGACATCTTTGGGAGGCCATTAGTCTGCCTATTAGAGTTGAGATGTCTCATTTTCCTCTGCTAACTCAATAAAACAATCCCGGTGATTGAACTTTATCTGGCAAAACATTTAAGATGTAGTACCAAAAAAATCCTTGATAGTAGAGACTGAATTATACTTTTAGCAAATAGAGTCTTCTGTCTCATAAAGGAGTATGTATATTTAACTTTGAAAGAGAAAAGTTAATTC
Source organism: Otolemur garnettii (assembly GCF_000181295.1). NCBI lineage: Eukaryota > Metazoa > Chordata > Mammalia > Primates > Galagidae > Otolemur > Otolemur garnettii. The sequence goes on along the minus strand of NW_003852467.1, from coordinate 8,525,420 downwards.
AGAAAATCAAAACTTCTGTGTGTACACATGGTAGTTTTCCTACCTGAGATTTGGCTGTTAACCCATTTTTAACATTTCTAAAATAAACTTGTCATTGGTTTCATTATCATAGCTAATTGTAAAGTAAATTTCTTATATTGACCACACTGAGCAAATTAATCTATTTAGCTTATGTGACTCTTTGTCATAGAGTATGGATATTACATTTGTACCTGATTCCAATAGTAGTTAAGGGATATTAGAAGGATATGCAGCTCATCATTCAAATGAATCTTTACAAAGTAATTCAATCCCTGTTCCAAAAATTGAATCATAATGTAAACATGCAAACTGAACCCAAGAAGGAAATGTACACTATAGAACAATTAGAGAGAAAGTTTCTCATAGAAACTCTAAATTTTTCTTGGGAAGTGGTTATTATCATCAAAGACAGCTCACGTTAGGTCTTGCATATTCATGATCCACAATTATTAGAAAAGGCTTATCATCTATGATCTCTTTGCACTTCCTCTCCCAACAAAGTCTTATAGGCACATGTTTCCTGTGGTGTCCACCTGGGTCTTCCTTAGCTAATCATTAATATTCATGATTTGGACATTCCCAGTTCCCTTGATTCATAATGTCCAGTTGGTGACTTCTTAACACAGTTGTTCTATTTTTCTTGCATTTCTTGGAGTCCAAATTATTACTAGTTAATATGGAAAATTAATCTATGGAAAGTTAATAATTATTTCTATTGCACCTCTCCTTTTCACAATATAAAGAATGCACATTCAGTTGCCTTCTGGGGATAAGGTTGTAAAATGATTAAGCCAGGTTTTCCTTTTCTTTTCTTTTCTTTCTTTCTTTTTTTTTTTTTTGAGACAAAGTCTCACTTTGTCACCCTAGCTAGAGTGCTGTGCTGTCATAGCTCACAGCAACCTCAGACTCTTGGGCTGAAGTGATTCTCTTACCTCAGCCTCCTAAGTAGCTGGGACTACAGACACCCACCACCAAGCCTGGCTATTTTTTGAGACAGGAGTCTCTCTCTAGTTCAGGCTGCTCTCGAACTTGTGAGCTCAGGTGATCTACCTGCTGGGATTACAGGTGTTAGCCATAACACCCAACCTAATCCAGATTTTTCAACCAAAGAGATCAGGACTTAAACTGTGTATTATGAAGTCTGTGTTGAATGACCACCTAGGTCAGAATGTATACAAGTGTTCAACCATAAATAAAAATTAATTTTGTGTTGATAAATAACATTTAGGAATCAAATACCATGTTACATTTAACATGTACAAAATACTGATAAATATGTATTTATCATCTCTACTTAATTAATTAAAGACTTAAGACTAGTAATGATTAAGTTACTCATGTACAATTACTTTGCTGAGTAGTCTCTAACATGGTATCTTTTTCATAAGAGGAGTTACGAAAATTTTGTTGAGTTGAAATAAATTGAATGAAGCATCCTTTCTTTTTTGAATTGGATACTTTCTAGTGAAAGCTCCATCGTTGTGTTTAAATAAGTCTATTCTTCAAGTACTGGCTACAAGCCCAGTTAAACAGGAGCCCTCAGGTACATTTTTTGTCTTTATTAACTGCCTTTGTTAGAAACATCATTCATTCTACGTTATGTCTACCAAAAATATTCAGAAGTGGATGACTTTTCTTATGCTGATTTTTGAGTTGTAAAAATTGTGGAGATTTCTTACTAAATTTTGGCATAGCAATCCATCTTACAGGTCTTTCCTTTGAATATGAAATATTGAGTATGGAACTTTCAAATATGCATGCTTTCGAGTGAATTGTGAGTTTCTTGCTAACAGGGATTTCGTTACAGTCTACCTTCATCCTGATATAATATTAGTAGTTTCTATTTCTGAACATGTGCTGTATTATTATTACCAACTTCTTCATAACTCATTGTTTTATTTTTCCTAGCATTTGTAAGCAGTAAAATGTGATGGTCACATATAATTAATTTATAATACTTATTAATAATATATTAATATTAAAATATAAATATAAATATTAAAATATATAAAAATATTTATATATTAAAATATATTCAGCATAAATCTAATAATTTATAGTATACTTATTTATAAATCACTATAGGCAAGGTGCAGTGGTTCATGCCTATAATCTTAGCACTCTGGGGGGCCAAGACAGGTGGATTGCTTGAGCTCGGGTGTTCAAGACCAGCCTGAGCAAAAGTGAGACCTTTTATGAGACTAAAAGTGAAAAACTAGCTGCATGTTGTGGCAGGCACCTATAGTCCCAGTTACTTGGGAAGCTGAAGCAAGAGGATTGCTTGAGCCCAAGAGTTTGAGTTTGAGGTTGCTGTGAGCCCAGGGTGACAGAGTGAGACTCTATCTCAAAAAAAGAAAAAAATATATATGTATATGTAATTTATTACATTATAAAAAATATACATTTATAATTTTACTTATTTATTGCATCTATTCCCTTTAAAAATATTTCATGGTATTTACAACTAATACAATTTGACATGAAGAATCTAGAAGAGCAAAGTTTCCCAGGGCTCCCAGCTAGCATTTTACAAAGGCAAAATTCTAGCCCTGCTTTGTCTTTCTCCAGATAGATTTTATTCCCTTTTAGTGTACTACACTACTTACACTTTATCATGAGCCTAGCATAGTGTTTGCCATTGGATTGAAGCATATTTTCGAGTACAAATATTTCAGTAAATGAGATAGTAAAGAGAAGGTGGTGATTGCATCACCTACTGAAGTATCTTCTTAGAACCAAAGATTTAAACTCAGAAGCCTGCCATAAACCACAATTGGTATTAGATTCACGTAAAAGGATATAAAATATGAATCAGCATCATGTGTCCTTCTCCTTTGAGGGTAGTCTCACAGCAATCTATGTGCAGTCTCCACAGCTATCTGAAAACAGTGAACTTTTAACCACCCTTCCCCACCACTCTCATGCTATAGAATAAGATTCACATTAGGCAGGTATAGGAATCACCCAGGCTTAAATGCTTCATTCCCCAGTAGCCAGTATCTCATCATGTATTAAATCTATAGTCACAGCTTCTGGAAACATGTTCAGTTATAAGTCATCATGCTCAGGGAACTCCAAAGATATGGCATTCAGATCAGATATTTATAGTTCATTTATAATTTCTTCTAATATATATTCAATTTACCAATCAGGGCACACTGTCATCATAGTCAATAGGACATTATAGGATGGCAGTATTCAGGTATGACCTCAAAACTTGGTGGCTAAAATGGGGTGCAGAAAAAATATCCTTGGAGTTGAAGAGAAAAAACAAAACCTGAGAGGCCAAGGTGTTAGACAGAACACCCTCTGTGTAAGTCGAAATAAATGAAATGTGGGTGTGTGGGCAGGTGAAGAGGACAGTGACCCAGGCTCTGAAACTCGACGAAATGACAGGAGGGTCATTAGCATTAAGGAAGATGGGTGATTGTGTCTGATGGCATAAACTTCAAATGTGCTGGGTTTATTGGAGGATGATGAGGACATTCATTTGGAAGAAGAGATTAAAAACAAGATAAACACCTGCCTTATCTCTGGCCCCTAATCTTTTTCTCCTAATTCATTAAAGTGCTCTGAAATACCCCCCAAAAAGCTATTCAACAGTAGGAAGGAAATAAGAAACACCTTAAAATGTACACATGACTTTATACATGTTCTTGTGTTTATATATTTGTGCCCAGTATCATTTCTCCCAATCACGTACGTGTAACTAGGATTTAAATAGATGAATACACAGACAAATGCATATTTACCTAAAAATCTCAGCGTTGTTACAGGGAATAATATGGTCCAGCTTTGTTAGTGGGTTATTATAGGGGGATCTTTTTCAATAGCATAGCAGAAATGAACTCTAAATATATCACTTATTAGCTGTATGATCTTGGACAACTTTGTTTATTTTACGAAGTCTGAGATGTTTTTTTCCCAAGAAATCAGTCTACCACTATTATCTACCTCACAGGATTATGGTTGAGATTAAATGAGATAATATACATGAAGTGTTTAGCATGAAGTGTGTAGCAATTCTTAATAAAATTATTACTATTATCACTGTAATTGCATTAAATCATATTTAAACATTTTAGTCCACCTATTAAGTCATATGAAGAATTCAAAGAAAGTCAAATGGGTAATGTGTTCGGTTACTTTTTGAAATAAAAGATATATAATATTGTGATGTCCACAATCCTGTGTAGTAGAAGAAAAGAATGAATAAAACCCTAAATGTATAAGAATATTTGTGCCCTTGATTTTAATTTCTTACCTGTACCCTAAATCCTTTGGTTATTTAGCATGATCTTCAGGGAATCATTCCTTATTTCATGAACAGTACTATACTTCTAAAAGGACTTCTGTATTCTTACGCCACTCTCACCCTAAAGAACACTAGGGTTTAATGCTGCAAGAACTTATACTTTGTCTAATTATAGGAAAACACAGGAAAGAAGACCTTAAATGCCAAATTCAATTTTTTTTATTAAATCATAGCTGTGTACATTGATACAGTCATGGGGTGCAGTGTGCTGTTTTTATATACAATTTGAAATATTTTCATCAAACTGGTTACCATAGCCTTCATGTTCTTAGTTATTGTGTTAAGTCATTTATATTCTACATTTAGAAAGATTCACATGTACCCTTATAAGATGAACCACTTGAACTGTTTCTGATTTCCTAATACAATAGAGACACCTCATACATTGTTTGCCAGTATTGATCTTCATTTAGAAAATTTGCACTTTTAATTTGATGGTGATCTTTAGCAATATTGTAATATGTGCTGTCAATGTTTATGGAAAAAGATCCTCCAAGTGATGCTAAAGGTGTCTCATCACACTTGGCACACTCATCCATTAAACATCTATGATTTTCTATTGCTCTTTCATCTCAGAGCTGCTTATACCAAAGAATGAATACTATCTTCTTCCATCATTGGAGGCTTGGATAAATTAATCTCTTAGTACATTTCTTCATCTGTTAACAAGAAATAAAGATGTTTACTTTACAGAATTATTGTCCTAATTTTAACTAATGCATGTTGAAATATTTATATAGTCTCTTTTACAGAAAAGATGAAAATACAGGCCTTCCTAAAAGTTTACCTGTTTTTGTTTATCACTAAAATGACAACTGAAGTTATTAAAATCAGTTATGTAGCATTATTCCAATGATGTTAACACTGCCGTTTTTCACTGGATAAACTGATATGTGGCACGTCATCATTCTATAATTCAATTCACCTGACAATTCTTTTTTTAACTCTACCACTATTTAATCCAGAGTTTGTGGCACAGTATACATAATTTTTGGCAGATTATGGCTAAGTGTATTATATAAAGGAAGCATTATTTAACAGATCAAAGGTCAACATGCTCATAATTTAATATGGCAAATGTCATACAGTCCAGAAATGTTTGAGAATTTCTGAAATTATATATATTTCTGAAAGAAAACTGCCATTTTGTAATAGATAGCAGATTGAGTGTGTAGCCAAGCATACTTACAAGATTTACATGGCATAGTTCAGCAGTGAGACCCCGCATAAATCTGTTCTAGGACTAATTTCCTGATTCCATCTTTAAGTACAACACCATTCTTTTCTCCTTAAATAAGTCTTCCTCAAGGAATTTATAATAATATTTCTCTTGAAACTGAACATTCTTATATGGTAGAACATCATATTTACTGAAAGAGTGGTTATTAATTTGGTGCATATGAACTTTGTAGAGTAAATTTTTTATCTTGGTCTTTGGATAGAGTGCTTTTATTATTTTGGTTTTATGCATTCATAGCAAAAATGATATATTTATAGTGAGTTAGAAGTGAAACTATCTTTACTACGACATGGGTACTGCATCTCATTTTACTTAATGAATATTGTATTTTTATAAAATTTATTCATTGGATATGACAATTTTGTCTGATTTAATGATGATAGATGGCTTTTTTTTTATTAGTTATACTTTTGTGTTTTATTAAATCATTGTTTTTAAAGTATTGTGGATTTCTTAATTTTACTAAACTCATAGCAATAATACTATTGATAATACTAATAATAGCTATAATTTCTGAATATGTACTATTACCAAGCACTGAGCTGTGATTTACATACCTGATCTTATATAATCATCAAAAAATCCTGCAATGTTGATATTATATCATTTTACAAATAAAAATTGTAAGGCTAAGTGTTTATACCAGGTTTCCATTATAAATCTTAAAAGTAATAGATTCACTGGTTCATTGATCTATGAAGCAAGTGTTTATAGAATGCCTACTAAGTCCCAACAACTCTGCCAAGGACCATGAATAAATCATTTAACAGATAGACACAATTCTTTTCTTCAGAGAGCTTGTAGTCCAGAAGAAAATTTATGGTTAAGCAAGACATTGCAAAGAAGTGTGATATGGGTTTTGGTAAGCCAAGTTTAAGCAACTGCATTGATATGTCTCAGGGATACTTGGCTTGGGAGAAAAAAAAAGGCAGGAAAGGCTGGGCTTTCATTGAAAAACTTAATCATGTCATCAAAGGTGTTCAAGTACAACATGGAGTGAGGCATTAAATTGGTGGTGAAGAAGGAGAGAAGGTGCTGTATAGAGAACTTCCTAAACCATACGAAGAAATTTAACCTATATGCTAAAAAAAGACTTCATTATAGAAAGTCTGTGTTCAAAATAGAAATCATAATCAAGGAAACAGCCACAAATTGTCATATTCTGATTGTTTGACGGTTATTGAAGCTAATGTATTGAATAGATGTTTCCTATTGCTGGGTTAAAACCACTTAACCGTGTGAACTTTTATGTCTCTGGGCTTACCTTTCATTTAGTAAGTAAATGAAAATGTTAAAGTTTCCTATAATACTTTGCAATAATTTTCCCTTAAACTCTCCCTTGCATCAGATAGTCTTATTCATGTTGTAGAGGAGACAGTTGTAAAATTTTAGTTAAGTTTCTAAATGTTCACTTAATTCCTGAAAAAGACCATTTTGGTATGTCAGGCAGTGGTCTCTGAATGTTTTTGATTGTGTAATCACACCAGTCAAAATTTTTGAACAAACACCTCAACAGATGTATATTTGTCTATTAAGAAAAAAATTCACCTATAACTATAAATGAAATAGATAATTAAAATAATAATAAATATAAAAGAAAAGAAGCTATAAATTTTCTTTTCATGGCCCTGTCAAGCAAATCTTAAATGTTACTTAGAGAATGGGAGCTTATTTTATATATTGTCACATTGGGGAAGATGAATAATTTGTTATCTCTACCTTTAAGGAAACAAAATGGTAATAGACAAACTCACAAAATCAAAATGCTACACTCTGTGGTATTAGAAATTAGAGCTGTTGTGGTTCAAAGTCAGGGAGATATTTTCGGGACAAATTTTGGTATAATACTGGGGCCAAAGATAGGGATTAATGGTCAACAAAGGCTGGAAAGACAGCCTGGCAGGCTTTAAAGCAATGCTTCTCCAAATTTAATACATATTCCAGTCCACTAATATGTAGGCTGGGGCCTGGGAGTCTGAATTTCTAAGAAGCTTCTTGGTACTGCTGATCCATAGAATTGCTGGAGTGCAGACCACACTTTTAGGTTAAGGCTTTTAAAGGACTTTCACATCTAAAGTTTGAACTTAATTTGGTAGGCAGTAGGTAGTTTCAAAAGGTGTTTTAACTGGTGGCAACAATATCAGCTCCAGGCAATTAATTCAGCAGTAATTTATAGATCGGAGGCCAAGACTAGAGGCAGAGGCAATTATAGTAGCACAAGTGAGAGGTAATAAGGCCTCTCAAGTAGGGCATTGGCGGTAGACACAGAGGGGAGAAGACAGAATTATGGGACATATTAGAGGCAGAATCAACCTGAGAAGAGAGATAACAAACCATCACAAGTATAATGTATGAAACATTTTTAACCAAGGGCTAGAGAAACTAATGAGAAATTTGACATTTTATATTTATCTAATAATTTGAAAATTTGAATTTTCATAAATTTTAATACATATACATAAGTAATAAGTTCACCTAACCACTGGAAAATTACTTCTAGAAAAGATTAAAAAATAAAACTAGCTTTGAATGTATTTGTCTTCTTCCCCAATCCTTATTCCTAGAAAGAAACGTATCCTAGATGTATATATCCATGCAGGTCCAATAAATTTAATGATTATAAATAGAGTTTTATCCATATTGAGCAGATGTTTCCTGTTCATCTGCCTCCAGGTGAAAAACATTAATGTCCACATAACAACCTCTGAAATAGTTGAAGTGTAAAAAGGGTAGAGAATGACAGGGAGAAATGTATTTTCATTGTGAACTCTGAATTTCTATAGCTATTTTCTGCTATTAGGTGATTTCTTCATTTGACTTGACTTTATACTGTACACACTATAGATGATAGAGATCATTACCTTCATTTTACTTATATATGTCTATGTCTGGTTTCCCCTACTGCAAGATCAGCTCCTTCAAGGTCAAGACTGTGTCCTGTTCATTTTTATCCCTGATCACAGTACACATGCCGAATAACTGGCTTTTGAATAAATGAGCAATTGGTCTCTGAACCTACCACAGATGTGAGCATAGAAAAAATTCCCCATGAAATGAATCAAAGAATGAATGAATAAGTAGATGAGTGAAAGAATCAATGTTGACTTAGACCTTAAGGTGGTCATCTCCAGATTCTGTTTTCTTTATGGCTAGATATGTACCAATCTTATTCAACCTAAAGCAAGCAATCAATATTTCACTCATCCATGTCTATCTACTATAACTACCCTGCATATCATTTAGTGACTTTGAAATAAAAATCTAAATCTAAATTTTTGTGGGCCAATAATTTATGTGCTTTGCATTATGGTTTGGTTTAAATATAATTCAGATTTCTTAACATGGAAGTAATTCACCATTTTAACTCACAGATATTTTCATCATCATTTTAATCCTCCAATTTTCTTCTTTTTTTAAAAAAATGATTTCATTATAATTCATTATTGTGTGTGTATGTGTTTGTATGTTGGGTCAAACACTAACCTCTTCAGTGGGCATTTTGTTACTGTCCTTGATAGTATAATGTGGGAATCTTTATCAGGGAGCATAAACGTGGTTAAGCAAAGGACTATAGCCACCAGTTCTTTTAGCACCATGCATGCACTATCTCTCACATGTGTTTGTAACTTGTAGTTGGGTCTTCAGAATATAAATTTTTGAGCTAACAGCCAACTAAGAGTCTTCTGAGATGGTAAAATAAAAACTTATATTGGTTAAGTCACTTTGCAAAGGACACGAAGATGGCTATTCACAGTCACTAAAATAAAAATGGAAATCCCCCAAATCTCTAGTACAGTGATTTCTCTTATGCTATGCTAAGCACCAGAAGATTTTACAGTTTCCCTTTGGCCATCAGAGGGGCTGTGTTTAATGTCAGGTCTGATTAATACTTAACATTCATCATACCTTTTCAGAACTTACATATGATAAAAGCAAAAAAATCTACAAATACTTTGAATAAGTATTTTCTATACACTAGTATATACCTTAAATTTGCACTGGAATTGTTTCATAACTTCCTAGTTTATTGATGTTCCCAATGATTTACTGAATTTCTAGATTTGTTTTCTAAGTTTTGTATATAAGGGTATTATTTATTCATGCAAAACTTTGGCCCCAAACTTTATCATTACACATTGTCTATACATAAAAATAACTTAGAATATGCATATGTATTTTCAAGTTCAGTTCAACATGAACCATCGACTCTTTGGAGCATTTTGATCTATATATAAATTCTAAAACTTGGTTTAGGATTTGTGCTGTTGTGATTTTATGCTGCGGGGAAGTCATTTTTATATAGAATATAACTTCTGGTAATGCTCATAGTCTATGGCATTTCACAGGAAAATGAAGAATAATTCAAGGGCAGTGTGTAAAAGCTTTAGGTTATTTCTTGATCAGAGTACACATGTGATCAAGAATAACTCAAGGGCAGTGCATAGAAGTTTGTGTGATTCATTCTATAATTGCCAAGAATGAAGGTATTAAAAGGTATTATTCAAAGGTAATTGGCAATTATAGAATGAATCACGCAAACTTTCACACAACACATTTCATCCCATTTCCAAAAGAAGCTATCGTGCAATATGCCATTCCTCCTTGTAATAAAGTAATCTTAATGGCTTGAAAAATCCAGAGCCTCTGAAATCTCCCTTGTATCTCTCCTTCTCTCCATTTCTGCTACCATCACTTTACCTGAAGAGACAATCATCTGAACAATGGCAACTGCATCCACTCTTCTCCCTGTTCAGTCCATTGTTTACTCAGCCTTTGGGCTTATTTTTAAAATTTAAAATGTTTATTTTTCAAGATTGATCTGTACTACTTCAGCCAGTTATCCCCCTTTTATAAATAAATTTCCAAATTTAAAGTCACTTCCTTGGTAAAGCTTTTACTTACTTCAATGACTAGGTTAAAACTCCCTGTTACACACCTGCCAACACTGTGCAGTCCTGCTCCTTAGAAATAGTCACAGAGATACTTAATTGTGCAATATATTGATTCTTATTGAATTTACATTTTATTTTTATGCTAAAATAAGACCACTCATACTTCATTCGTCATTGTATCATTAGAATTTGGCCTTTTATTTTAAACATGGTGGATTATCTGAATATTTCTTGAGCTATTGCTTATTAAAAGATAAGTTTTTAACTGGACTCGAAGAACTTGGGGTTGATACATACATTGTGGGAGAGTAGTTTTCAAAGTGATGTTTTACATAAACTCAAACAGAATTTATTAATGAGAATATATTGAAATTTCTCATTTTATCGTTTTAGAAGTTTTCATGCCTATTTTATATTTCATGTATTAATAGAGTATTACAGGTATAGAATTTATATAGTGATAAATGCAAAGAGAGGATGTTTCCTTCCTTCCTTCCTTCCCTCCTACCCTCCTGTTTTCCTTTCTTCTTTCCTTCCTTCTTTTCTTCTTCCTTTCCTATTTCTTCGGTCATTTCTAAACTCATAATGTTGCATGATAAAATAAAAAATAGGGGACTGCTACTTTATTGTTTACTTAATATATATTTTCCCTTTTTTTATTGTTTATTTTTTTTTGGCCAGGGCTGGGTTTGAACCTGCCAACTCCAGTATATGGGTCTGGTGCTCTTCAACTTTGAGCCACAGGTGCCACCCTATATTTTCTCTTTTTATATTAAGCAGAGATTGGCATGTCTTTTTAATTTCGTTTTCTGGCCTAAGCGTCTACCGTATTATTCATAAATAGCTCTGCTATAGTTTGTTAAAAGAGACTCTGTTATTTTAGTTATTTTACTTCTCAAATGAAGGATAGTGAATGAAACAATAAAAGTTTCATATTAAAGGCTATAAAGCTGATAGTGTTGTGAAATCACGTTACTTATTTTTGCTTTGTTTTCTTTCTTATCTATAGTATGTATACTATCAGCCAGAAATACTTAGTACAGGGTGAATAAAAGTCATTTAAAATTAAGTGTACCCCCACACCTACATTATCAAGCGTAGAGCAAAATGATTTGGCATGATGGCTCATGCCTGTAAGCCTAGCACTCTAGGAGGCTGAGGCAGGTGGATTGCTCAAGTCTAGCCTGAGCAAGGGTTAAGCCCCATTTCTAAAAAGAAAATAAGCAAGCATTGTGGTGGGTGCCTGTAGTCCCAGCTACTCCGGAGGCTGAGGCAAAAGGATCTCTTCTCTTGTATCCAAGAGTTTAAGGTTGCTGTGAGCTATGACACCATAATACAAGGGCAACAAAGTGAGACTCTGTCTCAAAAAAAAAAAAAAATAGGGTAAAATTAAGTAGACCAATAAATTATCTTCCTGGCAAATACCCAAATGAATTGTTAGATGAACTAGTACAAATTTATCTAAATATAACATTTTCCTCTCATCTTTTTAATTGAAATATGCATCAACTGGGTGGTCTAAATTCAATGGACTGTCAAATGAAAGTATTATGCTAGGACATGGCTAACATCATATTAATTTTTGGCTGCTTTTCTCTTCCTTTAATTTTGACTATTTCATTTCTTTATTATTATTATTATTTAGAGACAGAGTGTCACTTTATTGCCCTTGGTAGAGTGCCATAGCATCACAGCTCACAGCAATCTATAGCTCTTGGGCTTAAGTGATTCTCTTGCCTCAGCCTCCCGAGTAGCTGGAACTACAGGCATCTGCCACAGTGCCTGGCTATTTTGTTGTTGTTGCAGTTTGGCCGGGGCTGGGTTCTACCCCACCACCCTTGGTATATGGGGCCAGCATCCTACTCACTGAGCTACAGGAGCCACCCTTTTTTCATTATTATTAAAGATTTTTAAGTTTTCAAATTTATAATTGGCACAGAATAATTGTACATACTGGCCTATGATGTATGTTTCAATACATGTGTTTAAAGATTAAATTGGGTTAATTACCATTGTCCATCAAATTAAAAAAATTCTTATTTCTGGTGACAATATTCAAAGTCTTATATTCTAGCTATTTAGAAATAAACACTAACATTGTTATTTGCTACCATCATCTACTATGTAATAGAATAAAAACTCTTCCTGTCTAATCTTGTACATATTGACTAGTCACTCCCAGTTCCCCCACCCCAGCCTCTAGTAATCACTATTTTCTACTGTCAGCTTCTATGAAATCAACTTTTTTAGATTCCACATATCAATGAGATCATGCAGTATATGTCCTTCTGTGCTTGTCTTGTTTTACTTAATAATGTCCTAAAAGTATATCCATGTTGTCAGAAATGAAAAGATTTCATTTTATTCTATAGCTGATATTCAGCTATACACACACACATACACATACACACCAAATTTTCTTCATTCGTCTGTAAATGTTCATTTTGGTCAATTCCATATTTTGGCTTTTGTAAATAGTGCTGCGATAAACATGGGTGTGTAATACACACTCAGTAATGGAATTGTTGGATCATATGGTCATTCTATTTTTAAGTTTTTGAGAAACCTCTGTACTATTTTCTATAACTGAAGTGCTAATTTAAATTTCTACCAGCAGTGTATAAGCTGGGCTCTGTAGACAATGCCTTAACCTACAGAAATTCCCTCACTGTAGAAGTTATTTTGCTCTCATTGTGTAGTATCATTGTGTTTTAAACCAACAAAAGTCATCTGGTACGGTAAGATTATAGCAGCTGTATTTATTTGCCTTCTTCTGTAAATTAAGATTTTAGGACTTCCTTAAATACATTTGAAACACAAAATCTCATGTGAAAAAGAAAGTAGAAACATACATAAGGAAAAAAATAATAGATCTTGAGTGGCTATATTTAAAAAAATAGATGGTCATTTAGTTAAAAAGGCAATTTCAAACTACCTGGTAGGATCTAATTTAATGATTCTTACCATGGTTTCTAAAAGAGTATTCATCGCTGTCTCCCTTTAACTTTTAATGAAAATAATTACCAAATCTCTCTGTTATTCGGAAACTGAGTAAATAAACTAGATCATTAACCTGAAAACATTATCAGGGGTCTCCAACTTTCACTAATGGAATTTTGCATATTTAAATGAAGCACAAAGGGTAAGAAAAGATGTAATAAAATAATTACATTTAATATCTACATGAGATGCATGGCAACATCAAATGTTACTTTGAAATTCATCCCTATAATATTTAATTATGAAAGAAATGCCATAAATTGCTCATGGGAGTCACTCACACACCTGATTACAGTTCAAACCATGTTTTCCATGGACCCTGAAAAAACTATATTACTGTAAAATAAAAACTCTGGAAGGAAGGTACTAAATTTATACCCTAACCTAGTAATAGAATATAATTCTGCATAGACTGTAAATAATTCAGTACATTATTAGGTAATGCAAATTCTTAGAGGAAAATCAAACATTTTACATTGTAGATATTTGTACTTTTTCGTAATATCAACAATGATCTTTTTCCTTTGCTTAGTCAAGGTGCTGCAAAATCTCTCTAAAATATTTAAGTTCAATTCATATATAAATCACTTTCTTTAGAAATCTATGCCAATCCAAAAATAGTCAGTATTTCTTGGAATTTCCCTCATGTGATGGCCCACATGACCTTCCTTATTTGACCAATAGAAAAGTTGATATAACCTGTAAATCTTATTCATCAGAAAGAAAGAGAGTAGATATGTTTTTTTGGAGGGCCATGGAAATTTCACAAAGACTAGATATGAAGTTGAAGCCTTGTATTTGAGATGACTTGCAACTACATTTTCTTTCTTCTAGCTTAGAAACCCCGTATAACTATATGAGTGTGGGTAATGAAAACCTTGTCAGTATTGCTTTATGAATAGGTTGGAAGTTTCTTTTACTAGAAAAATAGGAATATTTAGTGGCTATCGAACACATTTGTAGCAGTTATTAGTACACATTGTTTATTGCAATTTAAGAATTCAAATTGGAAAGTCATTCTAAATTATGAGGAAAATGCATAGCATTCATATCCTTTTATAAGATTTCTTTGCTATCAGTATTACCATATAATTATTATTTTTGGTATTAGAGATATATTTTTTATTTTTACTTTGGCCCACATAGTTCCATCAAGATTCTGGGATTTTTTTTTTTTTTTTTGCAGTTTTTGGCTGGGGCTGGGTTTGAACCTGCCTCCTTTAGTATATGGGGCGGGTGCCCTACTCCTTTGAGCCACAGGTGCCCCCCCCCAAGATTCTGTTTTAAAAAAAGTTTCCTCTGCCTCCACCCATTTTATTTAGATGTTTTAAAGGCATAAAAATGTGGTGACTATTAAGATAACAGATATTTACCAAGCCGTAACCATGATTTTAAATTTTGTATGGATGGTGGTTTCCTGTTACTGAACATTCCACCTACAAAGTTAAAGTCACAGAGGAAAAACTGAAAGAGCTTAGACATCAGAATTAAAGTGCAGGTCTATATGAATACCTGAACTCCTTTGGGCCATGATTTTTCACCTGTTAAGTGGGTATTAGAATTCCTACTTTCCCAGCAAGTGGTAAGGATGGTGTTGTGATTATTTAATAAGGTTAAACAACATAAATAATTTACCACAGTATCTAATTAATAAAAAATGCTGGCTAGATGTAATGGCTTATGCCTCTAATGCATCTATGGGAGGCCAAGATGGGAGGATTTGATTGAGGTCAGGAGTTCAAGGCCACCTTGAGCAAGAGTGAGACACCATACCGTCGCTACTAAAAGTAAAAAAAAAAAAAAAAAAAAATTAGCCAGATGTTGTGGTGGACTCCTATAGTCTCAGCTACTTGGGAGGCTGAGGCAGGAGGATCACTTGAACCCAAGAGTTTGAGGTTGCTGTGAGCTATGATGACACCATAGCACTCTAGCCTGGGCACCAAAGTGATACTTTGTCTCAAAAATAAATTGTTTAGTTGATATTAATTCTACCAATAATTCTGTTGCCTTTATGTGCATATGATTAAATGTATAAAAGAAGCATTTTGTAAGTCAAATAAAATTTCTCAAAACAGGGTGAAGATAAAGACTGTAGCTATAGCATCAAGAATTATGAAAGGTATAAATAAAGTTAGTTAACATTTGGAAAGTCTGGTGTTCAATCAGTAATTTATTAGGCATGCAAAATTAAGATTGTAGACATAGAAAAATAATTATCTGAGAGCAAAACTAAATATCATGTCTATGATTGTAAATGTCAGTGCAAATACCAAATAGAAGGAGAGAAAAAAAAGAGCGTTTATTTTGTTTTCAACATAGCACTACATGCATTTGAATGTTTACTGTAGTTTTTGTGGGTAAAATAGGGTCTTAACTAAGAGAATGGGAATTTGTGTTCAAATAGTGCTTTTCAACTTGTTTTAAGCTTCTCACTAAATTGAAAATAATGATTCATTTTGCCAATAATAATCTCAAGATGTCTTTAATAACTCAAGATGTTTTGAACGATTCAACTGATTTACTAAATTCAGCTTAATAGCACACATGGGGTTCCTTTCTGCATCAAGAAAATTACTACATTTTTCTTTTCAAAAGGTTAAGTTAACGGTATGACTGAAGTTTTCAAATTTAAAGATTATTTAATATGCTACAGGTATAACTGAATGTCAGTTATAGAATTTGTTTGTAAAAGGAATTATATGATCCCAGACTACATGCATGATTTTCAACTCATTACCTAGAGTGGTAATTTTCAAAGTGAGATTCCTAGACCACCAGCAGCACCACATGGGAATTTGTTAGAAATGCAAATTTGTGGTATCATTGAAGACCTACTGAATTAGAAACTCTAGAGTTGAAGCTTAGCAAACTATTTTTGTAGAAAAAAATATGTTTTATTGTATATATTTGAGGTTTACAACGTAATGTTATGGGATATAACATTAGGCAGTAAAATATAACAATTTTGCTATAACTATAGGGAAACAAGTTAGCAAAGTTATCCTCTCATGTAGTCAATTTTTGATGGGTTTCAGAAGAACAACTGCCAACTGCTTACTTAATCATCATCGTTGTCATCATCATTATCGTCATCAGCATCATCATCTCTAATACAATTATTTTCACAAACCCTCCAGGTGGTTCTAATGCTTTCTGAAACTATATCACGTCTACATCTAGCTCTTTATTGCTACATAGTGGTGTTGGCAGCAGTGAAGCACAACTTTTGAGGAGAAAGCCCTTATCAGAGAAGTCTAATAAAGTCTGATGAGTCTTACACAGTTGAACATTGACAAGCCAGAAGAGTTTGGGGAATCATAATAAGAATCTCTGGAGTTATTGGTGTCATAGAGAGTCAATGGATACATTTCTTCAGGAACTTATTAAATAATGGAGAATCAGGGCAGAGTCGGGAGAAAGAACAACTGGTGGCTTGCCATAGGATCCTTTATTTGATTACAAACTGAGCAGGTAGAGTGTTGTCTTTTCATTCATGTCACGTCTTCTTGCAGAGTAGAGATGTTATAGACTTCCTGATAAACCCAACCAAGGCAACTAACTTGAGTTTGTTTCTTTCCCAACAAGGTGGTAGTCCTCAAATTTTAGTGTACCTAATAATCCTCTGAATAACTATTTTGAATGCATATTTCTAAGCCACTTCATCTGAGTTTATGATTTAGGAAGTCTAAGAACCACACTTACAACACAGAGCTAAAAGGCTTGTAGGTAGGCAGAGGGTTTTTACTCAGATGCTGGTACAAATAAGTATTATTTGTTGGCTTGAAAAATACCTAATCAAAAAAAAATGAAATGAAAATATTCTTAAGAAAGCTCTTTGTTTTAGGAATCCACACATATGGGACATACCTTCTGCCCAGTTTCTAGTATCATCAACTAAGAAAATCCATATCTGAGGACTATTTATATTGCTAATTAAGAATGCTCGAATAGCTACTTTCTGCGTGGTTTTCTAGTGTTCTTCATTGTGAAAGGAAAAGAAAATCCATGCATTTATGGTCCAGTAGCTACCCTAAGTGAAGTCTGGTTTTGATTGCTCTGTAAGTACTTCCTTACAACTGCTAATGGTGATTACAAGGCCACTCTATTGTTACAAGTTTGCTCTTACAACCTGGAAGCTGAGGCTACTTCAATTATCATTTCTAAGCTATAAGAGCAAATTGGTAGTGCAGAGATATCCTGCAAGTTTGAAACTAGAATGGCATATACTACTTCCACAGAGGAGGAGGGAACCTAAAAGGTGGCATGTAACAAGCACAATCAAATAAGAACCTCCGTCTGGATGATATGTATGAAACTTTACCAAAATTGGTTTAATAACGTTCAGTATAAGCCACATAACGAATCTGTGTGTACTAACAGATAAACATAAATGCTTATATATTTATAAACGTAAATGATTAACAAGTTTTAAAAAGTTGATAGTTTATGGATATGAAGTGATTTGCATGGGAATGGGAGGATGGATTTCTTGTATGGAAAGGAAAATAGCGCTGATACTCAAGCGACTCAATTAGACAAAGTATGTTTACTAAATGGTTTTGGCTTGGCTGAAGTTAACCAGTCACTTGTCTATGACTTGCCACAATGATGGAAAATATGTCAGAAAGAAAAATGAAATATATCAAGATTCTTTTGCAAAATGCGTGTGATATTTAGACTACCTTCTCCTCCTTATGAAGACATGTCTAAGTTACAGTAGATATTAAATAAAAGATTCTCAGCTCTGGTTAGTAATAGTAACCATTTGTTCATAGGGAGGTGGCAAATAGTTGATAGTTTTATTTAGTATTTTTCTATTATGTAAAACTCCTCAAAACTTCAGAAGTAGATTTATAGTAAAACACAATCTGGTTTAATGATATAGATGACCACTATTCCAATAAAGTATAGGAAAAAATCCTCTTTCTTGAAAATGCATGAGAGTTTATTTAAATTGTGTTGTGTTTACTAATTTCAGTAGATGGTCTTCTATAGTAAGTGTAAGGAGTCATTAATAAAAAATCCAAGAATCAGGGTGGCGCCTGTGGCTCAAAGGAGTGGGGCACCAGCCCCATATGCTGGAGGTGGTGGGTTCAAACCTAGCCCTGGCCAAAAACTGCAAAAAAAAAAAAAAAAAAATCCAAGAATCTGGCGGTGCCTGTAGCTCAAGGAGTAGGGTGCCAGCCCCATATACCAGGGGTGGCGGGTTCCAGCCTGGCCCTGGTCAAAACTGCAAAAAAATCCAAGAATCTCAGTTTGTGGACCAAGACTTCAGGTTCAAAATGGATATGAGTTGTCATAATGTGCTTAAAATGCTCTAGCATAATTAATTTCTAAAGAAAAATGATGATGATCCTTTTGCCATAGTTATAAGGCACCACTTATGCATGCTTTGAATTTGTATTTGTTTATTTTTTCCACTGCCTTGTTGTGATGTTCAATACATCACATAAAATATATATCCAAGTTCTTTGGAAAACAAACAAAATGAGTTATAAATGGGCCGATCTTGATCAGTTTCTTTTATCTTGAGTCAACTAGCTATAAGTAAAAGTAAAATGCAATTCAATAACTGAAAATATCACATTGTGTCCTCTGGAGTTTCCGACACAGAGGGGGAAATGGAAAAATGAGAATTTCTAGAATTTGGAAACTACATAGAACAGCTTTTTCAAATACGATCCATTATACAATATATTCCATGTTGAAATGGGAACATTTTTGCTTTTTCTTCAAATAGCATATTGCCTCATATGATGGCTTTATTTACTCTAGCTTAGTGGTTCAAAAACTTCAGCCTGTAACAGAATTACCTAGGGAGCTGGTTATATACAACTTGTTGGATCTTAGCCCTGGAGAGTCTGATTCAGTAGATCTGAGATGGAGTCTGATAATTTGCTTTTGTAACAAGTTCCTGGGTGATACTGATGCTGTTCGTCTAGGAACCACACTTCTAAAAGAACCACTATTTTAGTCTATCATAAGCAAATCGGTGGCCTTGAAACAAAGTGGCTTTAAAGTAATTTTGCAACTGTGTTATAAATATATTTATTATGAATGCTTATCTTTTAAAAGTTAAGAATGAAAAATCTTGAACTTTTATGGGAAGTACTATGTATTATTGACAGGGAAACCTTGACTTCACTTGAGTTTTTTTCTTCCCTGGCAACTGAAAGGGTCCATGCTTAAGTCTGATTGATGGTCATTTCTAGGCTTGCAAAGACAGTATAATTCTGGCATTGGTGAATAGCCTTTCTGTATGATGAATGGGTATTAGTTTGAAAATCTATACCCTTCTGCTGTATTGTATTCCCACCACTACCAAAATCATCAATGCTTTTGACCAATGTATGCCTGCAAATTTCTGTCATTGACAGAAGGAGGCTGAACAATGATTGAAAGTGAACTTGAGGAAAACCAGCAAGTATTTTATTTCAGGACTCTAAAATGACCCACTGTTATGTTCTGAGGATTTGGACAAAATGGTTCTGGATTCATCACTCTTCTTAGTATCCTTACTTCCTTTAAAACTAAATTGAAGACAGATCCCAGAGGGACTGGGGCTCTGTTAAGTAGTATACATCTCCCTTTGTCTGAAAAGAGAAATGATAGTACAGTCAACTGAGCTGAATTCTGCTCCACTGAGAAAGCAGTTCTGCCCATTGGAGAAAGTGCCATGATGCATTGTTAGTGATAGAGCTGAGAGTGCCTATTCTTTCTTCACAGAAAGAACAGACTTATTTTGCTTTAAATCACTTGTTTTACTGAGTCATTCTGAAGATTGATTAAATTGCCTGATCATTTCATTACATTCACAATTACAATAAATACTCTTAATGAACTATTTTTCTCACTGCAGTTATACCAAACTTATCCCAAACATTCTACTGCTGTCTCCATTATTATTTTATGCAAAATTTTCACAAAATGTTTTTGTTCTTTTCTAAGGCAGAATGGTTACTTTCATTCGAAATATATTTATTTGCTTTTCTTATAATAGTCACTCTCTATGCATATAAATACATTAACATAAAATGTGACTCTTAAAATAAAAATAAAATAATTAACAAACTTAATTGACACTTAATAAAAAGGATATCATTGTTTAACTGAGTTAACATTGTTTTTAAAAAACCCTTTGCCAGCCAATTCATGTTTTTTATTTTGTAAGTTCCAGGATTTTTATTTCTCTAGAACTTAAAGCTATGTTATTTTACATGCCAAAAAAGACTTTGGAGATGTGATTAAGGTAAAGATTTGAGACAAGGAGATTATTTTGGATTATCTGGGCGGACCCAATGCAATCACAATAATCCTTATAAAAGGGAAGCAGGAAAGTCTGAGTCAGAGAAGAAACTCTGAGTAAAGGTTTGGTAATCAACGTTATTACTGAATACATGCTGAGTAGATGACTTTGAATAGACTCTTCTGTGACCTTTTATTTTATTTTTTTTGACAACCCCAAAACATAAATGCAATTCTCTTATTGGCTTTGAGTAATGGGTTTTTGTTAGACTGCATTAAGGGAGAATGATTTTTCTGCCTCATTGCTGACTCATTGTTGACTGGAATTACCTAGAGGGCTTGCTAAAAGACAAAAGTTTTTGATTCGGAAAATTGAGTAGTGCACATAAATTTGTATTCTAACAGATTTCCAGGTGAGGCTACTGCTGCTAGTCTGAGGACTACAGTTTGAGAACCAGCAGATTGGGTAATCCACTCTTGAGCACTAGGGACCTAGAGTAGGGTTTCATCATCTTTGAAGGTAGCATAGGAAAAAAAAAATCATTTGTAGGCTTATTGATCGAGTTAAGGACAAATCAACCTATCTATCTCTCTCTCTTTCAGTAATCCTAGTATTTAAGGCCTTTTGTTGACAGACTCATTCCATAATCCCTGTTATAGTCAACATCATGTATAAGCATGGTTATTAATGCAATGAGAACCTTTGTTTTTTATAAAAGGAAATAAATTGAGCAACAAAAGATAATATTTTATATGTAGCACCTTGAAAATGTGCAGATCTATCTAAGGTTTATTTTTAAGTGTTTTTAATCCTCTTTCATTCCTTTAAGATAAGTCAGATTCAAGTATTATTTATCTACCTTTTCCAAGAAGAGACTAAATTATTTTCAGTTTTCTCAAAGGAGCAGTGGGACCTCCATTAGGCTGTTTTGCCAAATCTTGTGCTTTATTAATTGATCCTATGAACTAATCCAAACATATTTCCATTCTTGTACTTTGCTGTATTGCTTAGAATTTAAGTGTTACGGTGAAGTTTTGGATTCCTCTATCTTTATCTTTGTGTGTATAGCTTAGTATGTACACACATATCCTCAAATGTGTCTGTATACATATCAAATTGTTTCTGTAAAACACAAAAGGGAGGTAGTTGATTCATTAAAAAAATACATTTATGTTTTTGTGTTTCATTTGATAAATGTTATTAAGAAAACAGTGTGGCTTGGCGCCTGTGGCTCAAGTGGCTAAGGCGCCAGCCACATACACCTAAGGTGGTGGGTTCAAATCCAGTCCGAGCCCACCAAAACAACAATGACGGCTGCAACCAAAAAATATCCGGGCATTGTGGCGGACACCTGTGGTCCCAGCTACTTGGGAGGCTGAAGCAGGAGACTCACTTGAGGCCAGGAGTTGGAGGTTGCTGTGAGCTGTGATGCTATGGCATTCTATCCAGGGGGACAGCTTGAGGCTCTGTCTCAAAAAAAAAAAAAAAAAAAAAACCACTGTATTAATATTCCAATGTGTAAACAATTTAAAATTCCATAAAATTTTAATAAAAATAGTTTTTAATTGCATCAAAAAGGGTTTAAAAAACCCGGTTGCTAACATGTGACCTGGAGGAAGTTCATAACCTCTTTTAGCCTCGGTTTTCTCCTTTGTAGTGAAAAGTTTCATCCCAGGTTTTTTCTGAAGAATGAATGATATGACCTTAAAAAACATTTAGTACATTATGTGTTCCTCTTAATTATTCATTACTATTCTCAGCTATTTAATGCTGTGTTTTCAGTATTGTAGTTATAATATAGTGTTGTTGTGTATCTGCAGAACTCTGAATAAATCTGATAATTCAACTTTGTCCCTCTTTCAGATTCTGACAAAAATATTCCTTTTTAATTATTGTAATCTAAAGCAGGTGCAACTGAAAACAATTTACATATTTTTTACAATTCATCTAGGTACATCACTATTCATAATAAATGATCTCTAAGTCACTGTAATATTATGATTTATAATAAGAAATATCTATTTGATCTTAATCACTATTTCCTGGTAAACAATTCCTAAAACACTTGAAATCTCCAACGTAGTTGGTATCTTTTATGTGATAATGAAATGACTGATGTCTGGGGCTCCTACATCACTTCAGCATGGGGGCTGGTTGCCAGGGGAACCAACCATGTGACAGACAGTTAGAATTTTCAGCCTTATCCTACCCTCCACCTCTAGGGAGAAGAAAGAAGTTGAAAGTTGAGTTTATTATCAAAAGTCAGTGATTTAATCAATCACACCTATGTAAAGAAGCTTTCAGAAAAACAGTTCTGATAGAGATTGAGAAACTGAGTCTTACACCCTGCTTTAAATCAGACCCACTCTTGGTATTTTCTATTATGTAGCATCCAAGAAGAAAGTTTGGTGTGGGTTGATTTGCAGACAGGTGTCTAGCACTAATGCAAAAGTGGCAGAACTAAGGTGATGTGATTTTTCTAAAATGGTGAAAAAGCTTTTGAAAAATTGCAAAGAAAACAAAGCAAAATCTTCCCTTGAATTACACATAGGACAATTGCTAAAAAATCAATCATATTAAACTGAGAAAATATTTTACATGTTTATATTAAATGGAGTTAAGTTATAAGTTTATGTATAGTTTTTCTTTCACCTGTGTAAATATCTAAAGAGGTATCCCAAAGGCATGCAAACTGTGGAAGAATCCTTTGTCATTTAGAAACAGCCTGCATATTGTAAAACTTTAATGCATGTGCCTTGTGCTGGTCACAATCATGGCCTTCCAAAGATGCCCAGGTCCTGATCCCCAGAACCTGTGAATATGTTACCAAACATGGCAAAAGGACTTTGTAAGTACGATTGAGTTAATGATCTTGAAGTAAGGGAAATTTCTGGGTTATCCAAGTAGGCTTAGTGTAAACAGGGTTTTTATCAGAGGGAAGCAGGAAAATCTAAGTCAGAGATCACATGACAGAAGTGAGGTTGAGTCATGCATAGCATTGGGTGAAGAATGTAGGCAGCTTCTAGAAGCTGGAAAGGCGAGGGTGGGGGAGATTCTTCCTTAGTGCTTTCTTAAGGAATGCATTCCCACCTACCCTTTTTAGACTTCTAGCTTCCATTAATAAAAGATAATAAATTTGCATGGTTTTAAGCCACAGAGTTTGTAGTTACTTGTTATAGCAGCAATAGGAGATTAATATGTGCCCCGACCACTAAATGCAGTATTGTCTTCCAAAGAATGTGTCAATGAAAAATAAGTCAAATATTTGTAAAATATCCCCTGTGGAAGTATACTACTCTGGGCTTTTACCTCTTCTCTATCCCTGCTGATCCTGCCTCAGTTTACCTTGCTCATTTCCCATCTATATTAGAAATTCCTCATTTTTCATGCTTGCATACCTCCAATCCAGCCTCTTCACTTTTATTTTCCCTGAAACAGAGACTTGCTCTGTTGCCCAGGTTAGAGTACAGTGGTGTCATCGCCCACTGCGACTTGCAATCTTCCTGCTTCACCCTCCTGAGTAGCTGGGACTGTAGTCATATGCCACCATGCCAGGGCAATTTTTTAATTTTTAGTAGAGATAGGATGTTGCAAAGATTGGTCTTAAACTCCAGGCCTCAAGAAATCCTCCTGCCTCAGCCTCCCAAAGTGCTAGGATTACAGGCATGAGCCACTGCACCCACCCCTTCACAACCTCCCCATTGCCTAAATATCTTCATGCCCTCCTAAATTTCTATGGAATAAAGTGCAAGCACATTAATTTGGCCAAGAAAGTTCCTCATGAATTACTTCTTGAGTTTTTCAGTTGTCTCCCACATCACACTTTTATCTCTCCCTGCCCATACACTATGGCCCAAACTGTCATCCTCAATACATGTGAGATTATTTTTATGTACCTCTTTATTAAAGCTTTTTCCACCAGATGAGATACCCTCCTTTCTCTTCCTTATTTCCATTGCCATTTAGAAAAATCATTTTTCCTGCTTTTAAGACAGCTTGTTTTCAAGACTCTGGCTCAACAAAACTTTATGTTAGGCACACATTTCAACGTGAATATATCTTGTATTTTAAAATATATGCCATAACTTGTTTGACTTCCATTTCCTAGTTCTATGCCATGAGTGTTTAGGTGGCAGGAATGATGTTTTACTAGTATCTGTGTGCTCAGGAACTAACATACTATTTCAGAGTAGTGGGGTGTCTAATTGAGGCTTAATGTATGAATTAAATTAATTAATATTCATCGGAACACATATGCTGTCATTTGATGAATATTGTACCTTGATTTAAACTGTAAGAAATGATTTTTAAATTGCTATCAAGCCAAAGTTTGTTTTCTGCAAAGTACCACTCAGCATGACTTCTATAGAATGCTATTGAACCACTTAAATTATGTATTCTACATTGAGACTGGAATCCTATTCTTTTTCCCCCCCAAATTTCCTGATGAACACTTTGTGAAAATACAAGTAAAATAATGTTCTCAGGTCAAAATGAACTGCACAGATCAATTCCTATTACAACGCTGGACTTGTCGTAGAAGACAATTTAGTTAGTCTACATAGCATGCATCATGTTGTTGTCAAAGCCATGGTGATTTTTACTATTCCATAAAGATCTCATAAAGCATTCCTGGAGTAAATTCCACAAGGTTAAAAACCTGTCATTTTGTCACTTTTAATATCACTTTTTAAATGGTCTAGAGTAATTTGTGATTTTAAAAAATATATTTTTAGGTATCAACACAGTAAGAAAAGCTTTTTGTCAAGTAAATCACTAAGTAAAAGTTTACATTTAACATTCATACAATTATAGAATTTAATGTATTGTAAATATTCCTTAGCACTTTCTTCATAAATAAGCATGGTGTTATATCTCTAGTGATAGCTATATTCTTGACTTCTCATGGAAGAACTTAACGGCATGGGCTTCTAACCTGAATTTAAATTGCTGTGCTACTTGTGGGTAATTTCTTACCCATGCTAAGCCTTCCTTTCTTCAACTCTAAAATGGGATTGTTGTGACTATCAAATGAAAATACTGGACAAGCACTTAACACTAGATCAAAGTAAATTCTCAATGGGGATTAGCTGTAAATATCATTCCTAGTTCTGGATCCCTGTTGCTTTATTGTTTTATAAAATAATGCCCTTCACTTAGGAGGCATTCTGTGAATGCTGCTGACTCCCCACTATTGCAAGCCAGAAACATAATTAAAGTACAGACCTTGATACTGAGGTGATTTACATTATAACAAGGGAAGATATGACAAATCTACAACTAATTAAGGAAGTATATGATTAATTGCTTAAGAAGGTCAAATGTGTGACAGGTGTATGAAGAAAGGACAAATGACATTTTTTAGATGGGCTTTGCTATCAAGGTGATGGTGGCAAAAAAAAAATGGCTCTATTTAAGCATTTAAGAATAGTTTTAATTTGACAAAGGAGATTATGAGGTATTCTAGATGAACAGTAGTGAATGACTAACAAGAAAGAAATAGTTATAGTTTTAGTACAGTCACCCTGCTATTAGTTTTAGAATTTTTATTATCTTCATCTCTAAATAAAACTCATTGTTAGCAGACATTTTCATAACAGTCTATAATAAACTTCTAAAAATTATTTTCACATTAACATGGAAATTTCTTGTTTTCACAAAATTATGGCTCATACAAAATATAATTATGCTACAAAAATGAATGATTA
Source organism: Otolemur garnettii (assembly GCF_000181295.1). Lineage (NCBI taxonomy): Eukaryota > Metazoa > Chordata > Mammalia > Primates > Galagidae > Otolemur > Otolemur garnettii. Next base: position 8,498,998 of record NW_003852467.1, on the reverse strand, counting down.
TCATACAAATTATTTAAACAACTAGGTACATGCAGCAGAGTTGAAAGCACATAACAAAAATTCTGGAATGAAAAATGATGTAATTGGCCTCATAAGGCTTCTTTGTGACTAACTTGGACAGAATGTCTGGCCAGTCTGATCAGTTTTGCTGAAATCAAGTATTAGGTTGCCAGAAAACAGTTTGACACCATGAGTACAATCCTTTAGCCCAATATGTGAAAAAGGCTAAGAACTACACTAGTAAAAATATTAAGAGGTCAGTTTAGGATGAGAAAACATGGATGAAAATAAAAGATATCTTTTTGCAACAGTAGCCTAAGAGGGAAGAAAGGGAGAATATAAGGACAAGGAGGAGGAAAGACAATTAATTGTACTTGCAATACTGTTCCTATACTTGTGGCATTGTTTTATGTTAAAGAGAAAATTCATCTCAAAACTGGCATGTACTAATAGTTATTGTCATATCTTTAATATATATATGCCTGTTGCTACTAATAATTATAATAGTGATTGATATGATGAATACTGTATGTGGTGTTTATGTATGTGATTTATAATGAGAGATAAATTTTTAAAAATATATCCATTTTATATGCAAGAAAGTAAAGTTTTAACCATCAGTGATAAAATCGGAAGTTGAAACTTCCTCTATATAGGAACCAAATATTTAGCTATTACTCTATTCCAGACTAGGTCTAGAGGAGTCTTGCATGGTGCTTGGCATATAAGTTGAAGAGTAAATGAATATTCTATAAAACATTTACTAATCTTCACAACCTTTACTAAGAATTGGGCTGTGGCTGACATTTAACCATAATTGAAAGCTAACAAGATAGCCTACCACAGGTTCATGATACTGGCCCAGGAGACAGAGTAGACTCTTGGATCAGAGACAAAGGACCTCATTACTCATGACAACAGCAATTTCCCAAACCCCAATTCCCACAGTACTACCTGAAGAGGACCAGATGATGCCTGTTTGTACAGTGAGTTGTATTTATAGGAGAGGAACCCTGAGTTTAGGAAAGGTAAATCTTTTATACTAAATACTAAGTATGCCTCCCATTGTTCTGGAGGAAGACACTATATTTTCCAAGGCTGTTCACTATGCAGACATCTTTTAAAGACAGTCTAGGACAAAGTTCCTCTACAAGGCTGAAAAGAATGTTAGAGATGCATGGAGATTGTCTTCAATTTGCATAAATGCATTCTTAGGCACATTGAACCAACCTACCCATTTTACCCCTTACCGGCCCTTTGTTCATACTCCTTTGCTAAAGCTGTTATTTAGATTCCAGTATGCCCACTTAGGAGAGACTCTAACTACTACCGTCAAGCTTATTGACATTGACCAGCCTGAGACTAGAAAGAAACCATGTATGTACTAGGCACAAGGATACTTGGCCATCTCAGAAAAACTAATCTAAGCTACTCTCGAGCTCTGCTCTATCAGCGCCAAATGGAATCAATTACATGCAGTTCCCATGTACATTCCTCTTTTTGTAAATGCAAAGTGCTAAGTAAGGGGTGGGCCACCCAGCTCTTGGCCAAACTATTAATAAAGCAGCTTCCCCAAGAGTATGCACTATTCCTCAAGCCATGTGGTTGGAATCATTCTCCTTCCACAGAATGTTCCTTTGTGTCTTTACAATAAACTTCCATCCCTTTAAGCAATCTCTGCATGTCTCTTCCTTTGTGACTCTGAGGAATTTGACTGGCAGGATAGGACTATATTTATCTTCCTAATTTTAAAAGCATTTAATTACCAATAATTACCGCCAATGTGATTTTTTCCCTAGTGCACATTAAAAAATTTGAATCCCATTTTCTGTAATAATTTAAGTTGATCTGGAGGGACAGAGAATAATTAATTATCTATAATTTCTCAAAATGGAAATGCTGAAATTATTGAAGTGAAACAGAATTACGTGTGGAACTAAACTGAAATAAATAGGATTGCATGGGGAAGAGAGGTATGGCAAAATTAACATTTTCTTAAAAATGGAAAGAGCTGTTTAGTATTATAACTGCATTAAAACAAGTAATATTTTAATCAACATTTTGGGTCATTACTTCAAAATCATTTTCTTTCCTAAAAGTTGAAGGCTTATATCTTGTTGGATGTTCTTATTATAATGAATTTCATATGCAACTGGAAGCATAAGAAAGGGACAATTGAGAAATTGTGGGGGGTTTCCCCCACTTTGGTCATTTAAGGATTTAGTTGTGTTTAGATGGTCTGTGTTTTTTGTTTGCCACATCTGCTTTTGTAAGGTTTACAGAACTTCTTCAGTATTAATGAAAGGAAAACAAGTTATAAGATGTATATGTGCATTTTCCAATGTGCTGTCATTTAAAAGGCACAAATTTGGGACTCAACCACACTTAAGTATAATAAGCTCTGAGTCTATTAACTGTATGATTTGGGGCAAGACAATTAACCTCTTTTACATTCATTTTCATTTTCTCTAAGATGATAATATTTGCTTTGTAGTTCTCTTGCGAAAGCATTATGAAATAATGTATAAAAGACATTTAAATCAGTGTCTGGAACTTTATAAATATCAGCTTCCTTTACTTTATCCTATTTTTCTCAGTTTTTCTTATTCCTTCATGTTTCTTTATAATCTTAATACATAAATGCTTCTTATGATATTCTCATAAGAATTGCATATCCATATAAAATAAATTTCTAATTTATTTTCAGTAAGTAATTCTTTTTCAGTAAGTTTTCACTAATTTTAGTATCTCCTATTTGAGAAGTTAGAATTATTTTATTACTATCTCTAAGTATGGGAAGAACAAGAATAAGAGGGAAAACATTGTATGTTTCCATACTCAACGTTTTTCTAAAGCTTAGCACTAAAGGCTCATGATCTATATACAAATTTATAAATTATTTGAATCATTGAAAAATGCCTGGGAAAATAAATGTGTGATTTGTATTTTTATTACCTCTACTCTGGCAATATCCAATTTGTATATAGCAAAACATACTTTCAAAATTCTAGATCCTTATACTGCCAATATAGGGAGTTACCAGTGATAATGGTATAACCTAGTCGTGGTATAAGGTCTGGTATAAGGTCATAGGAATGGTATGAGGTGAATGGCATGATGGGCAATAGTTTAAGAGATAAGTGATTAAGAGCATGTAACTTTTGAAGGTCAGCTGGTGTTGTTTGAATCCTATCATTCATTGTCTTTTCTGATCTTAGACAAATCATCTAATCTCTACCAGCCTCAGTTTCTTTATCACTAAAATGTGGCTAATACTTGCTAGTGCACACTGTTATTGCAGGGTGGGGTAGCATGAGGCATAATGACAGGTATTTAATGCATGCTTTATAAATGTTAACTATTACTTCTATTGTTAATAAGAAAAGAGATCTGCCCTTAAGAAGTTGAAGTGTAGCTGGGAATGTAGACACACACACAATTAGGTATAATATGAGGCTAGATATAATATTTATAATAATAAAGGTTTCTGAAAATTACTAAATGACAATAAGAAAAATTAATTTGATTGGTTTACTCGCAAAATCTAATTCACTAGCAACCATTCTCTTTGCACTGAGGTACCAGCCACAGAAGAATTCTATTGGTATTAACTTACATTGGTGTTGAGGTTGTGAGGATGAATTGATAATGCTAGTGAAGCACTTAGCACAGTTAATAGTCATAAACCAAAGGAGAGGTCAGAGACATGTGAAAACAAACTGTCCCTGACCCCCTCATTGGTATGCAACTATAATGGAATACACCAATAATTTTATAGATGTTGCACATTTGTATATTTTATAGATTTTGCACATTTGTCTGAGAATATAGACACAGATTACTAAAGACCATTCCTTGCTGAAAAGGATGATAGATACTTATTAATTGATACCAATGTGTGTTGAACCATAATTGTGAATGATAATTAGTACTGCCCTCTATAGATTAGAGTGATTTTCATGGAAATCCTTTTATCAATTAAATACTGGTTATGGATTATGCCAGTACATTCAAGATTAAGTTAGAACACTTCCCTGAAGAAACCATGATAAGTCTTATAATGACCTTTATAAACTTAATAAAAGAATATTAATTTAAAAATCTTGTATCCAGGATGGTGCCTGTGGCTCAAAGGGGTAGGGCACTGGCTCCATATACCAGAGGTGGCGGGTTCAAACCCAGCCCCCGCCAAAAAAAAAAAAAAAATCTTGTATCCAACTCAGTTATAAACTGGTATATTGAGGACTTGTTTCCTCTAACTGAGGAGGATAATAAGAGAAAATCAAATGAGATGGATCGATTGACATGAAAACATACTTATTTTGGAATTGGTTGTACTGATACTATATTTTCTAGAATGCATATACAGTAGAACCTCTGTAAGTTGACCACTCAAGGGACTGTAACAAACTGGTCAACATACAGACATGGTCAACATAAACAACTAGGCCTCCTGTACTGATAAGGGGGTGGTGCATGTCCGGTCTATGAAAATTAGATCAACTTAAGGAGGTGGTCAGTGTAGGGAGGTGGTCAACTATGGAGATTCAACTATATTTGCAAAGTAATAAGTACAGGTATATGTACATATTTGTGATTGAATAAGGTTAATGTATTTGCCTTTGTGCTTATTTATATAAATAATTATGTATATTAGCTATTAGGATAATGGTTTAATAATTGTAAAAAATAAGTATGCATAATATAACCATAAATCAACCTTTAAATTACCTACTGTTCTTTATAAGCACATTGGGTTATTGTTCCTCATTCTCCATGGAATTTAGTGCATATTTCATGACCTTTTGAGTCACTATCAGAAAAGGAAGGTCCTTCTCTCAGTAATCAATGTATTCAATAATAATGAAAATTCTGAACTTATTTTAAAGCAGTAGTTTCCTCCTACATCCCTCCCTCTGAATCTGGCCCCACAACAAGCTGAAAACCCACAGTCTAAAAAGAAGCCGTGGTTTGATTTCTTTTTTTCTTTCCTTGTTATGTACTTTGACATTATTTTCTACATCTTTCTAACTTTGTATTCTTCATGATTAAAGTGCAGGCAGAAAAAAGAAGTAGAAGGAGCAGTAGAGTGTTTACTTAACTGATATTATGGTCATGATGCACAGAGTCCCTCAGAGGAAAGGCCTACTTCTTCCAGGGAGAAAACTTTTGGCTGTTGTTTAATTCACTGGGCAAAGGCACCTCTATTTTAACTTACTACAGTCTCTCCTCCCTCATCTCCAGGAATTTGATGTTTCTTCCCACATATTTCTGCTGAGGTCTGTGGCCTTGTCAGTGATTTCTCAGTCAAAGCCTAAGATAAGAAAGATAAGACTACATCAGCTCTTTTTTACATGTAGCCCACCTCTGTTCCTTTCATACTCCAGGAAAATTTGGAACCAACACCAGTGTAACATCAAACTCTCTTTTGCTTGACTGTAACCCCCCCCCCCAGCTAACCATCTACTTAGGTATAAGTCAGACACAGAAGTCTACTCCTCTTTTCTCTACAGACTGAAGGGTCAAGGTTTTCTCTTGACTTGGGGTGAAGAGGAAAGTATTCCCCTCTCCTTTACAAGGAGAATGACTCACAGGCATATGGACAGTTGACTCCAAAAGCTGTTTCTACAACTCTTTATCCCTGCATACCCTCATGTGTGTGAGTTGTTATAAGACAAGGCAGGTAGCATGTGTCGTCTTCTTTAACTGACACTGAAAATTTACATTGCATTATATATGCATAATGTTTGGTATTTCTGTATTTCCCTACAGAAGAATATTTAGTTACTGAAAACAAGATATCACGCTTCCTGTTTTGGTGGCCCAAAACTTTTCTTCCAGTGAACACATTTACTAGATGGAGTGATTATTCAACAGGGAAGCATCTACCTAGACTCTGAACTTTTTATTACCACTAACTAGTTAATTATTTTCCTTCATAATTCACTAAAGGAACTATAAACTAGAGAGCAAAAATAAAATTACTCAATCTATTATCACTTGAGGAACAATTATATCCTTAGCACTAAATGTCAGTCTAAGATTAATGTTTTTGGCTTGAAATAATAATTACTAAATGCAGCAAAAAAGGGCTATTTTCCTATACTTCCATTGATAGTATGTTCCAAATAAAATGTGATTCCACTAAAATTATAGATGATGTTACTATAAATTCATAACATTGGAACAAACAAAAACTATATGCAGCAGTCAGTTTTCTTTGATTGTTGTCATAAAATTAGTGGGTACATGACATATGTATATGAATATATTATGGTTAGGTTCAGACCTTTTTATTAATCTGAGTATTACCTAGGTAAAGTTAACAATAATAACTATTATATATATCTTCATGAACAGTTTAGGTATTAGCCAAAGAATATTATTATTATTAGTTGAGTGTTCTACATTTACATGATAGGATTTGTATCAGATAGCATGCTATTGAACATACTTCACGTACAGAGCAGCTAAAAGTCAGGTTGAATGACAAAAGATAACTTTTTTTGTATTTTTATGACTCACTTTGTCATAATAATCCTTGCTATAAGTATATCATATTGATTATTAGACTTTTTACTTTGAATTATATGTTCACTTTTTCAAATTGTTAATGGTGTTAATATTGACTAGTAGAAAGTTACAGGTACATTGAACTACCAAATTATATTAGCATTCCCTATTAACTTTTAAAATTGCCAGTGATTAAATTAAATATTGTCTCAGAGCTCCCACATAAAGTTTCCATTCTTTAATTTATAAAGTCATGTTTCTCAATAGAAACTGCTGCAGAAAATACAGCATGCGTTATGGCTTTCAATTTAAAGGTTAGAAGAAAAAAGATAAGTAGCCTTTTAAGAAAACAATTGCCTATCTTCCTCCCACATGCATCATAAACCTAGGGAAACATTTCTTCTTTATGGAAGATGAGTATAAACTGAAGTAAAAGCCTGAGCTCCATGACCAACTGAGCTAACCCCCTCTTGTCCAAGGGAACCCCAGAGAAACCTTAGAAACAGAGTTCTTGGCCATGATGAGATGGAAGATCAGACTCACCTCATTATCCACTCTTCTCTTCCTTTTAGGGTTGTGATACAATGACTGTCCGAGAAGGGATATTTTGTGGTAATGAGATACTAAATAATAAACAGGACCTAAGGCCAGACAAGATTTAAGTCATGTACCCCTATGCTTTAAGAGAAAAACTATGTTCTAACTTTCTCAAGGTATTTTTTCTCAGTAGCTAAACAAGCACTGGCCTCAAGACAAACAATATTAAATCAATTTCAGCTTATCCACTGGCAGACACTGACCCCCAACCCCTGTTCCACAAACCATATCTATGGCTTTGATTGAACAAGAGACTAATTCGGTAACTTCCTTTCGATAAGAAGACCACTGATTAAGGACTGGTTCTGCCAGGTTTGTAGAGGCTGCCCACTTGAGTGCCTTTCTGTTCTGAAAAGACCTTTGGACCTGTAGAGCCTGATTCTAATACATTTAAATGTTAAACTTCCACCTCGAGATGAATATGGATAGTGCACATATATAACACACGTGCTTATTAAGTATGCATGGGTTAAAACAATCTTCATGAATATTCATAGATTTTCCTGTAACCTATTAAATATGTATGCTTGGTCAACACACTCAGCTTAAATTCCTCTCCTTTGCAGTTCCCATTTCTGGCTCTGTCAACAGCTATACTTCCCGACCTGTTGGAATGGCTACTTGGCAGGCTGTAACACTTTATAAGAAATAAAGGTCTCCTTCAAAATTTATAAATTTTGTGATTTTTAAGTTAACACACGTCAATGAAAATACAGAAGTCTTCTATAAATACAGTGTAGTAAAGGATAAAGGCAGGTTGATTGTGGGAGGAAATATAAAAGTGTAGGACAAGGAGGTAACCTTTTCTTGATGGTATGAAATAGTCTTCATCTTAATGGTGATAGTGTTTCTACAAAACCATACTCATGTAAGACTATAAAGAATTATATACACGCAAACACCAATAAATGCATATAAAAATTGTCAAAATCTGAATAAGTTCCGTTGACTATACTAATATCAATTTCCTAGTTTTTGTATTTTACCAGAATTATATGTTATCTTTGGAGAAAACTAGAAGAGGACAAGAGATCTCCTTATATTATCTTTACAACTTCTTGAACTTCTTGTTTATCTAGTTATTTTACAATCTCAAGTACAAAGTGCTAACTTCTTGAATGTTTTAGCATTTTTTTGCATTTAACCAGTAATCAATTGTTTCCTTTAAGAGAGCTAATTATATTCCACAACAAGATAGTTTAAAATTAAAGAATGACCTAGGAAATTAGGTATATCATTAATGTCAAATATACTAAAATAAATTGATGGGAACTTCTTAAAAAAATCATTGCACTGTAATATTTTGAATGAAATTATGAAAGAAATGTTATACATAAATTAGACAAAGATTACTATTGTTATTGAAAAATAAATCTGAGTATATAAATGCTTTGTTTTCTCATGAACATTATTTATACACATAAATAAGATAGGCTAGTGCCTCTGTTTTTACAGACTTTTTAAACAATTTTTTTTTTACTATTAACACAAAAGAATTTCTACAATTTAATAGAAGATCAGTCTAATATTGTACTACCAACACTATTGGCTATTTTAAGTAGAGAGGACGTTGGGATCCAAATTTACTTATACATTCATTTATAAATATCTAATATGTACCCATCATGTATTAGATACCATTGTAGATGGTGGTAGCATAGCATTTAGGGGAGAAAAAGACAATTTCCCTTTCCTCAAGCAATTTATTTTCTCTTCCGGAGAGATGTGAAACAAATACATATGTTTCAAATAAAAATAACCTAAAATGAGATTTGATCTATAAAAATTTATTTAAGAGATTTTGATATCTAATAAAAAACTTGGAAATAAAATTATAGTAATCATTTAATAATAGAGACCGTAAACGTAGTATTAGCATCACATTCACTATTTAGAGGATTCTCAGGCATGGAGTCTTTTTATGTCTTTTTTCCCATATGCCCCACAGTTCCTTGCCAGAGAGAGAACTTGGCAATGTTCCTCATATGTCATTTGAATGCATTTCATTGATTTCTTTGATCTCTGTGCCCATAGAAATGGGTCTGCCAGTGTTGGAGATCAAATTGCACATTCACCTCAGTTTTTAGGTATGAAAACTGAGTTTGAGTTAATTTGCCCCAACTCATGTTATGAGCAAGGAGCAAAGATGAATTTTAGTTTTAGCCCCCTGATTCCAAACCCAGAGCATTTTCATCTGGTAAGAATTATCTCAAAATATCTTTTGAAATAGTCTAACACTTAACACAGTATTATCAGTCTCATTCTCCTGAAATTCAATCAATATATGCTTTCCACAAATATTTATTGAAAACCTTCTATATATAATACAAGACATGGTTCCTAGGTACTGGGGTGAGGATAGAGATATAATGAAGAATGAGACCTCGGTTCTGAGATCAACCCTAGACTACGAATTAGAAATAAGGCATGTGCACAAATGATCATAGTACCAGGGGAGAAGTGGCCAATGCCATGAGGGAGGCATAGATAATGTGCTGTGGAAGACCAGAAGAGGATCAAAAATATCTCTCCAGAGACCCAGGAAGTTCCTACTCACCCCAACAAAAAAAAAGTAGCTTTGAGTTGAAGGGATTCTGCCACTTGGACTAAGGCTGAAATTTGAGCAAATATTTTATCTCTCCAATATAGGAAATATACCCATATCATCCAGCAGTTTATTAAACTAACTTCTAAATGTGAATCCCTGTACCTTCCAATTCCTATAGAAATCTATATTCTAAAGCATTTGACAGATTGCTAAAGTTTCTACATAATAATATGGCGGACCATGTTTTCATTAGTAATACTTATAATGCTACCTATCATCAAAATAATATGAAGCAAGCTGCCAAAGGTCTAGATTTATTTTATGCCATCACTATGATGAGCTCAAGGAGTTTCTAGATCAGTAGTTATTAAATATCTTTCAAAGTGTTTAAATTTCTACTTTTAAATTTTTTTAATTATAAGACAGAGGTTGCAGACATATTTTGCACTTTGAGGAATACTAAGGGCTAAGTAAAGTGGAAGAACTGACTAATATGCCTGCACATCTTGAGTAAGGCACCTAGAAAATGTTTCTCCATAGCAATAAAGAACTACGAGAGATTTGTGCTAGCTCAATAATACAAAAATATTATAGTATGTCATTTGAGAAACTAACTGAAATATAAGTGCAGATAAATCCAAATCCTTGTAAAGCAAAGACATTTTGCTATGTGGCTTTCCTGCTTAAAGCTGCCATGGATGATGGGCAATTAAGTCAATGCACCTAGACTCACCAAAAATAAATTCCTATATAGTATTTAATCTTATACATACAGATGCTTTCTGTTTATGCCCTTGACAGTAGAGAAACTGTAGATCAAGGTAATCTCTTAACAGTTACTGATTGAAAGCCTCTCTTTAACCCATTGTGATTGCTTTGTCCATATGACCTGGAATTAGACACACCCTTCTAGTTAGCACTGCAGTCTTCTTCCACCACTCCTCTTTATATTTTAACTAGGACTCTACAGGGAACTCCACACTTCCTTGGCTGAGCCATGACTCATGGTTAGGTCTGGCCAGTTCTTCTCTTGGGGGCAATGTGTACTTATACCTTAAATGCCAACTCCTTATTTGTGAAAGTGTAATTGTCCATACATAGCAATAATACTACATCCTGCCTTACCTCTCATCTAGTGTATATTTCCCTAGTCATGAGAACAGGCTCTTTGATAACAATACCAGTCCTGCTTAAGCCCAACTACATCTTCCCCTTTAGACAGGATTTTAGAATTTGTAAAGCATAGAGCCACATAATTTCTTCATTCTGTCCCTTTAGTCTTTTTGGCTCTTTAGAAAGGGCCCTCTCTAGAAAGAGAAAACCTAAATTTGTACTTCTTAGGATGCTTTAATTCTTCAAAATTCGTTTTTATTTAACTGATTTATTTAATATACTTCTATTTTGTCAAGTAAAGTTGAACAAAAAAGAATGAAATAGAGTATGAAGGTTGCCTGAAAGTTATCATTCTTATTTTCTACTGAGAAATGTAGAAATCATTTCCAAAGAAATAACTGTTTTCTTGTAAACAGGGCTTGATACAGAAAAAAATATATATTTTGTCCATATTTTGTTGCATATCTGATTTCTGCTTGGGGATTTATCTCAGGCTTTCTGGGGGATAAAAGGAATTAGTATATGTGATTTCACACTGCCAGTTCCAAACCAAATTTTCAGCCCCAACTGTAACAAAAATGTAGGCTGACTTGGTTGTATATATCACTATCTAATTGTACAAATGGCCAACAAAATTCTCTACACTCTCCATCTATTCCCTGTGCTTTCTTCATTCTTAACAGTCATTTATAGAAAGGCTGCTGATTTTTTTAGTATATCCTGTTTCACAGGGCATGTAAGTGACAGTCTCATTTTTTAAATAGTTAATTTAGGCCATCATTTAAATTACAATGTTTCCTGGGTATAAATATTACATTTTCTTTATTTAAAAGAGTATTTCAGTCTAAATTTTTAGGAAAAAGACAGTAGACAATCTAATTCATACCTCATGTCTCATAGGAGACAAACTCATAACTCAACTTGTGGGGAGGGAGAACAAACGATAGAGGGGAAGGGAAGAGAGGTTTAGAGTACTCCCATTGAATGGGCACAATGCAGAGATGTATGGCACATCTTTTCGGTGCAGGACATAATTACAAGAAGGACTCTACCTAACAAATTCAAATATTGTGGCTTGGTTGTTTGTATCTCACATTAACCTGAAATTAAAAAAAAATAAATACAAAATAAATAAAAGAAGAGGACCATATTTTTTTTAATGACCTAACTGCCTATAATTCTTTTCTTTTTTTCTTTCTTTTTTTTTTTTTCAGATGGATTCTCACTCTTTTGCCCCAGGCTAGAGTGCCATGGTGTCATAGCTCACAGCAACCTCAAACTTCTGGGCTCAAGAGATCCTCTTGCTTCAGCCTCCTGAGTAGCTGGGGCTATAGACATCTGCCACAATGCCTGGATAGGTTTTGGTAGAGATGGGGGTCTCACTCTTACTCAGGCTTGTCTCAAATTCCTGAGCTCAAGCAATCCACTCACCTCCTGCCTATAATTCTTGACCATAATATCTCTGAGAGTGGAACAGATAGACACTAATTGTCAGGACACTTGAAGATGATGGTGGTGAGGACAGAAGGATTCAGAACCAGGTTGTAAGGAACCAAGAGCCTGAGATCAGAAAACAATGAGAATGTCTCATGAGATGCATGCGAGTTTGGATAGATTATTTTCTTGATAACTAAGCAAACTCAGTTCTGTCTGAACATTGGGGCACCATTGAAAGCCCTTGCAATTTAGATGCAAGTTTGGACCAAGGGTGATAGGGTATCAAGTTTAGATGGCTAACAAAGATTGAATTAGTTATAGAAAAATAAAAGGCAAGTTATAACTTTTGCAAACTTGAGTTTATAGATCAGGAGTTATAATCCCTGTAATTACTCTGGAAATGGCATGAAAGAAGAGTTGAGGAAGCTGAAACTAGCAAGAAAAACCAATAATTACGCCTTCAAATATTATAGGTCAGAAATGGAGAAGATGAACTAAACTCAACAAAGAAGTTAGTGATAGATCCAATATCAAGGTGTGTTAATTGGTTAAAACTATGAATGTAGAGAATGTATAATGTGAAAAGAATATTGAGAGCAGAATCCTAGTGTCAGTAAAATACAAAAAGGTTTTCATGTAAGTGAAGCCAGAGATAGAGAAGAAATAACAAATTTAAAAAAATAAAATTGAAGCAAGCAAAAAAAAAAAAAAAATGCCCTCATGAAATCCATGGGAAGAGTTGCACAACTTACTGAATGGTCAATGGTGGGAGAGTATTTGATTATCCTTTAGGTTCCATTGCTTTCTCCAAATGAAATGTTAGTAATGCAAGTCCTTTGAAATGTAAATTAAACCAAACAGAAGTAGGTATTTAACAAATTTTTTTGTGTTGAAGGCAAGATAGATTTGATTTGGAATCAAATGATATTATGAGAATTAATAGTTTATTTTTTCATAGTAAAATATTTAAAGATTTTAGAATTGAGGCATAATAGTATATTTGTTTGATTTATTTTATCAGCAGGCATGAAGCAAAATTACAAAGTTAAAATACATATTTTGGGGGGATGAATGAGATCAAATTATTGTAATATGTCAAGAAAAGTATACTATGTACATTATACCCAAGTATGTTACAGGGATAATGTTTTTATTTGAGTCTTTATAGAAATAAATAATAATGCTAAAATAGGGAAGTATATTTCTCTGAAATAAAAATTGTCTAGATGGAACAATGGAATTTGTAAAACAGTCATGATCATGCTTCTTACCTTTTCTTTTGGCCCTCGTGGAATATGATATTTTGATATCTGATTTAGATAAAAATAAAGGCATTCTTTTCAAATATATGCATTATGAAAAGTACAGTAACAGAATAAAGATTTACAAAATATCCTCAAATTAGAAAAAGTGTCAGTGTACCAAGATGATATTTAAGAAGGACAGACACATAGTCCTGTTTTTGGCTATAATGATGCACTGTACAAATAAAGAATAAAGAAGATTCAGCTAGATTTGGAACAAACAAAATTTAGAGTTTGTATGCACCAGTAAGTTCAGTGTAAGAAAGCAGTTTGATGTGACCATTAAAGAGCAATGGCAGTTGTTGGCCACTTTAATATAAATACATTACCTGGGTCAGTATTTCCCCAAGAGTGGCTGATGGCATCACAATCATCTGGAAAGTTAATTGTAGATTCCATGAGGAACCAAATTATCTACTGAGAAAGAATCTCTTGGGGTTAGGACCCAAGAATCTGCATTAAAAAAAAATTCTGGGTGGTTATCATGAAAGTTAAACATTAATAACCATTAAAATGGACTAAGTGCAATTGTAATGCTATTCTGTTTTATACTGTTTTATCACTTAGGATAACTGTGTTTTATTCTCTCTTTTACTCTTTGAGAGGGATGGGGAATTTAGGATAAATTCAGGGACAAGCAACTTTACAAAAATGGGGTACTAATTCATGTCCATGAGCAATGCATGCAGAAAATGGAACATGTAGCTTAGACATGAGAAGACTCAGAGGAGCCTTCACGCATTGGGGCTATAATTGAAGAATTAATTATGTGCTTAATTTAACTGTTATTCATGAACGTCCAATAAATATCCATTACCATTAGAAGTTAAAAGAGATGGTTGTGAATATCAGATAGCATCGTGGAAAAATGTTTGTAATATAGTAATGGAAACATTAAGGTATAAAATTACACAAAACTTTTAATACAAATGTCTAAAATAAGATGCACATTCAATAACACTAGAAGAAAAGACATCAAAGTGAGTGGTTTTGTTTGGATAATGTTATAATAATCATGTTTTTTGCAGAAATTTCTCTGTGAATATTTTCATATACATTAAGTTACTTCTCAAAATTAATAAAAATTAAGAAATAATGAATTACCTGAAAGGATAAAGTACACTTCAGATAATAAAATTATTATTATCTTTCATAATACAGGCAGATGCAAGGAATAATGGTATGAAAGGCAACTTGTACTTTATTTTTTACTCCATATTCATTAAGTATCTACGGTTTGTTCAGAATATGTGTATGGCTTCTTGCTACATAAATATAAGTTTATAAAGCTAGGCATTAAATAAGTGATATTCTGGGTTTTAAGTTGTGTGTTTAAAACATAGGCTTGAAAGCAAAATGACTGTTTAAAGAAAAAAAAAAAGCTAACAATTGAAACGGCAGCTCTATGTTATAAGAAAGAAAACGTTCCCAGAAAATTGTGGTGCTTTATATTGCCTGGATGTTATTATTTTGATGGAGGGTATCATACTCAACCTGAGTTTCATTCTCTGACTGTGGCAGGGCCCCCACTAGATTGCATTTAATATCATCTTGCTCCAGCTGGGGACTTAGCAGTTTGCACTCAAAAAAGTGATGCAACAATAAAATTTGAAACTATAGGACGATCACTCATCCTAATAATATGTTATTCGGCATCTTTGACTATATGACTGTTCCAAATGGTTCATCTGAAATTTTAATAGGTTATTTTTCACAATTCAAAACCACATTGAAAAATGGAGAGAAAACTGCCACAGTGGAACATTTGTGGGTACCAAGGTAAAGTGCCATTTTCCCTAATACCATAATATTTTATCATAAGTTCAGTGTATGTTAAGATTGACATTTTTATGGCATGTCTGGAAAGAATATAACATCAGAGCTGTAGTTATTGCTTTCTCTATTATAAAAGCTATTACACTCATATTAATACTTAAGACATACTATTAAGCCCATATTAATAATGTATTACTAAACAACATGATAGTTTGTTCATCATAAATGAGGATTTGTTATTCATTCTTTCACTCCATGATTTGTGGTATTTGATTAAGGGCAGAAAATAAAAAGATATTGTCCCTTTCCATCTAATAGTTTCCAACTGCTAGAGTTCATAATTATATCTGGAATCCCATTTAATATCACATTCTAGAATGTTATTTACCAGTTTTACTAACTACAAATATAGCAATAACTTTGACTTAGTTATTTCATTCAATAAATTTATATTATATTTTCTATTTGCCTATTTTAGAATTAGAAACTTTTTTAAATTTCTAAAATAAAATTTCTTTTGAGCTATAATTTTTACTATGGTCACTTGTGTACATTTTAAGAAATGTTGTCAGTTGTCAATTTTTATAGTCATTACAACACATATTTGTAATAATATGACATTGTACCTGTTATTTGTCTAATGATAATTTATATTAACTTCTGTGAAGTTTGTAATTTTTAACAGTCATATTATAAAAAATATCCCTCTGAAGAGTTCTTCATTCCAGTAACACATTGAAGAAATAAATCCTGTACATGTGAAAGATATGAACGACTGTCAGAATAGCACTTTGAATTTTCTTTATTGGGTGATTTATATGCAGTTCAATTTTCAGTAAACTATTTTGACTTTAGTTATAGTCATTATTGATTTCTTTTCTATGACATTTCTGGGTTTAAATTTTCTTTTTTTGAATTTCCCCACCCCTGTAAGAGAAAAGTTTTGCCCCAGACAGTTGTTAAAATTGTCAAGACAGACTACTGCAGCAGAGGGGAGAGACTTCAGTACAGAGTGGAGGTCAGCTCCTCTGAAACAAAAAGTGAGAGGAATTTTAAATGGTAGGGTGTACTAAAGGCAAATTAAAGGACATTAGAGTGTTTGTCATCACTCTGAAGTCAGAGGTCTGACTTTTATGGTAAAGAGCTCCGAATAGAGGAACTCTTTCTACTGATCTGATAATGTTTAAGTATTTCTTGAGTAAGAGATATTCAAATATGTTTCTTTTAAATGTGATTTTAAATGGTTTAATCTGTTTATATTATTCTTTACCCATTTACTCCCTTAATAAAATAAATGACAACTGGCTGACTTCAGCTATCTGCAAAAAAAAAAAAAAAAAAAAAATTCACACTCAGCTATATTATCACCAAGTGTGTAATAATCATGAGTGACACTGACTGGTCTACTCACTGTGTCATTGAGATTATCTTTTTTCCAAGCCTGCAAAATAAAATTTCATTCCAGTTGAAGCTTAAGTTTCACACTTCCTTCATTCTTCACAATAATGCTGGGTAAATAGCAAGAACTCAGTAAATACTCACCAACTGACTGATGAATGATTTTATTTTTAAATGAAATTTTCTGCCATTCTTTGACTCTATAGGGAAATTATATTTCCTCAGCTCTGTAGGGATACCAGGTATTCACTGAATGCATCTACATCTGAACTTGGCACTCATGGGTGCACACACTACATTCTTTTATGCTATGTCTTACCTTGTTTTTCTCATTCACCTGTTTCTATAGACAAAGACTGTAAACTGAGAGTGATAGATTAGATGTATTCTATCATGTAGCAGGGCATTTTTTAGCTTCAATGCTTTGCCAAGCATGTGCATGCATGTGCGCACACACATACACACAGAGATACGCTCAGACATACAAATCCTAAATGAAATATTGTCTCACATTCTCCTTTTTTCAGTATATATAATTAAATTTAGAAACTGTTGTGGGGATGGCGGTGGGGGGAGGACTGAGATAAAAAGCAAAATTGAGCAAAACAGCCATAAATAGTTTGTTTAAAGTGAGCACCTCTTCCCAAATTATTTGTTCAATGCTATTGACACAAAACTTCTTGTATTCTAAAAAATCAATGGCATCCTTTTGGTGGTGCTGGTGTTTACTTGGCCATCAGTGTCCTTAAATAAGTAACCATAAAATTTATTATTCAAACTGGGGCAAGTTTTTGGCTCTATTAATAATTTTGTCAGCAACATGAGTAAAACAAGACATGTGCTGACACTGCCCAAATTTTCTGGCACTGTGATGACATGAGGGATCAACAAAACCTCTTATATTTGATCAGAAACATGGTAAAATACCTGAAAAGTGGTCAAAGTGGTGAGGGAAAATGTATAATTAGAAATAGTTAAGCCTGGGTTGCTCAACCCAGGAATAATATGATAGCCATAAGGCAAGGAAAGTATCAGGGTCCTCAAACTTTTCAAACAGGGGGCCAGTTCACTGTCCCTCAGACCGTTGGAGGGCCAGACTGCGAGCCCTGAGACAGTCGGCAGCTAAGCACGACAGACAGCAGCGGCAAAGACACCCAGCAGGCCGGAGAAATGTCTTAGGCGGGCCGCATGTGGCCTGCGGGCCATAGTTGGAGGATGCCTGATAGAATTCCTAATCACCTGAGACTTGATGTCAACAAACAAGTTAGGAATTTTAAAACAAATTTTAGAAGCAATGAATCATTGCAATAGTGATGGGCATTGTTGTTACCATCCTGGTTTCCTTGATCTCTCTATATTTACATGTCCTGGGCTCTGTGCTTGGTGCCTTGGGTCGCTGTGCTCTTCTGCTCCTGTAATTATGGACTTGTAGTCTCAGAAAATGCTCATAGCCCTAAATACAACACCTATATGCTGATGCCCTCAAGTTTACATGTGTAGCCCAAACCCTCCTACTCATTTCTGGACTTGGATATCTAACTTCTTACTCAGCATCTCTCACTAGACATTCACGGTCATTTATACATTTCCAGACCTGAAATCTTACTCTCCATGACTCCAAAACCTGTGACTTCCCGTTCTTAATTAATAATAACTTCTTCCTGTACTTGCTCAGGTCAAATGCTTTGGTATCATCCTGACTTCTCCTCTCTTTCACACCCCATCTCAAATGGGTTACTTTAAGACACAGTTGACCCTTGAGCAATGGAGGTTAGGGGTGCCAACCCCCAGAACAGTAAAAAAAATCAGATATAATTTTTGACTTCCCCAGAACTTAATTACTAATAGCCTACTGTTAACTAGAAAGCTTACTGATAACTGGAAGTCATACTGATAGCAAAATATGTATTACTCGATTAACATGTATTATATACTGTGATCTTACAATAAAGCAAGCCAGAGAAAAGAAAATGTTATTAAGAAAATCATAAGGAGCTGGGCACATTTGCTCATGCTTATAATCTTAAAGTTTTGGGAGGCTGAGGCCAGTGGATTGCATGAGCTCAGGAGTTCAAGATCAGCCTGAAAAAGAGCAAGACCCCTGTCTCCAGTAACAATAGAAAAAATAGTTGGACTTGGTGATGGGAGCTTGTAGTCCCAGACTCCCAGTTGTGGGAAGCTAAGGCAAGAGGATCACTTGAGCCTAGGTTTTTGAGGTTGTTGTGAGATATGATTATGATGCCATGGTACTCAACCCAGGGAAACAGAGTGAAACTCTGCCTCAAAAAAAGTCATAAGGAAGAGGAAATATATTTACTAGTCATTAAATTAAAATGGATCACCATAAAGGTCTTTATCCTTGTTCTCATCACTTTTATGTTGGCTGTGGAGGAGGAAGAAAAGGAAGGTTTGGTGTTGTCTAAGAGGTTGCAAAAGCAGAAGAAAATCTGCATATAAGTGGAGCTATATGGTTCACATCTGTGTTGCTCAAGGGTCAACAGGATACTTACAATTAGACAGCTTCTAGTCTCCATTACTAATCTTCATAACTATTATGATCTCTTGTCTCAACTACTACACTTGCCTCCCAAGTGGTCCGAAAATCAGTGCTTCCTACCTATGCTTCAAACTGCCTAGTCCTTGTGAAGAAGCCAGAATGCTCCTTGTAAAACAAAGACCAAAATATGTGATTGATCCATGCCCAATCTTGCAATGGCTTCCCTTGCACTAAGGAAAAATGGGAAGAAAAGCTATATAATCCTTATAGGAGCTGGTAAGGCTTTTATATAACGTGGTCGCCTGTGTCCTCTCTGACCTCATCCATTATTCTCATCCGCAGTCAATTTATTTGAGCCACCAATGTTTCCCACAGATATGTATGTGTGAGCCTCTTCTTTGGAGTCTTGCCTTCCAGATATGGCACAATTAACTCCTTCACTTTATGTCTTTGCCTGGATATTTCCTTCTCAATAAGGCAAATTTAAAATTCCAGCAGCACTCCTCCCAGCACTTACCTAGTCCCATTATAATTTTCTTTGGTCCAAAGCACTTACCATCTTCAAATATACTCTTTATTTGATTTCTTTTAATGTTTATAGTACATTGCTCCAACAAGAGTAGAGGCTCCATAAGGGCAGAGATCTTTTTCAATTTTGTTCATAGATAATCCCTAAGTACCTAGGATAGTATCCATTAGATGCTGATAAATATTTGCAGAATGAATAAAGTAAAAACCTCAGTGAAGTCAAGAATGTGAATTACTTTCTCCATACTTCAAGTTTCACAAACTGAAATGATTAAATAAAAGGATCTCTTTCATATCAACCAAGACCAAACATGTGCACCTTGCGCCTTGTGGAGATTTTGATTCAGAAATAAGAATGTTAAAAAATGAGATTTAGAAGATATTTGGCTATGGTTTGATATTCCATTGTTTTGAAAATTTATTATTAATATCGATATATGATAATTATATATTGGTAATTTTTTTTTAGAGATAGCGTCTCACTATATCACCCTTGGTAGAGTGCCATGGCATCACAGCTCACAGCAACCTCCAACTCTTGGGCTTAAGCGAGTCTCTTGCCTCAGCCTCCCAAGTAGCTGGGACTACAGGTGCCACCACAATGCCTGGCTATTTTCTGTTGCAGTTGTCATTGTTGTTTAGGTGGCCCATACCGGGTTAGAACCCGCCACCCTCCGTGTATGTGGTTGGCACCGTAACCACTGTGCTACAGGCGCCGAGCCCATATATTGATAAAATGTTAAAGGCTTATGTGTTTGGGGTGATAAATGAAATATTTAGAAATAGACTGATATGAAATCTGGAAATTGATTTAAAATAATTAGAAAAGAATAAGTAAAAGGAAGAAATAAAAAAATTGTCAATAACTCACTAATTATTGATGATGGTTGATAGGTATATGATGGTTTATTATATACTATTCTTTTTACTTTTATGTATTTTTGATATTTTCCACAAAAATTAATTAAAATAAGTAAACTATAAAGTCACTCCCACTCAAAAAAAATCTTTTATTAGAGCCAAAATTTTATAAGTAGGTCCTTCATATTGAGATCCCCAAGATCATTCCACAGTATGAATAAAACATAAAGGAAGATAAAGAGAGAAAATCCACTATATCACTTATAAACTAAACTTTTAACTATAAATTATATTAGTTCTAAACTGTAGCTCTATCTAAAGAATTTTAACCAAATTTGCATTCCTTGTGAATAATTAATGCAAGTAAGTGGGTAAATTATGTCTGCACATTTAATCATTGTACAAATGATAGCCTGTGATTCCATTAGTAGAATGTGATTCCATTAGCAAATGGATTTAAAAGCAATAGCTATGCAATTTGACTAAGCAACAAACTACCATTTAAACTCTATATTCCTGTATATATCATTAAGAATATGAATAATGAAGGTTGTCAAGAATTTTTAAAAGAAGTATTGTTATTTATTATTTGTCTTTTATGTGTATCCATATTCACAGATAAGTATGGATATAAGTTGTGTAATGTGGATATACAAACATCAAGACACCATTAGATGAATATGTTCTGAATCATGAGTCATTTTGATGTTAAAACATAGAGGATAAACAGATGAGATAATGGATAACGTTTCTTGAAAATGGTCTTATTCCATCAAATATAGAAAGGCAGAACATTATGAATAAGACAGCTATTTATTTTTATTCATTTTATTAAATCATAACAATTTACATTGATGTATTTATGGGGTACAATGTACTGATTTTATATACAATTTGGAATGCTTACATCAAACTGGTTAAGGTGAGGGGAAGGTTATGTTAACCGGTTTGATGACAGCTATTAAGATGAAAACACATATTTGGGATTTGGTACAGGACAAAATATTCTTATAATCTTTGAAAATCTGGAAAAAATGATAACCAAAAATCTCATGATAATTGAGTAATTTAACCATGATTCCCTATTTCTCTTTGATGGGAAAGCATCTTGATATGGAGGATGAAAATTAGATCGTAAAATCATAGAGACAGGAAACATCTTTTTGTTTTTAATATGTTTGTCATTTTGGTTTCCTGGCTTCAGATGTTTTTGTTGCTGTTGTTATTGTTGGTTTATTACTTTATTTTTAACCTGTTTCTTTCTTCCACAGTCTGCTTAAGTCTTTGGAGCCAAACCTTTTCTATTCCCCATCTGAATCACAGTAAAATGTATTTCCTGGCTTCTCCTTTCATTCTCAAAGATGAATGAAATCTCACATTCTCAACAAAGTTCAGATTGAAAATGATCACTTCTTCCTTAAACAGTAATTCTCTCAATAAATACCTTCTACTTTATAGTCTAGAAAACCCCTTTACATTTTCTTAGTCCGTTAAATTGAACCTCATGGTTATTTTTTTGCTTTGTATTTTTAAAAGCAGTATCTTTCAAACTTTTTTTGATACTTTGGCACATATACAATTCAGTCACACACATGTAAGTGACATCTCCCGGAGTTGTGTGGCGCTTAGCCTACAAATGCCTGAACCTCAAACAAAAGTTCCCTGTGTCAATGCTTATACTGAGGTAAGAACTCCAACCTCATCAAGGATGGGGAGGAGTAGGAAAACTTCAAGGAGATGACTAAACAAGCGCAAGGTTAGCTTGTCACAGCTGGGTAGTCCTTGAAAGTAGACAGTGAAATTCTGTGGGTTAGAGCATGACTCTAATACTTTCAGTTGCAGCAAACAGCAGGAATATTAGTGTAGCAATACTGCTTCATGTGCATAATAAGCCAAAATGGTGACTGTACACACAGTTGTGCTGCAGCTGGGGAACCAGGGACCAAGAGCTCACCACCTTTGAAACTAACAACTCACATGAGAGTCTGGGGAGTGAACAGTCTCAGGGTAGTCATACTGTGATCACTTTCACCTAGTTAATTGGCTACATGATTAGCTACTCAATATCAGGGGATCATTATGCCTTGCAATTTGTGAAACTCACTAAGGACATATAGGGATGTGTGTTGCTCATTATGGGCTTCCCTTGCCAACAAAAGTGTAATGCATGATGGAATGGTTTATTTTACTCTACTTTGATAAAGTGGTAGTCAATATAAAATCAGTTGATTCCATGACTCATTCATAGATACAACTCATAGTTTGAAAAATTACTGCCTTACATACCTAGTAAATGCCTTACAGATTTTGATTCAACAAGCTATTATTAAACACTAAATATTTGCCAGATAATATATTCGATGCTTGAGAGGCAATGTGTTATAACTAAAGAATCTTGGGCTTTGTAACAACTGTAGTTTCAGTTCTCCTTTTGCTATTAATCACTGTTTAGTATTGTGGTTTTTGTTTATTTTGTTGTTCTAAAGCTATACACGATACCTCAGGTAAGATGCCTTGTACATAGTACATAGCCTGGAAGATACCAGATTAACATTAATCTTAAGAAATCTGCCTTACATGGACTTTCTTGCATTGAAAAATTACACCTATGTTAAAGAAGGAAATATTTAAATGGTACTCTAAGAAACTGAGTGAACATTGAAATTATTGACTGAACTCTTGAACTTAGATATCACAAATCACATACAACAAAATACACTCTTTTTTAATCACATACACACATATACTCATATTATGCACAAGCCAGTTAATAGAATACAAAGGAAACTTGAAGCCAAATGACTCAAAACCCAAAGAAAACAAAACAAACAACAAACTAAGATTAATAAAATAAATTTGTGTTACATTATATCCCATAGGCTGCTTTAAAAATTAGTATGATTAATATTATTTACAGTTCATTAATTTTCTACTTAAAATCTTTAAAGACAAAATCAAAATATTATATTTGCTTTTCTTTTTAGAAAAAAGAATCTCATTTGTCTCCTCTACTAATCAAGTACCATAACAACAGAAAATAAATATATAGTTTGTAAGAGTATGATTATGCTGGAGTGTACATGAAACTATTGTCCAATGAAACTTCTTTGGTATGGCAAGTTTTTATATGAATAACAACCTGGATACATCTTTCTATAATTTTTATTTTGTAATGTTTGATTTAACCAATGCACTATCTTTCCTACCATTGCTAGATGATTATGCTAGTTTATTTCTACAGTCTCTGAAAAAACATGGAAACCTGTATTTTCAAAAAAATAGCTATTTCCACATATCTTTTAGGTAAGATATGTCTAAAGCATGACCAAAAACACCCTATCTTTATAGTGAATCTTGTTAAGAAATATTTAGAGCATCTCAGAGTTACACTATTTGGGGTTCACTATGCAACTAGAGTTCAGCAATTAAGTCCTATAGTTATATCCTATATAACTATGGTCTTGATCATTAAAAACCCAGGAATATAAACCTAAAATGTTGATGATTACCTGAAGATGAAGATAGCACAGACAAAAAGTTTTATTATTAAAGGAAAACAGGAGCTGGTCATGGTGGCTCACACCTATATTCCTAACACTCTGGGAGGCTGAGGCAGGTGGATTGCCTAAGCTCACGAGTTTGAGACCAGCCTAAGCAAAATCTAGACCCCATCTCTAAAAATATGTGAATGTTGTGGTGGGCACCTGTAGCCCAGCTACTTGGGAGGCTTAGGCAAGAGGACTGTTTGAGCCCAAGAGACTGAGGTTGCTGTGAGCAATGACATCATGGCACCCTACTGTGGGGGACAAATTGAGACTGTGCCTCAAAAATAAATGAGTAAATAAAAAGGAAAACAAGGTAAAACTGTGTATTCACTTTGGAATCTGATTTATTCACTTTTATTCAAGAAGCAGAGTTGATGTCAAATAAGGCAAATAATATTGAGGCATAGTAAGGAAAAAATGATTTAGAATTTAGCCATATTAATGGTATCAGACTATAAAAGTATGACATTCCTATAGGTTAGCCACTTAAAATAATCATTTAATGACAAAAGGAGATGTTTTAGCAATCTGGGGTTCCAAACAGAAGAAATATTGATTTGCCACTCCATCTATATGTCAACTCACATACTTCTTGAGTAAAGACTAATCTTTATGAGTGGACATGAAAGGACTTTAAACTTATTAAAATGGACAAGGTTGTCAATCAGTTGATTACATGAAATGGAGTCTTTTGAGTCAAACTATGATAATTTATAATTGCCTATTATGTGATTATTATCCTTGTAAATATTCACATAACTTAGTAGAGTCAGACATATGTTAGAAATAATTTAGTCCACACCCCTTGATTAATAGATAAGAAAACTGAAAAATAAGTCAAATGACAGAAGTCTCTCACTTAGCTATCGGGAGAGCCAAGACTCAAACCTAGATAAAGCATTTATTCTACTACACTTCATCCAAATCATTGCCTTATTTAGTCGTCTGAATATTCTACAATTTTTTAAAACATTTATAGTGTGCCGGGCCTTATGCTAGGACTGGGGATAAAAAGGGAAAGGACTTGGGGGTCTGTCATCTAGAGAGATTGTAGTTTAGCAAAGGAGAGAGCTAATAATAGGAAGAAGGAGAGAGGGAAGAAATTTTTAAGGTAGAGCGTGGTATGGTATTTGTTGTGCATAAAGTCTTCACAGGGTCCTAGGATTGTGCCCAGCACCCTTTGACTGGAAGGTATGGCAGAGGTCTCATCTGAGTTGCATTTTGAATTATATCCTTTTTTATCTAAACTATTGCCTCATAAAAGAAATCCCCACTTCCAGTTTGACCTGCCTCCTAATCTGTCCTCTGAGTTGCTGCCCAGGTGGTCTTTCTAAAATCTGACATCTCATCAGAGCATTTGCCTGCCTGCCTGCCTATATGAGAGCCTTCAGTGGCTCTCCATCTCTTCAAAATGAAGTTCCAATTCATTAACTCATCATGAGATCTTTCATGATCTGGCTTCACTCAGTTATTCCAGCCTTATTCCTTGCTATTCTTCCAAAAACACCCTCTCTGATTCAGAAGCATAGAACTAGTTCCTGTTACCTCTGGCCCTGGGTAGAAGTTGAGAGAATTGTAGCCTGAAAGCCACAATTAACTCAGTGCAGTTGAAAGTAATCTTTTAAAATAAAAGAAAAAGTGGTGATAGGAGGTCTTTGAGAGAAAAGAAAATTGACAATAGTGAACAAGATGATAGAGAAAGGGAACTTCTGGACAATCAATGGGAAGGCACAGTTTGGGTTAAGAGTTCTTTCATTTCCCTAATCCTTCATGTGTAAATTGCCAACTAAGTTAACTGAAAAATACGTTTTGAATCTCACCTTAAAAACTGCTCACCTGGTTGGAATTATGTTTTTCTTTAGAGCATTTGATATATTTTGCTATCCATGTTACACAATTTCAATTTAACAGCCTAATTTTCTCCAATTAAAAACCTGCCTAAAGTAAAAGATATTTACATGTCCAACATACCTAAATAGCTTTAGCAGTTGCACAAAATGTTAGTCCATTTCTGGAGACTCTTATCTTCCCCTTATTTTCTAAAGGATGAAAGGAGGAGTTCTCCAAATTGAATACAGGAGAGAAATAGAATAATCAGATTGTAATTTTGAATAATGCTGAATGCTTTCTGATATAAAGAACCCACAAAACATGGCTTCGTTACTGAGGTGAGAATGCTACTCTGAGTTGCAAAAGAGAATTGGGAACTGATTGTGGATATGTGAAAATCGTAAATGTCAGATCTCAGTTTAATTGTGGTGGAAATAAGTGGTAGATCATTCTGAGTATTAAACAGCTGTGTAAATATTGGAAGAGCAGACAGTCTAGCATAACAAATACTTAGATGTTCAGAGGTTCCTGTTTTTTTTAAAAAAGTCATGAATTAAAATTCTATGTAGGAAAAATAAGGGTTAAAAGACAGTGTATAAATCAGGGTTTTTCAACCCTGACTGCATATTAAAATCACTTAGGAAGCTTTTAAATAAAACTAGCGTCTGGGTCTCACTGCCAGATATTCTGCATTAGTATTGCTTCTTATTTAAGTAAATTCCATACATGATTCTGCTATGTAACCTAGATTGAGAACCACTAGTTGACATAGATGAACACAAGGTTCATATATTTGAGTTATGAAAAAATAAGGTAGAAAACTTACTAGTATTTTTTCTTGCACAGCCATCATGCAAAGATGTAGTTAAAAATAATTAAGTTGCTGGGTGGCGCCTGTGGCTCAAAGGAGTAGGGCGCCGGCACCATATGCGGGAGGTGGTGGGTTCAAACCCAGCCCCAGACAAACACTGCAAAAATAATAATAATAATAACAATAATTAAGTTGCTTACCCACAGTTTTATCATGAAATTGACTAAACAGATCTTCCAAAGATGAACAAAATAAAGGCAAACCAGATAGTATATTTCACTGTCTTTGTGATTTTATATTTACTTAACTAAAACTACTAATGCTCAGTAGAACAAGCCATCTTGACAGTGCATTTTTATGTAACTGCAAAAGTCCAGTAAATAATACATGGTTGAAATCATGTGGGAGGGACATTTATCTTGAAAACCCAATCTCTAAAGCAAGGGATGAATATATTCCATATATTATAGAATTAGGCAAAAAAAAAAAAAAAAGCAATACATACACACTACATACTTCTTCAGCTCTTTGAACTATAAAATATGCAGTATGAAAGCTGCACATACATTCACCAAGCAGATGTAAGTATGAAAACAGAGGAATCTTTGTGTGGCTATATTACATGTCGTTTTCACCTGGTACAAGAAGACTAGGCCTTTACAGGGTTCATTTTTCCACCAGTAAGGATATAAACAAGATGTGTCATGAAAATACAAAAAAAAAAAAAAAGAGCACTCTTGGTGAGGCCACAAACCTTACTTCAAATCTTATTTTTGCCTAACTTTATGAACCTTGACAACTTCATCAATAAAAGTGTGATACTTTTATCTGCATCAAAGGATTCTTTTAAAGTTTAAAAACTAGAAGCACCATGAACACAAAGTGTTTTGACTGTTTTATTCCTTGATCACAAGCCTCAAGAACAATTCTTCGTACCTAATGTGGAGTAAATATTTGTTCAATGAATAAGTGAAACACTAGTGCATACAATTGACTACCTTGCATTTAGAAATCATTCAAAAAATGATAGTTATATTATCGTTCTTTTATTTCAAAACATGCTTGCCTAATTTGAATCATCAGAAAATTGAGGTGTGATGCTCAGGCAGTGAAAGTGTGTTTCTCAAAAAGATTATCTCTATCTTGCACTGATACCTGAAATCTGATTATATGCAGTCTGACAATTTAGTTTGCAAACTTGCCACCGTGTACTGATGTTGGCAGCACTATACAAACAATTCTAACCGTGGTATATCAGTGTTTCACAGCTGTGTTTGTGTAGAGATGTGGTGGCATTTTGTTAAGTGGTGTTTATTATTGTTGTTGTATGATTTTATGTGGCATACGTTGACAGCTCTGATAGCCATTCCAGAAAAAGAGTTCCAGAATTGCTCTGAAGGGTGGACTAGGCTCTGGCATCAGAACATAGCTTCCCAAAGGAAGTACTCTGAAGGCAACCATAGTCATATTTAGCAATGAGTTATGTATCAGTTTTCTCAGGATGAATTTTAGAACTTAATTGTTAGACCTCATGTGATGCTGAGATGAAAACCAAAATATTCTCAGGGTGAAAGGATTTTGCCCTGAATGAATGGAAGCCCTGAGGAAGATGGTTTCTCACTTCCTTGGTAACCATATGCAGGGTCGGCGTCCTTTATGCTGTGGCAGTTTTAGACCTAGGCTGAAAATCCATTATTTGTGCCGTGCATTAACCCTCTTCCCAAACAAAAATCAGATTGCCTTCCTTTGGTTTCTGGTCACAGAATGGATAAGATCATCCCTCTCGTTATCCAAATTAGAAACTGCTGATATCATCCTTTACACTTCTCATTCTCAAACTGAATTCCACTCCACCAAATTTGTTTATTCTCCCTATCTCTACCCAGACATCTGCCCAACCCTATTCAATGTAATTTTTTTTACACATTATGGCCAGAATGATCTTTCTTTTGGATGAGCAGTTTAAAAAATCATAGCTTCCCTTTGCCCTTGAGGTTATTTTAGCATTCTTTAAATGGTTCACAGGGCCTTTCATCATTTGGCTCCTGTGAATTCTTATCAAAAGAAAAAAAAAATACACATGTATGCACATATACACATGTTACGTCTATTTTTCTTATATCTAAATGAAATTTAGTATTTACTTCAATTATAAATACTGGCCACAATCATTAGTGGTTATTAATGGACTATGATTTTTTAACTAGTATAATTCACATTTTTTCATTGTATTACAGTTTTAGCTTTCTCAATATTATTTGCATTCATTTTTACTGTGAAATGAGGCCTGCCACAAGCACTTGTCATAGAAATGTTAATAAAGAGCTACATATATTACTTTGTTGCAAATTCATTTTATTACATTTTGATCACTGTCTTTCAAGATAGCAGGTAACAGATTTTTTCTTCATAATCCAATATAGTTTTATTTTATGCTATAAAAACATTCCAAGAAGAGGCCCATAATAACCAAAATGCCAAAGGGGGTTATTTCTTTCTCGACCTCACGCAGTGTTAAGAAGCCCTGAGTTATATTGTAATAACCTGCATTTTATTGTTTGTTTTCTCTGCAAGATGTAAATGCCATTAGGACTGGCCTTGCTTCGGAACGGTAACCTCCCAGATTGATTCAATAGGGACTCAATTAATATGTGTTGAATTAAATTGAACTAAAATAAAACCCTGAAATAGGGATGTAACTTCAGATGGTGATTTTAAGAATACTTTAGCATTAAGTAAGGTGATGGTCTTTAAATTTAAACCATATTGTCAGGAATAACATTTCAAAAGTCACTAAATTTAAATTTTAGAGATTTATTTTCTAATTACAGATTCCAAGAATTCATTTTAGTTCCTGCATGCAAACATTTAGGCTGACTATGTGCTGGAATGGTAAAAAAGTTGACACCTTTGCCTTGGCCCTCCAAATCTCACAGCTTAATATATAGTTTTCTAAAGGTAGACAAAAGTTTGCTTGAGTATTAAGTTGCATTTGGTTGTATAACTTTTATTCAAATACTGATGAAGAAGATTATTGTCCTTTTTACTTTCTATTCCTTTGTAATAATAGTATTTATTCATCGTTGTCTCAGGCAACAGCATCTCCAATGGGGTAAATTTTGCCTGTCACAAAAAAAATACATTTGAATGTATAGTCACATCATATTTACTTTTATTTTTTATAACTTTTCAAAAAGCATTATTCCACTATGACATTTACTGGGCTTAGTCATAGAACAAATGTGAGCTGTTAGGGAACTTTTAATTAAATGCCTTTATTTTATGTTTTATTTATAACTAAAGAGCATTTTTAGTCTACTATAAATACAAGTTAATATCATTTGCTAAACAACAAAAAAGTGATTGAGTATTAAAGTTAAAACCTTTCATGAGCAGATGAAAGACACCTACGTGATTTATTTTAATAATAATAATAGTAATAATAATTGCACATGAGCAGAAAACTGGAAAGGTGCGATTGTTGACTGCATGAGCAAAATCAGTCTTCTCCTTTGTAGTGAGTCAATGCAGTAACTTCAGCACCTAGTGTGCCCCAGGTTGTTCGTTCTTTATGTTGTGCTCCTTCTGATGGTGTGATGGATTGCTTCATGCATGTTTTCTTTAAAGCATTCGCTTGATTTTTAAATGGAAAACAATAAGTGACAGAAATAGAGCATAGACTATTTCAGACTAGACTCAGAAAGAACACTCAGTTAAAGAAAACACACTCAGGTAATTAGCATAGAAATCTATGTTTTATTATAATTCCATTGAACTAGGTGGTGCTTATCTAACACTTCCATGTTAGATGTTCATGCTTATTTCACATTTTTTGTTCCATGTCCCATATCTATTTTATTTTGACCTGTGCACTATTAAATACCATCAAAGAGTGATCAGAATAATGCTTCCCAAATTTGGTTGGCTACTGGTAACACCTGGGGATCCTATTTTTTTTACTTTTTTAAAAATTTATACAAATTGATCGGGTGCATATGAAATTTTGTCGCTTGTATATAATGCGTAGGTGATCAGTTCAGAGTATTTAAGATGCAGATTTTGATTGGAGTTGAGGCTGAGAATAAGATAAAAATGACACCAGATTAGTTAAACAGGCAAGGTTGACTTTAAGACTGTTGCAATAGGAGAAAGATTCAACTCCACTGAAGCAAAAGGTGAGAATAATCTTTGATGCTGTGTGAGCCAATTGGAAAGTACTAGAAGACATTGGCAGGGTGGGGAAGAGGGTGTTTCATGTGATTAGGCAATCTTTTTTTGCCAATGTTCCCTTATCAAAGTTGGGCTCCTATTCCCTAACACAGACTGGGAAATAGGGATGCTGTATTCTCAATGATTCCCTTTCACACGATTGGCTCACAGATCCTTGAGAAAGACATTCCTGGGTTGTATAAATCTTACATTTCAAAAGATCAGAAAAAATTTACAATTGCAAATTTTCTAACGTGAATGCTCTAAGAAAAGGAAGTCACAGGCCAACAATCAGAAAAAGGCCTCTCTAAAGTTTAGTTAAGCTGCCAGGCACATTGAGGCCATCTTGAAGTTCTAATAAGCTCCCAGGTGGTATCAATACTGTGGTTCTGTAAACCACACTGAATAGCACGGGGTGCACTCTTGCATTATTGTATAGAAAATATTTAATACTGATGAGCTATTTTAACTTATTTTTAGCTGAGCGTGTACTATGTATAGAAATGTTTATTCAAAATGGTCAATACCAATGTCTATCTAGATGGATAATAAAAAGTGTTGTGTGCAATACAAGCAGCGATGGTATCTATTCATTTATCTGGAGGCCAACTAAAAACGTCTAAGGGTCATTCCATATGAGACAAAATTTGGAATAAGGGAGGTCCCAGGGTTCAGGACATTTGATGTTTGATTCATTTCACTATTAAAAAATAGTCTTAAGGTCGGGCATGGTGGCTTTCACCTGTAATCCTAGCACTCTGGGAGGCCAAGTCAGGTGGATTGCTTGAGCTCACGAGTTTGAGACCAACCTGAGGAAAAGTGAGACCCCATGTCTACTAAAAATAGAAAAACTGAGGCAAGAGGATCTCTTGAGTCCAAGAGTTGGAGGTTGCTGTGAGCTATGACACCACAGCACTCTACCCAGGGTGACAGCTTGAGACTTTGTCTCAAAAAAAAATAATGTTAAAAAGAAATTTAATTGTCATATTTTGTTTTAATTATTCTCCCTATTCCTCATTTTAATAGCTAAAAAAATAACTGTAGTCCGTTTTGGTCAATGACAGTGGAAAAAGTACAATTCAATACTACAAATAGTTATTACCTGATAAAGTCAAGTTCTTAAATTATCAGTTAACATTGAATGAATATGCCAAAACTGTAGAAAATCATTAAAGGTAAAATAATAACATTCCAGGGACTTTTTTAAAAAATTGAATTCTCCAAGGTATATTATTATAAACTAATTTTCCTAATGGCAGCGAAATAGGATTTTTTTTTTCTTTTAGTCAAAGGAGTTTCAAGACATTTGAGTCACCTGCATGGACACTGGCTTTTATCCTATTAAATTTAATGTGGTAATTTAAAGGGTTCTTATTAGAATAATCAACATTCTAAAATGCCATTCATTAACATATTTTATGCAGAAAATAGCAAGTTCTGAAATGAACTTGAAAAATAAGCTTTAAATTGCTAAAACTAAAAGCATATAATGATAACACAATCCAAAGGTCAAAAAACATAACAATTAATTTAAACTAAAGAAAATAAATCACCAAATTAATAGGATTAAGAAAGCTTTGCCTTCTTTTCATAAATAAACTAAAAGTTCAGAGTGTGATTTTTGGCTGGGCACTGTGCTCACACCTGTAATCTTAGCACTCTGGGAGACCCAGGTGGGTGTATTGCCTGAGCCCGGGAGTTGGAGACCAGCCTAAACAGGAGTGAGATAAAAAGAAAAGAGCCTGGCATTGTGGTG
Source organism: Otolemur garnettii (assembly GCF_000181295.1). NCBI lineage: Eukaryota > Metazoa > Chordata > Mammalia > Primates > Galagidae > Otolemur > Otolemur garnettii. Next base: position 8,466,275 of record NW_003852467.1, on the reverse strand, counting down.
GGCACCTGTAGTCCCAGCTACATGAGAGACGGAGGCAGGGGGATCACTTGAATCCAAGAGTTTGAGATTGCTGTGAGCTACAACGTTGGCACTCTACCAATGGCAACAAAGTGAGACTGTCTCAAAAAAAAAAATTTGAGTTTTTTAGAAAAAAATATAGACTTTATGTTTAGGGCAGTTTAGGGGTTATAGAAAAATCCATTGGAGAGTCCAGAATTCCCAAATACACTCACCTACCTGCATTGTTCCTTTTATTACCATCTTTTTGTTTATTTCACCTATAGTTTATTTTGTATTTGTACAAGAGTCATACATTTTTAATTTCTTCTTTTTTATAAATTTCAGAAGATTATTGGGGTGCAAATGTTCTGGTTACATGGATTGTTTTTGTGTGACTTGAAGTTAATAAGTGTGCCCATCACCCAAGTAGTGTACATTGTACCCGTTAGGCATTATTTTGCCCATCCCACCTACTCCCTCCCTTCCCACCTACTTGATTTCCCTTGAGTTTTATTTCCATCTGTGCTGATCAGTTAGTTCCAATTTAGTAGTGAATGAATACATACTGTGTTTGTTTTTCCATTCTTGCAATACTTCACTTAGATTTAGAAGAATAATCTGCAGGTCCATCCAGATTGTTGCAAAAGGTATTAATTCATTTTTTATGAATGAGTAGAACTCTGTGATATGAATATACCAGTTTTATTAATCCACTCATGAATTGATGGGCAGTTGGGTGGATTACACATCTTTGTGATTGTGAATTGTGCTATAATAAACATTTGAGTGTAAGTGTCCTTTTTCCGTCAGGTAAATACACCGTCGTGGGATTGTTGAATCAAATTGTAGTTCTAACTTTGAGTCCTTTGAGGAATCTTCATAAGGTTTTCAGAGAGGTTGCACTAATTGTCAGTCCCACCGAAAGTGTATGCGTTCCTTTCTCTCTTCAACCACACCAGCATCTATTTATTGTTTTTGAACTTTTTGATAAAAGCCAATCTAACTGGGGTAAATTGGTATCTCAGTGTGGTTTTTATTTGCATTTTTTCTTATGATTAGTGTCACTGAGCATTTTTTCATGTTCATTGGCCGTTTTCTTTAAAAAAACTAATGTGTATGTGTTTTGCCCACATTTTTATAGGGTGGCTTGATTTTTCTCTTTTGGATGTGCTTCTTTGTGGGTTCTGGTTATACTCCCTTACAAGATGTATAGCATGCAAATATTTTTTCCCATTCTGGAGAATGTGATTTGTTAAGTGTACCTTTTCATAAATGCAGTTTTTAATCCATTCAAAGCCTAATCTAAATTGTAAAATTAAAAAAAAGTCCCTGATATTTTAATTTTTAATCACATGAGATCCAATCAGATTAAGATATTCAATTTGGCAGCCTCCTTTTTAACATATAGGGCTATTTCTTTAATCTGCCTTGGTTAATAAAGTTCCAATGAATTCAGATATAAAATAATAATCAACTGAATTCCATTTTTCATTGATTTTCATAGTAAAATGATAAAATTTTTTGGCATAAATATTACTCTCAGGAATAAATAATTCAATTTTAAAATGAATAATAAAGAAATTATGATTTGGAATATTGCTAAGATCTTCTTGGATAGATGACCATTTTCTATAATAAGAGTTAACACCATGAAGGAATTTGTATCTGGAAATAGTTTCTATAATCTTTACATCTATTCATCTTCATGATTACCTTGTTGAATAAGTACCACTGATATCATCAATATCTCCATTTTACTTAAGTAGTAAATGCCAGAATTTTTGTTTCAATCAGGTGGTCTGACGCCAGAGTCTTCATCTTTAAATATATATATATATATATGTATATACACATATATTATAACAAATATTAGTATTTCATAATAAATATTAGAAATAATTATTAATTATCATTAATATATAATATGTCATTCATTATTATTAATTAAACATTTATTTATTAAATATGTATATTTATAATTAATTCTAATTAATTACATATATAGAAAATATATTAACATATATTTGTAACAAATATTAATATTTTATAATAAATATTATAAATAATTAATATATCATATATCTATTATTTATTATTTTAATTATTATACAAATTATTAATTTGTTTATTTAAAATAATAGTAAATAAAAAATTCTAAATAAATGATATATTTAAAATATTAATATATAAAATATAAATATATAAACATAATATATCATATATGATATATAGAGAGAATATGTATGTATACCTACAAAAATAAAATATGTTTATATTTCAAATGTTTGTATATTTTATTTTTGTAGGTGACATAATACTGGAATAAAACAAAAATATTTTATTTTTTATAGGTAAAAATATAGTGAAAATATTCATAAAACCAAATTGACAGTTAATGAACACCCTTATTACTCTCCTTGATGTCAGAAGCTAGAACCTTGCAGGCCATTCCAGAAACTCTCCATGTGCCTTTTTGCAACTGCCTCCAGACACACACACACACACACACACACACACACACACAAAGTGTAACCACTATAGTGACTTTTTTCCATAAAGTCAGATTTTTCCTTTTAAAGGAATATTCTTTATTATGATATTTCAGTTGGTGTACTGTCTTACTGTCATATTTCCCTTGCATTGTTTTTGTTTTGTTTGTATTTTTGTTTTGGTGAAATAAAAAGTTGGAAACCCAGTTAACATTGACATCTTTGTTCTTTTTCTTCCTTTTCTTAATAGTTTTATCACCTAAATATTCATTCCCAAACGCTGTAGTATACTTTTGCCCATTTAAGAAAAAAAATCTCTTAAGTCTCTTTTAAATCAATAGTTCCCCCCCTTTATCTTTTCATTTTATTTAAAAGAGTTTGTTGAAGACTAGATCTTTTGTTCTGTAGTTTTCTGTGGTCTGGTTTTGCTGTTTGTGTTTTTTTGATGTGGTTTAATTTGTCCCACTATCATCTGTCTTTTCTCTGTATTTTGCCTTGTCTAAAGATCACCAAACTTCAAATTCTTTTCCCTGCCCTACTCTGTGGCACTTTTATTAAGCCCACTCTGGATGTGGGTGGTGGCCAGTAGTGGTGGATTGCAATTACTTGCTTCCCTTGTAAGAGGTTGAGGTCACATGTTTTTGGCTCCAGGTTTCTAAATGCCTATCTAAGGACAAGTTCCAGAGATGACAGATTAAACATAGTTTTGAAGCAAAATGAGAAAAGTAAACAGCACAATACTTTTTTCCATAAAGTCAAATTTTTCCTTTTAAAGGGATATTCTTTATTATGATATTTCAGTTGGTGTACTGTCTTACTGTCATATTTCCCTTGCATTGTTTTTGTTTTGTTTGTATTTTTGTTTTGATGAAATAAAAAGTTGGAAACCCAGTTAACATTGACATCTTTGTTCTTATTTTTATTCTGCTGATTTACAAAATTGAAAAGCTTTGGAAATACGACATTAGCCTTAACATTCCTTCCAGAAATTATAGTTTTAATTTTTTGCAAAATCATTTTTTGTTCTTAACCGATTCTGTATAATTTTTAACAAATCTCTCAGGTATAACTTGAGGAAAAGTATCTGTGATTTGTCTAAGACTTTGAATAAAACTCATTCCCTCTCAAATGTAATTTCACTACTTAAACTGCTATACTACTTTATGGAAAGGAGAAAAGCAACTTTCCTTTTTTGGTACAGGAAACATAAAAGTTCATCTCATGGGAGGTGTGGAGAGGAGGGTGGTGAAGTAATCCTCCTCTGTACATTTCTGGATCTCTTCCTAAATCAGATTGGTTCCATTCACATTGCCTGCTGTCATGAGCGTCCATGCCTTGCATGCAATGCCAACATAAATTCTCAGCACAGGAACAGCTCTGCCTGTTGAGGAAGATGTTCTGAATTATTGAATTTTTTTTTAATTAGCTACTTCTGCCTGTGTTCCCAGAATATATTTTAAAAAGTGTGATCTGGGGTATTTTATGTCAGTGTAGGAAAGGCGATCCAAACGTCCTTTCTTTCTTTCTCAGCTGAACTTATCTTTAGTACTTACAAACTGTTTGGTACATGATCAGTCACAGCACACTGCTATTCACTGAGCATCCATGGCCATGGCTGATGTGGCATTGAATATAACATTGTTTTGTTGCTCCAAGCCTTTTAGCCTTCGCGCTAAATGACTCAGCCCATCACAAGAAATTTATAATGGACATATAACTCACCTATTTAGTCTGCATGAGATTAATTTGTTGTGAAGTTACTAGCTATAATGTCTTTGAAAGAGTAGGTTTAAAGCATGTCTATACACTGTAAGTCTGTATTAAGGAAATAGGATGAGGCCAACTGTTAAAAAGGAGAATATATGTGTGAAAGTGTTTGGCACTGACTGTGTTACACAGAACTGTCAAATTAGGAGCTTTAGAATATATTGAAGATTAATATTGTTTGAAACTTTATTTTGAATTCTATAGAAAAATTAGCACTGTTGATTAGGTGATGTGGTTTCAACTTTCCCAGGCTGTCTGCTTCCCATAGGATTAAAATCTTCTTCCAAGCCTGCTTGCTTTATCGTGGCCACTGAAGTCACTCCATCACTGTGGTCTTTACCAAAAAAATATTTATCCTGTTAGCTCAGAAGCAACCAGGGATTTTTGTCAGCCCACTTCATCTCCCTATCTCTTCCTACAGTTCTTTACACTGCTGGAAGCTGGAAAGACCGCGTTCTATTCTCTCCTGCATCTCCAAGCCTGCCAAAGTTTTTCTCTAAAACTATCAAATGAGCACAAACTAATCTGATGAAGTGATTCATAGTAAATTGTTAATGAGAAGTGACTAAACAGTAGGCAAGGCCATTCTTCAACTAGCCATTGCATTTTGTCAGTGATCCTCCACAGGCAATGCATGTGACTGGAGTTGGGATTTAGAATTTTCTGTGATGATGGCCCCATGGTTTATATAGGAGACCTTTGGTGGCAGGAGTCTCTGAAAGCCTTTAACTCAGGGCAGTCTGAAAGAGACATAGGCAAAGGCCCAGTGGCATTTTAAAGAGAGCTATGGCAAATAATCTAGTATTACAAATTCAGTCTGTCTTGCATGTGTCAGGGAAAAAAATAGAATCTGTCGCTGCAAGATAGTAGGATTTCTGGTGTCTTAAGGAACAGACTTGATCGTTACTACCTGGACTCTTCCCTTTGGCTTCATGTTTGAGATAGGATGGTTGAGGAGGATGGAGCAATTGAGAGGGGAGCTGCTCTGTGCAGTTGCTTTTGTTTATTTTCTTCCTGACCTGGCACAGTGTAGGCGGAGGCGATGCATGTTTCCTGACATTGGGCCAGTGATGTATGGCCTGACCTTCAAAATGAGGAACATCATCTCTGTGGGTGAGAGGATAGCCGTGCAAATGCTTTTATCCCATATTGCTCTGCAGTTTGCAACCGGTTCCGACAAAAAGTACTCATCCCGCTGAGTTCACTGAAGCTTGTATATTGGTTTTAGTTTGAACATTTTGGCAAATGAAGTGCCAAGTGAAACCATAAAATTGATTTTATTTACAACAAAGCCTTGTGCTGTCTGTTGGTTGTTCTTGAATCTCTTTCCTTTCATCTTTGAGATTGTTTCTGTTGGTGGCTGATCTAACTTACATCCAATTCGCATCCATTTCAGGCTAATTCGTCCCCTGGGTTTCCTCGTAATTGATATTGGGCATGGTCTGCAATCTTGAACTTTGTGTAAAAAGTTGTTAACAAGAGTTCTGGTTTCCACTGACCCCAAGTGTCTCTGATCCAGGAGATAGCATATGGAGACCCCAAATTCTCATTGTTAATAAGTAGATGACTCCCTCTATGTGAATCCATGGATCTCATGTTTGGAAATGCTGCCCTATATCCTGCAGAGCAGTCATTTTCTAACTCTGCCAAATAATAACAGTACACAAATGATAACTCTTCTGATTTACCATAAGGTGCTTCACGTTTTTTCTTTTTGGTTCAATAGTGCTGCTATGGATGGCATTTGAAACAAATGTTAAGATTGGGCGTAGTATATTTTGAGTGAATTGTGAGTTTTCCTTAGAACAACAAGATAACAAGTTAGAATTGTAAGGGAGCCATCTAGTGGTTAAGTAAATAGACCTGTTGCGTCTTGTCTTAAGGTCTTTGCCTTATGGGTTTTACCAGAATATAGATTTAAATATATATGTAATTAAGTATGCATATGCTTATAAATTTGATTTTGTATTTACATAAATATGTGGTAAATATTACTGTCTTTTATGTTTTTTATCTTTTTGTTTTAAAAATAATGTCTTATTTTATGAATAATGATCTATTTAATCCAATTCCTTTTGTGAAACATGGATACAGAGCTGAATAAGACATGGTTTTGTCATAAGATAAAATACACAATGTATTTTTAAGGACATAAAGATATACTAGTAAGTCAAATATATTATTTACTGCCTATTAAATGTTGCTTGAACTTGAATGTAAGAGGAATTTTAGGACTTAAAAAGTAATTTGTACACTTATAATATTCATAATAATGGAAGGGAGTCACAATCTAACATATATTACTTTTTGTTTACTACTCTCAGGTTTTCTAATGGTTTATAACAAATACTATGGGTTGATTGGGGCATTGCCAAAAATTTAAATCTTTCCACTGCATTTACAACAGTCCACTATCCATCCCTTAAACAAGTATCCTCTTGATTTCCTGCATGTCACTTTTATAATGCAATAAAGAGGTGTTAGACATTTGAGCAATTGTTTGGCATAGAAACAACTAGATGATTGGAGAGTGAGATAACCAAGATACTCATTTTTCCAGATACAAATTTTAATTTAAGTGTAATGTCAAAGGAAACATTTTAGAAGGTTGACATTTTGTATTAAATTGAAGATACTCTATCACAATTTACATTGCATTAACTTTTCCTCCTCCTCTGGTATTCCTGGGAATCTCATCCATTTATGTCTGACTCTGCTATTCAGGTAACTCACAGGTTTTCTCCCCCAGTACTCCATTTTCCCCTCTCCTCTCCAGGATTCAGGTTTCCAAATGGCTGCGGGACATCACTTCCTGCTATTCTTCTTGCACCTTAACATGCTCCAAATGAAATTAGTTATCTTTGCACTACTCTTGTGTTAGGTATTTCAATACATGGTTTTTACCCTATTTCTCTCAGGAATAAAAACATTTTCTTTAATCTTTATGTTTAATTCTCCTTCCTCAATTTTTTCTTTGTTCTATCTCTAAAGTCTATCTGGAATCATTCATAGAAGATAGTCTTCAAAATGGGGGTTATGGAGTCAGGTCCTGTGGAAGGTAGGGAGGCTATATCAGGACCCACAACAATTCCTGCCTCCCTGGTGTACACAGCCAGTGTAATCTCCTCCCCTAGAATATGAGATTGAATATAATGGATGACACTCCTATGACTAGGTTACATTATACAGAAAAAAATGGAAGGAAGTACTGTATATAATGTAAGCTGCAAATCAATTGATTTTGAGCTTTTCAAAGGAAGATTTTTCCTAGTGGGCCTGACTTAATCAGGTGAAAAACCCTAAAATAGGAACTGGGCCTTTCCTGATGATAGATTCTCCTGTTGGATAGGAAATGCTCCTTGATGAACTAAATAGCTATTTTGTGAGATGGTCATGTGGCCATGAAGTTCTAAGAGCAAAGAGTAGTTCCTGGTTGACGACTAGCAAGAAAACAGAGACCTACAGCCATAAATGAATGCTCCATAAAGGATTGTAGGTCAGCTTCCACCCTGATGCAACCTTGTGAGACTCACAGCAGGGGACACAGCTTGGAATCCTGATACAAAAACTTTGAAAGAACAAATTTATGTTGTTTTAAGCTGACAAATTGTAGTTATTTGCTATGCAGTGATAGATAACTAATACATGTCCTCATTATCTTTTGCTTTCAATCATTATAATAAACTTCAAACTCATCTCTCTTATTTCATCCATCTCTGTGATTATCCTACATATTGCAGCCAGAGTCATCTTCCTGCAAAAAAGACTAAAATGTAATATCCATGTATTACAGGATATTTCTTGCCCAAAACTATATCTCTAGAAGAATATTGTATATTATATGTATCTGAGAAGAATATTGCATGTTAGAAGAATGTTAGCATATGTATGCATGTTATAAATATTGAGTCATGGACTGACTGAATGAATATCATTGGCCCACCTGTACATACATCAAATCTTTACTGGGCTCTTGCCTATGGAGATATCCACCTCATAGAAAAAAAAAAAAAAGAAGACTATATAATAAAATACTTTAGCAAATGCATTCTAGAGTTCAATTTGAAACTGGGGTTCAAGTTCTACCCCTAATGTTTCCTAACTTTGGGATCTCTTAGAAAGTGTATGACCTCACCAAACCTCAGTTTTCCCATTTATATAACAGAGATGATTCTTATCACTCAAGAATGTTTTGAATATTAAGTAACACAATGTATGTAATGTATTTTTACAATGTCTGGCCTATGCAATGGACCAACAGTGTTAGTTATATAATTATAACATTTAAGGCCCTCTACTAATTTCATTTCCCCCTTGTCCTCCAACCATATGTAGCACCACTATTCTATCTCTTGCCTTTGTAGCATGATGGAGAGTGAAATACATAGATAGTTTTTCAGTTTCTCCCCCTCTCCTGTTGTATGTCCTTGAACAAGTTTCTTCACAGCCTCAGTTTGGTTATTTTTGGAATTAGACTAATGTTAATATGTAGCTCTCAAGTTGTCTTGACTCTTGTCTCTCCATAAATCAGTTACATCTAACAACAGTTAAAAATTAGTCATTGTGGCCACTTACCATAAAAACAACATGATAAATGTCTTTTATAACATTATTAGGATATATGGAAACGTTTTCTCTTTTTAATATTAGCAGTAGTTGTGTTCCTTCTGAACAATTATATCTAAGTAGGCTTTCCTCTTTCAATTAGCTTCTAATTAAAACAATGTGTAGTAGCTTTTAGATCAAACTTAAGTCTTCATCTCCATCCTTGTATTTCCTTTTTCCCCTTATTAATTTCTAATTTACATTTTCTTGTTACACTTAGGTAAATTATCCTAATTTCATTCTTAAAACAAAAAATGGTATAAAATAAATGTATAACTTCCTTCCAGGGTTGTTATGTCTATAACAAGCACTATTTATATGTCACTTGTGAGTGTACATGTATTTTAATGGTGAAAATTAACAAATCATGTAAGAAATATTGACATAGGAAACCCAATAAGAAAGCAACTTGCAAAATTCTATCAAACGAGTCCTGTTTTTTCCCATTAAATAGATCATAGATGCAATTCACAAAAAGGCAAATATAGTGATTCTTACATCACCCATTTAGTTCAAATACCCCAAATGCTACAGCATAAGGAGGTACATGTGCTAGACAGCTTTTGAATTAATGAGCTGATTTTGATGTTGAAATTGATGCTCTCTTGTCTCCCAGAGGTATGGCTATATATATATGTATGCTTTAGCCAGCCACTTTTCACCAGCTTCCATCTGAAAGTCAATTGGTGAATCATCCCTAATGCCTCATTGAACATAATGTTGAGCAGCAAGATATCTGTACTCTATTGATGTGTTTAAGCAGCACTAAACAAGCAGATACATCAGTGGAAATACTGGTCAAATCATTTGTCAACCATTCTTTAGAGAAAACAAATGACTGAGAACTTCCCAAATTGCCACCGTTTGAGTTGCTATATCCAAATAAAGCATGCTTTTGTATGGAGATACACTAACAATTCATCATAAAAAACAATTAAAAGTCTTACTTGAAATAAAGCTACATTTGTGGATGTAGTCCTTCTTTCAAGATATACAAGCACTACATCAGTTTGCAGACTGAAATAACTTCTTTGTGACCCTATGGAACAAGAATATGATAAATAGCATCAAAGTAGCATTGTGCCTTGGATTAGGGGGACTAAACATGTTCTGAGATCTTTAGCAAAAAGATGGAGCTCACTTCTAGTTACCTTAGAATGACTGTATTTTGTTGTAGCCATCACTGATTTGCACTGAAAAAAAAAAAAAAGAAAGAAAAGATAAGCTCTATATGTAAACAGCAAATACCTAGCCCCCTTGGGATATTTATGCTTCCATTTCTTCTTTTTCTTAATTTTTTTTTCCAGTTTAAGGTCATAACTTCAATACTTTATATATCCAATATTAGAAATAAGGACATTTGTGTTGCCCTGATATTGTTAAATTGGTATTCAGTAAAATAAAACTATTCCTTGCAGTAATGAGTGAGAACTTGCCTTTCACCTAGAGCCAAGTTCATTAGAAATTCATGCTCACAGCCCAGAGAAAAACAGAGTTTTTATGAGGTTTCAACGAGTAATATATCTGCATGATGGGTTGTTCCAAGAAACTAAGCAAATGAAAATGTCAGTTTGCAGAAACTGTCAAAACCAGCATAACCTAATTTAGAATTGCTGCTTATTTAATAAACCACCAGTAGCCCTACCAGATAGAGTCCTGTCAGTCTTGCAGAAAAAGTACTTATTCCGTTTGCACTTGAGTTCGTAGACACCCTGCTAATGAGAAGGAGCATTAATTAGATATAACACCCAATCATTAAACAGCTGTAAGCATAGTTGGTGTACTTAGCCATGAAATACTGAAAGTCTTGATCTGTATATACCCTGATATGTCAAAATGGGACCCCATTTACCCCAGTTTGTGTAGTTATAAAATAGCATGTCTCACTCTGTGCTTCAAATATACCAATTATACAAATTGATAAATAATTTTATTAATGTATATTCCCTGAGTTCGAATTTTGTATTACCCACTTAAAATAGGTTCTCATTTGGTGCCCCTTTGCATTCTAAAGGCCTGGGATGCTACCACTTTGCTTGGTAACATCTTTATAGACATCACCTCAGACTTCCATGTTTTACAGTTGTTAGTTATTGTGAAACAGATGTGTTAGACTGGCATTGGCCAATGCTGCTTCAACACAGTATACACATTAAGTGAATGACATTCTAAACTAGCATTGGAAGAACTATGGAGAGGGTAGGGCTGGAGATGACAGAAATGTGGCGGGAGAAGAAGTATTATATTATGAAAGAAGAAAATATTCATGCATGTTTAATTGCATAGAATAATTTGATTGCAAGTTCAAAGATAGACTGGAAAAGAATGTAATCAATTCTCTGCATGTTGACACAATAGAAATTTATGGGGAGACTGTGGAGGAAAAGAAATGAGAACAGCTGAATGAACTCAATCGCTATGAGGTGGAGCCTTCCTTATTGTTGAGAATGAAAAAGAGTGCAACTGCACAGTGCCCCAGATTTGGCAGCAAGCTGTGTTTTCTCAGTATGGTAGATCCCTATTGCTCATGAGTATTAGAGAAAGACCTACACACCTGCTTCTGTTATTCTCAAGCTGAATGATGATTACAGAGTTTATAAATGGCCTTTCTTTCCTCTCTGCTAATGTTTCCTCATATGTGGGAGAAGAGAGATTATCTGACTATCTAAATATCACCTGGAATTGTTATACCATGCAGCGAGTGTTCAAGAAATGAAAGTGGATGGTTTGGGTTGATGGTTTTAAATAATACAATGTTTTCAACATGTTTAATCATATTTTCCAGACTTTTTATTTGTTCTTTCTTCACCATCTATTGATTATTATAATTTGGCTCCACAGGCCTATTACATAAGAGTCATGTTGATAGGTTTTTGTCATCATGTGGCATTGCTTTACCTCAATATCACAATTGTGTAACTTGTTTCTCTATGCCATTTCTTAAGTCCATTCTTCCACTGCTATTTACTGAATTATATCTTACTCTTAGAATCACCCTCTTGACCTACATGACAACAGCCACTCACTCATATGGTATCTTTGCTCCTAACTTGCTTTGATTTCTTTCTATCCATGATAGATCACCGATACCCAGTTTGGTAAATAGGTATTTGAGTATTTGGCCAAATACCCAATATTGTGTTTTGGAGAGTTAGAAACATCATTTTAGTGATATTTTCAGTGACTTTCAATTGTTCATTCTGAACCTAAAGTTACCCGTAGTGTTGTTGGTAGGTGCACTGTCAACTGTAGAGTGTAGAGGTAAGCATGTGCAATCTGGAGAATAAAATGTCACAGATGCCAGAAGCTGATATGGTTGCCTTTAATAGTAGAGTCTTTTTTTTTTTTTTTTTGAGACAAAGCCTCAAGCTATCCCCCTGGGTAGAGTGCCATGGCATCATAGCTCACAGCAACCTCCAACTCCTGGGCTCAAGCGAGTCTCCTGCCTCAGCCTCCCAAGTAGCTGGGACTACAGGCACCCGCCACAACGCCCAGCCATTTTTTTGGTTGCAGCCGTCATTGTTGTTTGGCGGGCTTGGGCTGGGGATTCGAACCCGCCACCTTAGGTGTATGTGGCTGGCGCCTTAGCCGCTTGAGCAACAGGCGCTGAGCCAATAGTAGACTCTTATTACAACAAGGCTGAGAACTTTATTTTCAAGACAAAACAACAAAATGGATCATCACCTTTTTTCCTTATTAATGACTTCCTAATATCTACTGAATCAGTATTCCAAATTCTGTTTTCGAAAGAATTTTAAGAAATCCAAATTTAAACTATCATTTTCACTATATTTTAAAAAGTTTTCTTTAAAAAATGAAAACCTTAGAAAGAAGCTTGATATACATATATACCACATTATATGCTTTCCAAGAGAAGAAAAATGGAAATATTGATAGTAAAGCATTTTAATTCATGGTCTGTGTTAAAATTTAGAGTCTGACTCATTGATACTAATCTGGAATTTATCTTGAGTAGTCTAATCTTTGTTGTAGATAGTGGAATCGTTATTTTCCTTTTCATAAGTCCTGCTTTATTATGTGATGGCAAATTGTTATAACGAATTTATATTACTTTTTAAAAATAAATGGACTTTTTTTTACATAAAGACCTTCTTGAATATCACATCACATTCAATTTCCAGTTAATCAAATGGAAAGTTATAGAAAAAGAAATTGTGTGCATTAGGCTTCTATTGCTACTGGTACAAATTACCAAAAACTTAGTGGCTTAAAACAACATCCATTTATCACCATATTGACAGGTCTTACTGATTAAAGTATCAACAGAGTTACATTTCTTTCTGGGGGCTCTGAGGAACAATCCATTTACTTGCCTACTCCAACTTCTAGAGGAAGCCCACATTCCCATGGCTTATGGCCTCCTTCCTCAGTCTTTGAAGCAAGGAACATTACATCTTTCTGATCATTGTTCAGTCGTTACATCTTCCTCTCTGACTCTGTTTTGCCACCTTTTCCACTCGAGGAACCTTATGATTAAATTGGATCCATCTGGGTAATCCAGGCAACTCTTCTTTTTTTCAGATTGGCTAACAAACAACAAACAACATTAATTCCATCTGCATCCTTCATTTCCCTTTTCTGTGTAACCTAACATATTCTCAGGTTCTGGGGATTAGGGCATGGATGAGGCGAGGGAGAGGGAATTGTTCTGCCTGCCACAAAGTGGTATATCAGTATATAAATATATTTTTACCTAAGTCTACCTTATTTTCAACAAGCATCAGTATAGTAGTTTAAGTACTTTTCAATTTTGGCACTAGGTTTTCACCTATAAAATGAAGGGAAATCAACCTGGTTATACAGTGCATACTTTGAATCAAATTGAGGTCTAGAAATTGTTTCTACAAATAAATACATACATGACTTAGGAAATTTGATTATGTCATGGAATTTTCCTCAACTTAAAAATAACATTCTGTGACACTAATACTTGAAGCAAATTCCAGATATTACTCTAGATTCTAAAAGGAGTAAAGGCAGAAAATTGGTAACATCTTGAAACTTTTTCCTGTGAGCTGCTAACCACTACTAATGTCCCCTGCGCACTATGTTCTGCAAATGAAGAAAACATTTATTTTTAAATATTCTGCTAAATAGTACTATTTCTTTCAGGCCCAATTCTAAATTTCTAAATAAAGGAATTATGAAAAAACTCTCAGCTCTTTGTATCCAGATTTAACTTAGCATTGTTTCATAGAGTGAGTTCCCGTGAAAATTTGTGTATAGTATAGGAACATTTTACCTTTGGGGTGAAGAGTTGTAATAGTTTGCACGATTCCAATGGAAACTGGAATTGTCAGAGTTATAAGATACAGGGCCATATTCTTAAGGCAAGGATACTATATACTGAGTAAGAAATGAATTTAGGGAGCTCTTTTGGGGCTGAACTCAGTAGGCAGTTCTTCATGCAAAGGCATGGTTATACAGTGGTAAAAATGATGGGTTAGGATACAAGAAACTTTGTTTCTGGTTCTGGCTTTATCTCTAATTATTATAATTATTATGTCTTTTTGAACACGTCAGGGGACAGCTTTTTGGTCTTATTTGCCTAATTGTAAAAAATGAATTGAGGTGCAGTTACTGTGGAAGTACTACATCATTCACAGCTTCCGTGATGTGTTATAATCCTAGTTTTACATAGTCACCACATACTCCACATCATCTGTGGTGGCTTGTGGAAGAAAGGAGGGAGGTGGGAGCAAAAAAGAAAAAACAGCAGGGAGATGTGATATGACAAAGATCTTGCTGCTGGAGTTGTTGAAAACAGCTCACTGAAATGCTGAGAGCTGAAAAGGGCTCTTTGGCACATCTCCTTGCTACTTTACTGTTTTGTGAGTTCAATTCCAATGGCAATGGCAAATGTGAAGGGACCTTAAAAAGAAATAGCATCGAGATGTTTTACTATAGTCTGCCTTATTGTGTATGGAATAGACTGGATACTAGAAAGTTGACAGCAAAGTTAGGTTCTCTGTGTAAGATTTTTTTTTTCCAACTGACTTCTTTTTTCGAATTGAAGCTATACTCTCAGTGGAAGATAAATGATCCCATAAGATGCAGTAAAATTCAGAGACTGCATTATAATAGAGACAGGATGGACCACAAACAAAATCTATCCCACACTCACATTTAACTGGTGAGGACAGGCAAACAGAGGCTTCATAATTTATTCAAGGTCAAGCAGCCAGTTAGTTACAGAGTCAGGATTGAGACTGGATCCACTATTTATCTCCACCATTTTTATACTTTAATTGCATATAATTAAATATAGTATTGAAGAGGATTTTTTTGGTTAACTATTAACAATATTAATACCAGTCATTAATTATTTAATATTGGTTAATACTTCAGCCATAGCTCCTATGTGCCGAACATACTAGATGCTTAACTCAGTTTAGTATTATCTCGTTTAATCATCCCAAGAATCCTATGAGATAGTTCTATATCTACTCCTGTTTTACAGGAGGGGTACCTATGCTCCACTTCTCACTTGTAATAAATATCAAAGATGGGATTTGAACCTGTACCTTTTGGCTCCAAATCCATCGTGCCCAACTGTGCTGTAATGCCTCTGAACTTAAATGGTATAAGAAAAGCTAAACTATCTGGTGGGACCGGGAGTCTTTCATGATTGCACTCATATGAGATGAACCACTGTATTGCTTAGATCTTTAATAAGCATTTGACTTTTTAACAAAGGCCTCATGCATTCATTCAGTGCATAGTAATTAAGCATCTGTCATCTATACAGGATTTTACTAGGTGTTATAGAGGATACAAAGAGTAATATAATTCAAAATGCTAACATGCATGATAAAATGATATAGCTCACAGTATAATAAATAGCATTAATAATAAAAATTCTTAGATATTGTATATTTAATATGGGCCAGGATTTGTGCTAGGAATGTTACATATATTATTTCATAATTTTTACCACATTCCCTAAGGCAAGTCACATTTCTCCATTTCATAGATGAAGAAATTGAGGCTCAAGTGGATAAATGACTAACCCTGATTACAAACGAAGTTGTAGAGTTGGTATTCACATCTAAGTCTGTGTGAATGAAAACCTCATTTTATTTCTGCTACTCTTCTCTGAATTGAGTAACCCCTATTGTAAGGAAAGAGCGTGTGGTGCTCCTTTCCATGTCCAGCCAGAGGCTGTTACTTCTGAATTCATGGCCAGAATTTATTGTGGCTTCTTTTTGCACAGATTTTACAGGTTCCTGGGGGTTTCATCGTCTCCCCATATATGGTAATGAAGATAAATCCTAGCCTTCATCTCCAGCCTTTCTATTAAGCTTTGACCACCAATGAAATTTAAGACCAAATTACTGCACAGTATTTTAGGAGTGTGCATTAGGAGGGTTCATGAACCCTCCATTTTGAGTCCATGCTTTGGTGCTTTCACATCTTTCTCACTGCCCTAATTCTGAGCCCGCACTCAAAACCAGAGGAAATACCCTTGATAACAACCTCAACCGCTGGCTTCTCTCTCTCCCCCTTCTTGGGTTTGTTTTCTAACATCTCAATGGAATTCCCTGGCACCAAACATGATACCACCCTGGACTCCCATAAAGGGTTTTGCCCGCAGGCTTTTGTACTTTCTTTTCTTCTCACATGTTCAGCCATGCCCTGGTGTGGTCACCCAACTCTTTGAGACATGTGAGTATAATAAATTTCTTCCTTTCAAGGTACTTCTTCTCCTCCTGTACCGAGACCAGCTTTACTACAACATCTACATTCTTAGGACAAATGAGATGAATGGAAACAACGATATGCAAATAACTTCTAAATATATGATAATAACTTTGATAGCAATGATTGCCTTTTCCATTTCCTGATGCTCTTCTACTTTATCTCCCATTTTTCTAGTGTTTCTTTCATCTACCTGTGAAGATCCACTCCCCCTAGGATCTGGAGTCTTTGCATCGGTCACTTATTTAGGAAGTGGACTGAGTTTCTCCCCTTTCACCAATAATGACGTAGTTTTAGATTTTTATGCCTTTTGAGTGACACCCCTGCAAAGAGAAAGGATTTCGTTTCTATCTTTAAAGAACCTTGAATAATGTAATAGTTTTCTCCTCTCCCCTCCCCATTCTCTCTCTCCCACACACATAAACATTGTGTAATTCCATGTGTATCCTTATTATCTATTTGTTTCTAGTGTTTTGGTGACTTACAGCTTAGGGGTATAACTGTATATGTTATTATGTTCAGATGGAGACTTGTCAAGACAAATACAGTTTTCCTGACACTGATGCTTGCAGTCAATACTGGAATAGAAAGTTGATAACTACATTAAAATTTTTTCAAATGGCTGCCATAGAAACCAATGCAAGAGTGACTTTGCACTGAAATATGACATCTCAAGGATCTATCTGGTGAATCTTTGACACAGAAAGCGAAATAAATTAGAAAGCAATTTTACATAGAGCCTTTTAGATCCTTAAAACTTGAGTCACAAAGCACTTGAACAAAGCCACTATTTAGAAAAAGAAAAGACATTGGTTCTTGGCATTTTTAAATTCATAGAAAAGACTTTCTTTAGATGTTAACAGCATTTTGATGAGAGAATTACTGTATTCAAGAGCATTCAGCTCACCTCAGTAATGATTCAAAAATTTTATGTTATGTCTTTTAAATATTAAGCTTCTCATTTTCCATCCCTAAATCAAAACTGGCATAAAATTTCAAAAGTCAAGGTTTAACAGTCAGCAAATAAACATATCTGCAAAACTGTTAAATGATTATTGATATGCAATTGTGACCACATTTTACATATGGAAGAATATATGTTCTGTTCATTACATGTATGCAAGCAATAAAATTTCACTATCCAGACTCCATACCAAATGAGTTGCCTGAGTATTCCAATTACTGAGGTTCTTCAAACCACTGACACTTTCATCTTTAACAGATGAATCAGACCTGGCAATCCTCAGATACCGTAACAAGAACACCTTCATATGCATTTTTAGCCCACATGGAATTCTTCAGAGGCATACTTCCTGTCTTAAAATATAAAAAAATTCAAATATAAATTTCCTTTTCTCTCTTGGTGATTGTTCACAGTAGTACTTTTGTGTGTTAGTTATTCTGATCTTCTAGTGTAGGTACAAAAAGAGAATCAGATTTATTAGTACCTCTTCCCTTTTTTTAGGAATGTGACCTTGTGTAAGGTGCTTCTAGTGGTCAGTACCTCAAGAACAATGGAGCCAAATATAAGTGCTTAATTAGCCTCCTGCCCCGTCTCCCTCACCTCATCCCTCCATTTACCAGTACCCAAATTCTGTTTCCACATAGAGTAGAAAAGTCTTATGCCTTTAGGGTTCACAGTGATGAGGGAGGTACAGGGGACTTTTTTTTTTTTTTTAAGACAAAGTCTCACTCTATTGCCTAGGCTAAAGTGCAGTGGTATGATCATAGCTCACTGTGATGTCCAACTCTTGGGCTCAAAAGATCCTCTTGCCGTAGCCTCCTGAGTAGTTAGGATGACAGCTGCATGCCATTAGGTCTGGCTAATTTTTTTAAAGAATTTTTGAAAATAAGGTCTTGCTACGATGCCCAGACTGGTCTCAAACTCTTGGCCTCAATCAGTCCTCCTGCCTCACTCTCTCAAGTCTTTAGGATTACAGGTATAAGACAAGTAGACTCTACCCACTCTACCCCTGATTTTTGAACTACCTTTCATCATCACCCTCCTAGTAATACTTGCCAATTATCACCATTCTGCGTGAACATCTGATAAAGGGATTCTCATAACAGCCAGTGTGGCAGCTCTGAATGATAGCTACCAATTTTTGTCTCATTCCTCAGTTTTCCTACCATTTTATTTCTGCTACCTCCTGTTGCTACTCAATTTTTTTTTAAACCAGCTTTATGTATAGATTACCAACCCATCAGAGAATATATTTCCTTTCAAGTGGGAAATCAAATTATCACAGTATATTGGGTAAAATTGTTATGGTTCTCTCTTTTATGTTGTTGGTTTATCACTTGGATTGATAGGGATGTTTTTTCTTACAATGAGGAAAGGTTTTAGCCTCTTCTTTTGTAATCACAATTATTTTGAAGTCTAAGGGTGTTCCCAGAGTTTGAATGCTCTGAAAGTTTGGCCTCAGGGCAATGTGTAAGTACATGTGTGTACATTTATACTTAGTGTTCACTCAGCAGCAAACATATACTTAATCTGACGAGCTGTTTATTTTGAACATAAAATGAAACACAAGGTCCCTATCCCAGTTTGTGAAAAGAAATAATTTCATAGATCAAAGAGGAAAGGGCAAATCAGTAACCAATGATACATTCATATTTCAGTTGAATTTATATATCCTATTTGACATGGAACACGCTAATCAACTTTTCAATTTTATTAGTTAGTCCTTGATGTTTGCTAACTATAACATATTTTCCTAAAAGCATGTATAATTATCCTAAAATTAATCAAAATGTATACCATAAGATATATAGGATATTAGAATGTAATTATAAAACAAATGGGCTTCTACAAATGATTTATTTATTCATTTACTTTATTTTGAATGGATACATGTGGAAAAAAGGAAAAAAATCAATAGGATCCTATTAATTTAAGAACAAATGATATTATACTCAACCGCCATGGGATGTATCATACAGACATCAAAGATACTATAGTGCTGTACTGAATTAAAATGGAGCTATAAATAAAGAACAAAGAAAAATTACAAAACAAAGTCAATGGTGGCAAAAGATAAGCTTGATAAAAACCAGTATCTTTGGGAGAATATAAAATAAAGTTCTTTTATATAATAAAGTAAAGAGATTTAGAATATCCTCTTTGGAGTCTAATTTAGATATCATGAAAAGAATAACAATCATTTGGTGGCAGAACTGACAGGAAGAGATTAAAAACAGGAGAAGCAAGGCTGTGCCTGTTCTTATCAAGGGTTCTTGACTCTTTCTAACTTGGGGATGGTACTTTATACTGTAGATAATTTTATATAGAGAAGCACCAAGGTTATGGCTGAAAAATGTTTGGGATACTTCAAATTTTCTCTAAATTAAAAAGAAACAGCGAAACACAAAATCAAAACTTGCATGCAACTCATATCATAGACAAGATAATATAAAAATCACATAAAAGTCTTTTACAAATCAATAAGAAAACACCAATAACTCAATGCAAAAATGTTCATGTGATTGATGTTAATAGACCATTCAGAGGGAAGGAAATGGAATGGGCTTTGAAATATATGAAAATATTTTCAACCTCTTTTGTAATAAAAATAAATTTGAATAAGTATTAAAATATTACTCATTAGGTTAACTAAGTTAAAAAATAACAGGGGTATAGAGAATTAGGTGATCATACACTGCCAATGTGAGTTTAATTAATAGTAAGCCTGTATACAGAGCAATTTAGCAATACTTATCACAAACAAAATGACACATACTCTGAGCAACTCTTGAATTTCTTTGCAGATACACTCATTTGTGCCATCATGGTGTGTGTATGTATAGTCATTGTTTTTTGATTTGCATAAGACTAGAAGTTTCTTAAGTAGGAATCAATGAAGGACTAGTCAGGGAAATTATATTTCATCTACATAAGAAAGAGACTATTTTATGTGGATTACTATGGGAAGATCTCAAAAAAATATTGTTAAATTAAAAAAAATAGAGGATTCAGAACAATGGATATACTATTCTATTTCTTGGAGAACAGAATGGTCATATGCCCATACCTGCACTCACACTTTTGTCATAGAATGTCTCTGGCTTGTTTACACTTTAATTTGATTGAAAGGTTGCCTTTTAGGGTGAGGGGACTCATTATCTTGGGAGACTGGAGTGAGACAAAGATTTACTTTTCAATTTGTACACTTTCATACATTTTACAGTTTACATCTTAATATATAGCTTGCTAATGAAAAGTAAAAACTAAAAGGATTAGAGGAAAATATATATTGTAAGAATTAATTAGTCTGGAAATAAAACAGTGCATTGAGATGGAATTATTTTTGTTGTATTAGGAATCTGATAATAGTGAACACAAAACAGGAGGAAGGAAAAGTTTCACAGATATTTTGACATCAAACTGAGCTATTTGATAGTTTTTGCCTGATTAATATTCTTAAATGATCATGGAGAGGATGTTGTGACCTAGAAATGCAATAATCCATTACAATATATCGTTTACATCCCATTAACTCTGACAGCACACTATGTTACCTTTTAAAAATTTTTTTACATCAGAGTCTCAGTTATTTAACCATTTTCTAATTATTAAGCAATATATGAATCTGACTCACATTCTGTATTCAGAACAATGAAGATCAAAATATATATTACTTATAACAATTATAGATTACAACAGTGAAAATGGATTTCAGAGTATGAAAAGAGTAGAGAACAAGTCAAAATCTTATAGGAATACAAGAGAACATTTTAGTATAATTAGAAGGCCCCAATGGCCTAATTTTCCTCATTAATGCTGAGTGATATGTTTGAAAAGTATGTATAACTTAAGATACCAATTGCCAAAACAGTGAAATAAAGAAATGGTGTAAGAAAGATCAAAGAATTTTCAATTATTATGCAATTTAAATCAAAATTTTTTTTCTAATTGTACACATCATTGTATATATTTCTTTACTTGAAGTCTTTAAGTAATTTTCAACATAATAATTTAGAAAATTATATACTAGCTGACATAGATAGGAAAGCTCTGGTTGTGATTCAATTCAATTCTTTAATGTACCTCAAACTACATCTTGTTTACTGGGAAAATCACCTTCTTCTCTTTCATTGGACTTCATTTCCTTACTACCATACTTGATGCTTATATTCTCCATGCCACTTAAGGGAAAAGAAATCCAAACAGAAGTTAACAAAGAAAATCACAACTGAGAAATAGAAACAACAACAACAACAACAAAAAGTTTAGCAAAATAATTAAAGATATTTAATGAGCATCCTGGTGATATGCAAGTTAATGAATGAGAGTAGGATGGGCTATCCTAATCTATTTTTCCATCTTTCAGAAAAATGAAGAAAATGTTAAACTACTGAACTAAGTAAGGCTTGTGAAGTTTGCAGAAGGACAGTTTACTGAGTGCTGAAAGTACTGGTCTTTTAAGGCCCCCCATTCCCTTTTAGCATTTGGAAATAACAACCGAGGCCACTTCCTTTTCCCTTCAGGTCGCTTTTAAAGTACTGTTCTCTCATTCCTTTTGCTGCATAATGTCTAAAACAGTAAGATTTATTTATCTTCATTGTATTATTAAAAATAAGAATCTTTCCACTAGGAAAAAGAAGAGTGTTCATATGAAACCAGGAGCTTCCTTTGATACTTTCATGTGAACGCCTATTTGTGTCGGCAGTAGTACCTAGGCTGTTGTCCATCAGTTTAATTGGCTCTTGTTTGCCTAATCCCCTATAACAGATAATGTTATTACAAAATCTTAGGACTCCAAAATCCCCCATCAGACAAAACAAGCCTTTTAATGAGAATCACTTCATTTTACCTTGGCATTTGGCTTGGTTTGAGCCACCTCAATCCCATCTTACTTGTGAGAAATGCATTATTTTTCCTAACGACCATGCTAATTCTAAACCAGGAAACATTTATTTTGGATCATTTCTTTTCTGGAATGATTCAAAGTTTGGGAAAGTAAAATTGGAAAGGAATTTAAATTAAGCTGAGCTGGGGAGGAGACGAAGTTAAATTGGACTTCATAACCTTTGTTTTGTAACTAGCTTGATGTTATTTGGTATCTTGAAAGACAAGGCACTGTGGCATTTGCTATTTTTGAATTGACAACATTTTTCCTACAATAATTCATCAGTGTATATCATATGTTTCTCTATATTTTGTATCTATTGTTTATTGATTTAATTATTCTTACATTCAACAAATATTTGGTGTCTTCTGTGTCCAAGGCACTGCTAATAGAGTGGAGCAAAACAAATCAATGCATACAAAATGAAGTCCGAACTGTAAAGGAGCTTGTAGTTCAGGTAGTGAAAAACGTTATGAAGCAAAATAATATACTAGGGACAAGAGCAGACCATGTATATGGAAAGGCAGTTACATTTATGTATATCTTTATTCATATCTATATGTAGTTTATTACGAAAGTTTTGAGACAGCCTTTGTTATGGTTCATTACTTCACTTTGAAGAAAAATAGCTGACGGTGTCCTTTCTGACTCACCTGTGTAAGTTTCAGCTTGCTTGGTTTATTGGTGTTGCTGGGAAGGCTTCATTTGTTTTGTCCATGCAGATTTTGTTTGTTGATTTTTGTGTTTCTCAAAATAAATATATCCCTATGTAGATATAGATAGAGATTACTTATGTCAAAGATGGCCTCTCTGATAGGTTGAATTTTGAGAGAATATAAAAGGGGCAAAGATATATAGCCATTTGGGGAAAAGAAAATTATAGGCAGAACACAGAAAATGCAAAAGTTAAGTGAAAGCATGACTTGTGTTGAAGGGACAGCAAGGGTGATGTGAATTGGGAGAAAATTCTATAATTTGAATTGCTAGAATTCTAGAAAATTCTAGAATTTGAGTTGAGAGAGACAGGATGGAAGTGGAATGAGTTAAGTAGGACTTTGGTGACTCTGGAAACTTTTGGGAATGGATTTTTAAGAAATAGCTTATGGTAGTTAAATTACATGTATAATAGAAATCAGAGACATTGAGAAAAGATAGAAACAAAAATAGTATATAGGAAAGCTAATTTGGTTTCTGTAGGTGAATACCAGATTTCTTTCTGAGTTTCCTGATAGCCAGGACATAAAGAGAAATAAAATATTTTTACTTGTATTTATATAATTTTTTAAAATCCATGCAATATACCAATTATTTAGGGGAATTAAAATAGAATTACAAAATAATTATGTATAATAGAATTTAATGCCATTGAGAAAAGATGGAAGCAAAAATAGTATACGTAATGAATGCTAGTTTTGTTTCTGTAGCTGAACACCACATTTCTTGCTGAGTTTCCTGATAGCCAGGGCATAAAGGGAATCAAATATTTTTACTTGTGGTTATATAATTTTTAAGAATCCATGCCATATTCCGGTTACTTAGGGGAATTAAAATAGAATTACAAAATAATTGTTGCTCTGTGTGTTTTCTTTGTCAACCAAAAAAATGCCTCTTCTTCCTTTTTATTTGTTATCATTTTTGTTCTTCAGGTTTTACTAAATAATTTTCCATAATTAGGCCAGCTCACACCTGTAATCCCAGCTCTTGGAAAACCAAGGCAGGTGAGATTGCCTGAGCACATGAGTTTGAGACCAGCCTGAGCAAGAGTGAGACCCAGTCTCTAAGAAATAGCCAGGCATTATGGCAGGCGACTGTAGTCCCAGCTGCTTGGGAGGGTGAGGCAAGAGAATTGCTTAAGCCCAAGAGTTTGAGGTTGCTGTGAGCTGTGACACCATTGCACTCTACCACGGGTGACAAAGTGAAACTCTGTTTCAAATAATGATAATAATAATTTTCCATACTTGATACATTGTAATTTTATCCAGTTTTATACAAAGTTATACATAAGTATAAAATCTTATGCAATTTTAAGTTATCCACTACCAAACTTGAATTTTCATGACTTGCCTTACACACATGAATATGTTTTTATTTTGATACTAAGATTCAAGTAGACAAATCCAGTGCTTTTTAAATGGAAATCACATGTTAAATTTTTCATGTATCAGAAAGAAACTTAATTCACTTAGAATATCAATTATCTCTCTAGAACAAGTCCCTCATTTATATGTACTTTTGTGCGCTCTTACTTTGGGATTATTGTAGTTTATTATTGAACTGGTATTTTTCACATCCTATAACACTTCAGGTTAAAATATACTGCACTCTTCAGAAATAAAGTATATCTACTAGTACTAAGTATTCATTACTTTAGTTTAATTAAAAAAATAATGTGCATCATATTCCATCATCTGAGTGAGTATTACCTCTTTGAGAAGCAACAAGTGAACTAACATTTCTAGTTACCTAAAGTTTATAAAAGTGGGTAAAACTGAGAAGAAACATAGAAAAGTGTGGTTTATATAAAGAAATAGATAAGAGGAAAATACTGCCTTTTTGATGAAAATTGGTCATTGATGATGAAGTAGTGAGATTTCAACAATTTTTAACATCATATTCTAATGAGTTATGTAAAAAGATTAAAAATAGTATAAAGTTATGCAACAGTAAAAGAGAAAATGCAGAGTAGAAGAGTTAAGGCTAAGATAACAAAGGACAGAAGACAAATCAAAATAATGTACATGCGTGATAATGAATGATAAGTAACCTATGGAAACACATTAGCAGGGCTGAAATAATAATAACTAATATTTATAGTGTTTACTGTGTGGCAAGAATGAGTCCAAAAATTTTACACAAAACCCTCCTTTACTTGGCACCACTCCGTTAAGTTGGTGTCATTATTATTTCTATTTTACACATGAGGAAACTGAGAGCTCCGAGTGGATTGACCGGATCCTATTACTTGAAAGCATTGAGAGCTAAGTGGTCAGTGATTAAAGTGTTTGGTAAAGTTAGAAATTTGGGACACATCATTTTCTAGCACTTATAGTAGGAGACCTAGAAAGAGATGAGAAGAAAAATCCAGATGTGAGCAACTAAGACCTTTATCAGGGACTAAAGGTGCATCTGTGGCTTTAGTGGGGTAAATGCCTTTGGAAACCTGAAAAGTGGTAAGCATGTAGGTGAAAAGTTAATGGGTGAAAAGACTTGACTGAATGTCTGATATCAATGAAAATCACATTTAGAGATGTTTACAGATAAAGCAATTGGATTTGTTATTGACTGGCCAGGTATGTAAAGGAAGTTTGAGAAAATCTCATCTACAATGGGAAAGTATAATTGAACTTCACCTGTGTGTACTAATAAAAGGACATAAATGGGGAGATCCACAGTTTACCATGAGCACAGAGGCATGGCAGAAAAAGAAATTGAACAAGTAAAAAAATAAATGAATCGAAATAAATAAATGAATGAATCTGAACAGTGTCTTCTTATATTAAAAATATTTCTTGAAAAAAAATATTGGGATCCTCTTGGTAAGCAAAGGAAGCAATAGAACAAATCCCATAATCTTTTAACATTTAATCTTTTCATGGTACAGTTTATATTTCTGAATATGATATTCTATTAAGAAGCATCTTATATGCAACTATTGTCATATATATTGCAAAATGGAATATACACGTGTAAATGTGTCTGTCCGTGTGTACGTGTGTTGTGTGTTTGTGGGGGGGGGGAGAGAGACAGAGAAAGAAAGAGAAGAAGACAGGACAGCAGAAAGGAAAGAGAGAAACTGCAATTTTTAAGTATTTTGGGGAGGGTTATAAGGTTACATTCATGGAAAAAAGACACATTCCAGTTCAAGATGTATGTATTTATATGGTAGACTAGTAGTATAACGAGACCAGAGAATTAGTCAAAACTCTTGAAAAGAGGCAGAATAATCTTATACAAGACAGATGAAATATTCCAAAGTCACCTTGAAATAAATATAAAATTGATGTTGGCAGCTTGACAGTGACAGGAGTCAAGAGATTATGCTGCTGTGAAACCACAAAAGATGCAATTGATATTTTAATCTCAAACACCATGTTTTAGGAAAAAACTTGCAACGAGAAACTGTTCTTAAAAATAACAGTGTGTCTGTTGATACATGTCTGCCTTTGCTGCTTTTCATTTTTTACCCTCACAGGAAGAATAATAATGAAAATATTCACATTTTTAGTCCATGTTACTCATTTCTTAAGTGAACCTGACTTTCTAAAAGGCAAGATCCTAATGCCTTCTGAGATTGTGTCATTAGATAAAAAGTGTTATTAGAGAGATTTTTGTTGTTAGAATGCTGCTTTTTTTTTTAAGAAGTAAAGTGAACTTTCTGAGGTTTTAATAACTAAGATATTTCAGCGTGTGTGTATGTGTATGTATGTGTGCGTGTGTTACAGAACACTCATTCTGTTCTTGTAAAAGCATTTCCTTCAGTTCCAGATTTCCTACTTTGGCGCAGAATTCTATATTCCCCTTGTTAGGAGAGGCAATAAAATTATTTTGAATGCTGTCTTCTTCCTCTTATTCCTGATCCTTTTAATGACCCAGCTGAATCATCCCTCCCCAGAAACTGATTCATGGCCTTTGAAGGCTCTCACATGACTCCCATCCTACCTACTCTAATATTAATACTATACAATTCCTTGTATAAACTCTTAGTTATTTTCATGGCTTCTAATAGCCTTTAATAAGTTTCTACATATTATAATGCAGGCCAGCAAAATACTCCTGAAAATATTGTTTGATTAATTATTTAATTTCCTTCCCCTTTTCACAAAGGACACCTGCATGCTTACAATAAAACCACACATGATTAAAGAAACATTAATAATATCAGGTATGCAAAGGATGCAAATAAATCAACCAAAATTGACAATAGTTTTGTTGTGACTACTTTTTAAAATACTGTATCATTCTGACATTCCTAACAGGAAATACAAAAGGCAAGACAGAGCCCCCAGGGCAGGACTCAGTGTCAGCAAGGAATATATGTCAGTTGCTCATTTCACTAAATTCTATCCAACCCTCTTATTCTAATGCCTCAGTTTTTCCACCTATAAAATGAAGATGATGCCTTTCTCATAGAGCTACTGTAAATAGTCTGATAGTTTGGTCACACATATTTCAGTGTGATCACATTTATCTAAGACTAACCCCTCAGATCATGCTCAGTACCACAGGACTTTATTTATATAAATAAATGATGATGGATGATGATAGTGATGATGGTGGTGGTGGTAGTGGTGGTATTGAAGATAATGATGGTGATGATACTTAACAGTTATTGGTAACTTATACTGGGAATTATGATAAATATATTCTTGACTTACCTCATTTAATACTGAAAACAAGTGTGTAAGGAGGATACTTTTAAAATTCATGTTTTACATTGAGGGGACCTTAGAGCAGTGGTTCCCAACCTTCCTAATGCTACAACCCTTTCATAGAGTTCCTCATGTTGTGGTGACCCCCCACCACCACCATAAAATTATTTTCATTGCAACAAAATTTGTGGTTGGGGTCACCACAACATGAGGAACTGTATGAAAGGGTCGCAGCATTAGGAAGGTTGAGAATCACTGCCTTACAGAGAGTGAGTGACTTGTTGTCCACCCATGTAATATAAATCTGCTGTATGTTTATATATGGTATATTTTATTCATTATGATAAAGTGGGAGAATTACCCTGTTTTCTTACCTCCTCCCACTAGTGCGAGTAATTAATTGAATGAAAAAGGAAAGTAGGAAATTCAGAACAGACAGGTACATTTTTCAACATTGTGTAAATGTATTATTTTATAGCTTATATAAAACAACGGGTATACAGCTCACAGAAAACTTTGAAATAATAGGGAACAGAACACATTCATTTATTTTCCCTTTGCCCTCCTTTTAGAAGAGCAAGCACAATATGTTTCTGAAACTTTTGCAATTTATCTATTTATAATGTTTAGCACCAATGGATCCAGAAGTAATTTTTTGTTTGCTTGTTTCTTTGGCAAAGTCTTCCCTGGTGCACCCCATCATTTGAGTGCGCGGAAGACATTAGCACCAATAAAAAATATTAGTAAAACTGGTTTCAGTTCAACGGCTTGTCTGTTGAAGTTGTTGCATTTATCTATTTACATCTCTCCGTTCTGTACGAAAGCAGCATCTTAAACGATGCAGATAAATAATAGTGACATTTTCTTTCCCTTTCTGAAGTTGAATTCCAGAAGGTAGGAAAGATCCTTTCATGCTTACATTACCATGACAAACTGAAAGAGATAAATCCCTAACGGAAGGGACGAGATGTGGGAGTTAGGGGATTAATGCTTAGACGCTTTCTCCAATTTATTTCTCCTATTATATGTGTTAAAAATATATACCATATGTCATGCAGCATGTTTTAATACCATCAAAATTTCTCACACAATTCCTCAGGGGCTGTGTTTTTTGCTGCCAAGTTTTCACTGCTAGAATGCTGACTTACTATTCCTTTGTAGAGAGCTTCATGGTTTATTTTATGATCACATGCTGTTCTAACTTCTCTGGCTGTAATTTTTATAAGGAAATTTAGTCCCAGGGGAATTTATTTTGGGAGTCATATGCTTAATGGTGACGGAGAAGGATAGAAATATCTCCAGAAAGCAATGTATCCTTCAGTTGTTCTGATAGAACAGAAATTCCTTTGACAGCACTTGTGAAAGCCTTTATTATACCCAGCATTTAAATTCAGTCCTTGAACTGGGGTTTTCCCAGATCATTTGAGGGTCAATTTTGGTATAGTTCTTGTGTCCTATGTCACTTTTCAATGCTAGCACTTTACGCAGAAGAGCAAATTTCTGGAAGAAAATATTCTCTCTCGGTAATACTGAATACACGTGACTTAGAGCAGGTGACAGAAACCCTACATGTGATCGCCTGAGGAAGACTTTTCTTTGTGCACCACGTATTTACTTTCAAAAAATAGTAACTAACAATGAATGCTATTAGGTAAAGGACAGCTTGAATTAATTTTCACTTCAGAAAGAAAAGAAGGTTAAAACATTACCCCAAGAATTAAGATTGTGTTACTTTTAGCTCCTTCTGTGCGGTGCTTCCGTTTGAAATCTCAGTAGTGTCCTTGAAGGTCTAAGTCATTTTACACAACTTTGCTTAGCCAACTCACATAGGCTGGGGCCCACTTTGTCCCTTGGGTATTTGATTTTTACTACTCAGGGTTCACTACAACTATTACTTGACTTAAATACCCAAATAAAATAAAGCCAAAGTTATCTATTTGTTTTTTCGAGAAACTAAGTTGTTCCTAAATCTATATGCCCCGTTTCCAATCAAGTACTCTAATTGTTACAGCATTCTCCCACAGAGAAGCTATTAGTATTTCTGGGCTAGATTAAGATGAAATAATAAACACATGTGGGCACAATTCTGGCGCTGCCCTTTGGGTTTCCTTCCTATTATGGAGTGTTAGTGGATGTCAGGTGTGCCAGTGACATATTTTTATTCAACTAGGTCTGCTGCTCACGTTACAAATGCCGCTTTAAGTTCTTCAGAGGGGCTTAATAAATTCAGGGATGCAAACTGAGCAGTTACTTGATATCAAGACCACTGGCAGTCTACTGATGGCAAATATCAAATAATTTGTTTCTCTCCTCCTCCATCCCCCACTTCATAAGGTTTACACATATCAGACCTTAGCTTCTCTTTGTCAGACTCAAATTGGATTTCCCTTGCTATCAGCTCTAAGCTCAGACTTCTATGACCCTAATTTGGCAACTCTTCAAGGGGTTTAAGGCGTAAGCCTTTTCTATTTCTAACAAAAAGTGCAGCTCCAATCCACTTCATAATGGTGAATTCTGTTTGAAGTTTCTTTTTCCAAATGCTACCATACTTTCTGAATTTAATTTGAAAATTATTTCTGCTTTTTTCTATATTGACTGATCAATAAGTTTTTGTTCTGAGTGCAAACAAATTGGTTTGAGGTAAAGGTATGCATTAAGATTCTCCATAACTGGACTTTACAGGCAAAGCCAGGACAGAAACAGTATATTTTATCTACTACAAAATAAATATTTTGCTTCTTTAAGCCACTGGTATTTATAACTTAGGTGCTTATATTACATTTAGATATTTAGTACGTATTCCTGTTGCCACAGATTTTAACAGAGTTTAAAATTCTTAAATGTTGTTCTCTTTAGCTTAAAGAAATCTATATCACAGAAATGTGAAGAAAACATATAAGATTAATCGTGATTTTAAAATCTAATTGATGCTAGATAAACTTGTCATTAGGGAATCAAATTTTAAAATTGTATTACTCCTAGAAATTCTCTTACGAACTACAGTAAAATACAGTCAAAAACTTGAGATTGCCTCTATTATCATGGGAAATAAACAGTAAATTGAGGTTATGTCTTCTTATGAAATATAACCTATACATAGTGTCAGGGGTCATTTTGCTTGTTTCATTTCCCATTAGAGGAATTTTAATAAATGGGGCCAATAAAATATTGATTAAGTGCTGAAGTGAAATACATGTTTTTGAGTAAGCTGTAATCACAACTGAATGCACTGTTTTAAAAATTTAGTTTTCTAAGGCTTATTAGGGGATGTTCCACTTGGAGAATTATTTTCCTATGTGTTCTATGAAAATAGCAACCTGGATAACAGCAAAGAAAAAAAGCAAAACTGAATTAAATCAGAGATATTAAGGTCTAAAAGTATCATCGTTGTGCCCATTATACAAAAACTGGAATAAATGCAAGGGAAAGAAAATATTATGTAGTGTTCTGTTTCCACTAGAGCTACATTTGTATTAAAACAAAAGAAGTCACAGACTGGGAATTAAGAGTATACATTTTCAAATCAGGCAGATCTGTGATCTTTTACGCTCTTGAAAATAGTGACCTTTGCAACCCTGGTTTCTCCATCTGGAAAATGGAAAGTATAAAATCACCTATCCATTTTGATGAATAAATGACATGGTGAATGAATGTGAATGCTTTACAAACTGCTTGCATATGGCATATTCCCAGGAAATATGATATGGGTCAAATCATCATTGGTGCCAAAAAGAATCCCTAGAGAAGTCCGTGTAGTAATTCCCAAACACGGCAGCAGTCTGACTGCTACTTGTTCTTAATAGAAATATGAATTTTAAAAATTGTTTCTTGGCAATATAAGAAGGATAGTTATGACTTTTAACATAAAACTAAATGTAAAGGCCTGCGATTTTTATTCTGAGATTATTTCTTATTCATTTTTGCTGTTGACATGCCATTTTGTTTATAAGATAATGACAGTAGATGGCATTTGTATTCCTGCTTTATTGTGTTCTGTTTAAACACATTTACTGGGCCATATAAAGGTAGCAAGCTTATGTAACCTACCTTGCTCCCACACACATACACTATTTATTTATTTATTTATTTATTTTTTAGTTCTGTGACTATTAGAAGTCCAAAAACCTGGGAGACATAGCTTTGATCTTCTTCCCTTAAAAGTGATTTACTTCTCCTTGCCTCCCTGCCTCCCTCCCTGCCTCCCTCCCTTTCTTTCTCTTTCTTTCTTTTCTTTCTTCAGAGTCTTACTCTGTCACCCTGGGTAGAGTGCCATGGGACCATCACAGGTCACAGCAACCTCAAACTCCTGGGCTCAAGTGATCTTCTTGCCTCAGTCCCCCTGTAGTTCAGACTACAGGCACCTACCACAATACCTACCTAGTTTTTTTCTGTATTTAGTACAGGTGGGGTCTTGCCCTTGCTCAGGCTGGTTTCTAACTCCAAAGCTCTAGAAATCCACCCACCTCAGCCTCCCAGAGTTTTAGGATTACAGGTGTGAGCCACTGTGCCAGGCCTATTCAGTATTTTCTTGAATATTCTTACGGGATGTAACTCTTGCGACATAGATGCTGTTACTTTGGTGAACAGTTGAAATTATTACAGAGACTTTCCTTATTTTCCACTTCTTTGTCCCAATTCATTCTGATTAGGATTTATATGTTGAAAGTAATTTAGTTTACCAAATGTTACAGAAGACAGAGAAATTAAGATCAAGGGTTAAAGCTGACAAAGTTTCAAGTGCTAAGGACAAAACTCTAATTGGGCAGACATTAGTGGCATAGATAAGGGTGAGTGAAATGGCTAATGCTCACTCAAAAGTGGATACCGTACAAGTGGATATATGTGATGTGCATGTGTGTTTGTAAATGCCATCATGGGATTAAAGGATCTTAATAGAAGATGAAAAAATATCACCTATAATATCCTATCAACCTAGTTTGATTGATTTTTGGTACTACAATTTGTATTCTTAATTTACATACAGTAGAACCTCTATCGTTGAACACCTGCCTAATTGACCAACTCCTTTAGTTGACTCAATTTTATAGACTGGACACGCACTACACGTACTTATCAGTACACAAGGCTTAGTTCTTTATATTGACCAGTTTGTTATTGTTCCTTAGGTGTTCAACTTTACAGAGGTTCTACTACAGTTAATTCTTATAGTTGTAATAAATATGTATAATAGTAAAATATAATTAACATATGCAATGAATATATGAATATAACAACTAAATAAAATATATTTTTTGTTTACTTGCTTTTAAGGCATTTTGTCCAAGAAAATCATAGGGGAAAACTTTAAACTGTTAGTCCATCCTTTAACGTTTTTTCCCATTTGAAACGGGACTTCCTAGGTATGATTTTAATGGCTGCAACATGTGTCACTCTATTCCCCATTGCTGCCTTTCATATTGTTTTCATTTGCTAACTACAACAATCTACACACAGATAACATCATTAATATTTGAATTATTTATTGGAGATAAACTGTAAGCAACAAAAAATAAAAAACCCTTGGGTTCTTCATAAACGTTTCAGTCTAACTTTCCAAAAGAGTTGGAACTGATTCCATGGCCTAGTCAAAGGTCTTAATCTTCCCTGGAGACATATTTTCCCCCCAGAACTCCTCAGGTTAGCAAATGGTACCATTATCTACCCTGTTGCTCAACTCGGAAACCTCGCTGCGCCTTTCTTCCTCTCCTTTACACTTGATGTTTGCTCTTCTACTCCACTATGAAGTTTCAGCCCTTCTATTTCATTACATTTAGAATGAAATCCATATTTTAGCTTGGCACCTATTGCACAGTGGTTATGGCACTGGCCACATATACCCAGGCTGATGGGTTTGAACCCAGCCCAGGCCAGCTCAACAATAATGACAACTGCAACAACAAAATAGCTGAGTCTTGTGGGGAGCACCTATACTCCCAGCTACTTGGGAGGCTGAGGCAAGAGAATCTCTTGAGCCCAAGAGTTGGAGGTTGCTGTGAGCTGTGATGCCATGACACTCCACCAAGGGTGACATAGTAAGATTCTGTCTCAAAAAAAAAAAAAAAAAGAATAAAGTCCATATTTTTAATATGATGTACATACTTACACTTCTCTAACTGATCATTAACTCCCAGCTATCTGGGAGCAGGCTAACTGTTTTGTACATGCTGTTCATCTGTTTGAAATGCCTTTTCTTCCTGTACTTTCCATGTCTGGTTTCTTATTATTCTTCAGGGGTCAATTTCAAAATTCCATTTCTAGGGAGGCCTTCCTGGATGCCCCCAGTCTAAAGTAGATATTGTTTTCTTGAATACTGACTGGTGTTCCATTTTTTTTTTGGTGCCCTTTTTTCAGTGTATAATATTGTTAAATACACGTGTTGGTTACTTGTTGAAATATCTTTCTTTGCAATGAGATGTATCCATGAAGGTTACTAGCACGTCCGTTTTGCTCCTACTTTGGATGCCATGTTAATTACATATTGCCTGACACATTTGAAGTACAGTGCATTGAACTGTTTGGGTTTTTGTCCTGGCTCTGACATGTATTAACTGCTGTCCTTTAATAAAAATATAAGGTGGATGTAATAATACCTACCATATAGGGTTATCTAAGGAATAAATGAAATTGTTCATATATGGCTATTAGTATAGTGCTTTATACAGTATAGGTTCTCAATACATTTTAGTTCTATTATTGTTTTTCTAGTAGCTATTCATTAAGTATTTATTAAAGGAATAAAATTTATTTTATGATACAAAAAGTAGATAATTACCTCTTCAGTGGATGAGTGTTATTTTCATCCCAATTCCTACTATATTGTGTCATTTTTAAGATTACTAGTAGGCAAAAAATAGAATAATTTTAATGTTTTTACTTCCATAATGTTGATTATTAGAGGTAAAATCTTTTCCCATCTGCTTGAGTTTCTGGAAAACAATTCATGTTTCTTCTCCCTTCATTAATATTTTAGCTGTGAAGTTAGCTGTTTCAAAATGCAAAATGCAATAGGTTTAACAGAGCAGTCAGAAATATAACCCAGATTCCCTTTTTTTCCAAAATAATTAAAACATACTCAGTCTAAGGCTTATATTCAAGTGAATTAAATACTAGTTAGCAAAAGATTGAATGACTATAAATATAATCCTTTGCTGATGAGTAATTTAGCATCACTTTAGAGATGTTATTTTCTCTTATCAGATGCTCAGGAACATAATGCAGCATTAGATAGAGGTCGTTGTCTCTTCCTCTGTTATCAGGGATTCCAAAACGTTTGCTCCTATTACCATTAGAAGGAAATCATTATTGTATTATAGTTATTTATGTGTTTATCCCTCCTATCAGAGAGTAAGTTCGTTGAAGGAAGACATTATGTTTTATTCTTTATAGATGGGGAAGGAAGGCAATTAAAAAGGAATGAAAGACTGCTTATTGGACATTTGCTATTAATTATCTCAGCTAATTATTTTCCTCCAAATAAAATAGTTTTGGTGAACCAACTAGGAAAATAGCAGTAGCAAATAAGTTAATACTCAGTTACCATGAAGAGGTTGAAGCAGAAGTGTTGTGTCTCTGTTGTCGTTAACATGATTCTCAGTAAAGATACTGAAAATAGTCTCTTATGGTAATGAGGGAAAAATCCAGAACGCAAAGCTTGATTACTCCTAAATATTTGTCTTCTTTGACTCTGACTGTCCTTCAATATATCCAGGCATGCTGAGCAAAATATAGAACTGAAATAAAAGAATCCCTAGTCCAATCATAGGCTTATGTTACAAGGATAAGTCAAGTTTGTGGTTTCACCTGAAGTGAGAAAGCATTAAGTCTTCTTATCACATCCAACCATCCCTGTTAAGCTTAGGATAGAAAAGACCCTGGAGAAGGAGGGATAAGAAGTAGTCCAGGGGCTAAATACTGGGTTTCTATTAAAACTACCCTAGAATTGGCTTACAAGTATTAATTCCTTAATCCCCCCCTTTTTTCAGTCAGTAGATTTGTATGTTTTTTATAGTATTTTTTATTTTTATTTTCAAGTATTGTAATATAAAATAGTTATACATTTTTATGGAATACATGTGGTATTTTGATACAAGCATATAATGTGTGAGCACAAATCATGGTAAACAGGGACTCTTCCTCTCTTTGTCTCTCTCGCCCTTTCTTTCTCACATAAAGCAAGGTTAAGTAGGCCAGGTAGTCTTCCCTTTAAAAGTTATAGATTTCTAATAGCCAGGCATTGTGGTAGGCACCTGTAGTCTCAGCTACTTGGGAGGCTGAGGCAGGAGAATCGCCTAAGCCCAGGAGTTGGAGGTTGCTGTGAGCTGTGACTCCACAACACTCTACCAAAGGCAATAAAGTGAGACTCTGTCTCTAAAAAATAAAATAAAATAAAATAAAAGTTATAGATCTCTAAATTAAAAACGTTTT
This sequence comes from Otolemur garnettii, assembly GCF_000181295.1. NCBI lineage: Eukaryota > Metazoa > Chordata > Mammalia > Primates > Galagidae > Otolemur > Otolemur garnettii. Next base: position 8,430,053 of record NW_003852467.1, on the reverse strand, counting down.
GATATAGTCTACCTTCTTTCCCAATTGGAGAGGAGTAAACATATGTGCCATTTAGCTTTTCTAAAGTCTTTTAAAGTAATCACTTAATACATGGCTTAATTTACTTTAGACATACATACACATACTATGTACTACAGATATTCTTTCTTTACATACATTCTTGCAGGTGATGGAGTTTCCTTTTCATCTTTTGCTCAGGGTATATTAGTGCTTATGGTATATTATGCTATTTTGTGTTGATATTCTTAACACACATTGGCCCCAAAATGTACTGTATTCAAGAGCGTGTCTTTTTTTGCTAAGCTTACTTTATTTGAAAAGAGGCAAAACTTGGAATTTCCTTGTTTTACAAATTCTAGGAAGGCATGTCCCCCCCCCCAACAGTCTCTGAAATATGTGTGCTGACCTTCCTGTGTACCTAACTTCTGACTGCCTTTTGGTAGTGAAGTACTGAGGCAAAGTGTCTAAGTTCCATCTCTAAGTAAGCATTTTCAAAGTTGGGAGGAAGTGACAAGGAAAGATTCAGAGAATCTTGTTTCATTTTGCCTCCAGTAGCTACTTTCTAACAGACTCCTAAAAAGAGTGTGATTATAATATAGTCAATATAATACTTATTTTATATACATTTATAATTTTTAAGCATATATGTATTTTTACCGTGCATTTAAACAGCGGCCTAAACATCGAAAAAATATAAGTTGTGTTTTCAGAAACTAAGTTATCAGTTACTCTCCATGTACTTGTTTATAAAATACAAACCAGTCTAGATAATTATTGGACCAAACTGATCTTTACCAAAAAACAGCTTTTGTTTCATTGATTTTTCTCGACTGTAGAATTCTATTTCTGCCTGTTGTTTAAAATGTATTTAATATGAGTCTAAGCTGCATGGTTTTTAATTATTCACAAAAATTTAAATAACCATGCATGAGTATGTGTCTGGAAAGCAAAACTCTTCAATTAGATATGAACTTCCATGCAGTAAATTTTATGACGTATTACACATTTGGTCATGCTAGATATGAAAAGATTATCTTTCCTTAAAATCAGTCAGTTTGAGTTGGTTGTACTGGCACCAAAATGTTGCATTTATTTGGGGACGTTGATATTTTAATTTCCTGTTGTTCCATTTGGCAGTTGTTCCTTTATGTTTTGTAATAGTCCATTGGCAAAGTAGAACCCTAGAGAAAGACAACATTTGTATTATGGACTTTCCACAGTATAGAAATTGAATAGAGTGTAAAACCGTGCTTATAAATCAGAGGACATAATTTGAGTGTACATCACATTCAAATTGATTGTCTAGGCAGCATGTTATAATGGAATGTTACTGCATTCCTTATATACACAGGGAAAATCTGTATCATAGAACCAAGTTTTGAATGTGTACATTTTCTCATCTCCTTTGGAGCATGTATACACACACACATGCACACACACACACACACACACACACACAGATTTCATGGGGATACAGTGGTATTGTTGCTAGGATTTAATCTTTCAAAAATATTTTTTACCTCCATTTGTTTTGTTTGTTTAAAGTATAGTTTAAAAAGAGAATCAATTCAAAATTGCAATAAAATGTGTGTGTGTGGGTGTGAATGTGAAATAAACATAAGCAACTAATATACAGGGTGGCCATAAAGTTAGTGTGCAATTTGAGATAGACAACCATTTCAAGAAACTAGGTTACCAATTACTCTCCATGTACTTGTTTATAAAATACAAACCAGTCTAGATAATTATTGGACCAAATTGACCTTTATCAAATAATAGCTTTTGATTTTATTGATTCTTCTCAATTATAGAATTCTGGGTTTGAAATAGACAACTATTTCAAATTGCACACCAACTTTATGGGCACCCTGTATGTGACCATACTAAAGACAATGCCAAATGTCTGAAGGACTAAACAGTCCATTAGAGAATTTTCTTCTTGTTTATGCCTCACATACTGTCAGTTAATTTAAAAGGTTGTTCCTTAATGAAAGGCCATTAATGGACATAAATTATCAAAACTAAAGTTATGAAGTTATGAACTTCTCATGAGGATGTCAAGGTTTTGCAGTCCTTGTTTAGGGTCCACTCTTAGACTGACCCCAGTTGTACCCTCTGATCGCAAGTTCAGTCAGCTTGTTAATGCTGGTATCCTTACCCTACACGCCTGTGCAGAGGTGCAAGGGAGCGGGGAGTGATCCATCAGATACGTTGGGTAATTACTGCTTCTTTCTTCTCAGAAAAATTCAAAGCCTATTTGAACATACCATCGAATTCAAATCTCTGGCACACAAAATGGGCCCCAATCGGTTCATCTTTCTGAGTTACCCTCAACGAGAAAGGAATAGAAATGAATGGTGTATAAAAGTCCTCAAGTTAATTCTAAGGGAAAATATAGGAATGTAGGCAACTGCTAAATTTAGCACAAAGCAGATTTCAACTTCAGGAGTTTGAAGTTGAAAGAGAAAGGTTATGTGTGGATTTACTCGTGTATGTTGTTTTCTTTTTTTCTTTTTTAATTGCAAAAGTTTGGCCAGTCTAGGGCTAGAAGCCATGATGTAGAACCCAGTTAAAAAATGTATTTATCATGATTTTGCCACATAATTCTATTCTCAATGTTAAATGTTTGAAGTAATACTGTTGAATTTGATATAGACTATTACCTCATAAGTATACATATATATATCGTTATATATATAAATGAGGAGAGACATACACACACACACACATATACATGCCATGTTTTCCTGTGGCTAAATTGAAAATAGTAACATATTTTTGCATTTGCAATCACGTATGAATTTTATAATTTAAGATAAGGATCTACTTGTAACTTATATTATGAATACAATGTAATATGAATTATGAATGTAATAAAAATATTTTGCCATTATTTTAGGGCAATAAATTTAATTCACGTTTCTTGAAAGATTTTTTTAACATTTGATTTTTGTTTCTATTTTACATGAATCTATTATTTGATCAGGTTCAGGAAAAGAGAAAACATGGAATTATTTTTGTATTTTTACTTCTGTGTAAAATATTTTTAAAGGTTCAAAATTGTTTACCATTTTATACTAATGAAGCATAATAGATTGCAAAATGTTTTCACTAGCAACAAAAGTTAATAGTGTTAGAAAAGGTTACCAGTTGGGCAGTGCCTGTGGCTCAGTGGGTAGGACACTGGCCCCCTATACCAAGGGTGGTAGGTTCGAACCCTGCCCCAGCCAAACGGCAACAAAAAATAGCCAGGCATTTGTGGCAGGCACCTGCAGTCCAGCTACTCGGGAGGCTGAGGCAAGAGAATCACCTAAGCCCAGGAATTGGAGGTTGCTATGAGCTGGGACATCACAGCACTCTCCTGAGGGCGATATAGTGAGAGTCTGTCTCTAAAAAAAAAATAGAAGAAGAAGAAAAGATCACCAGTTATGCCCTGACAGAGTCAGGTAAAGCATACAGAGTAAGGCAATATATGCATAAGCAAGCCCCTCCCATTGGTGACCACTACTAGTAAGAACTCACTGAGTTTAGGGCTTACAAAGATTAACAAATGGATGATGGGTTTCAATATCACCAAAGAGGAACCCAAATAGGTTTTCACTGTCACCACTGTGAACTTGGAAATTGAAGGAAAAGTATACCAAAAAATACATGAAGAGGAAAAAATATTATTAAGGCCACTTTTTTTTTGGGGGGGGGTGTTCTTTGTGGATTTATAAGCAGATGTGGAAAGAATATAATGGATAATGAATAAAAGAGACTGTAAAGATTCAGAAATATAATTTGTTGATGGTGTGAAATGGATACTCTCATGCACCGCCTACAGAAATAACCAATTGGAACAAACTCTGTGGAAACAATTTGGCAAAACGAGTTACCCTTTGACCCAGTAATCTCTATCTTAATATTTAAGCTGAAGGCAAAATCGTAAATTCAAACATTGTATATAAAGTGGCATTGATCATGATGCTATGCATTATAATGAAAGTAAAAATAACTTAAATATCTAATATTATGATGCATTTTAGTGAATATATACACAACTAACTTTTTCAAATAATATATAAAGAACAATGTACATTATGTAGTATTAATGGAAAATGCAAAACATTAAATCCTAATTCTTAAGGTTATGATCCCAATTATGAAAATATTTCATGAAGCTATTCTTTCAGGTATAAAGTTTTGAGCCCATCGAAATTACTTTAAAAAGTGTTTTATGATAAGGATGCATACGATTCAAGTTCAAACATAGAAGACAGTCAAAAATTAAATTCTAGGGACTTGCTTTGATCTCTGGATCTTTCCTTATGACTTTCCTGATTTATAAACTTCTCTTTGTGCATATCTTCACTCTTCTCTCCCTAAGACTAGCCTTTTCACTTGTTTATAGTTTCTTTTCCCTTATAACTTCGGGTTATACATGGTCATTGCAGCTTCTATTGTCCTAAATCCAGCTTGTACTTTTGTTTCTACTCCAAGAGGAGGCTCATTGGGTGAGCTCTTTTCCTATGAAACCAAGACATGGATTACTTTATTTGCCTGTCTGGGAATCCCATGCCCTTGGTTAGGCGGCTATCTTTGTACCACTCAGTCATGGCTGGTCTGGGCATAGGAGCACATAAACAAAATTACTTCCCTCTCAGATTTCTTCCGCTATCACTTTCTATCCTGGGCCCACAAACACTATCCTCTATCTAAAGCACTCATTTATAAGAAAATACTTTTTATCATTTCACTACTCACTGTTAACTTGCTTTTATTTACTTCTTGGAATTTTCATCATTGAGTTCATAATCTCAAAGCCCCATCCTTTGTATGTTCCCATGAAGGACTTCTGTTTTTAATTCTCCTGGTAAAAGTTAACATATTCATGATTTTATTAAAGCACTATGGCATCAGATTCCCATTACGAGAGTGATGTACATGAACATCACTATAACATTCATTATAAAGAACGTGCCATGATACCATTTTAATGTAGAGCTTATGAAAGAAAATTACAATACCATGAGATTATTAACAATATATCACTGATGTTTGTATAAAAAGAACACATATGCCCACACACAAAACACATATATAACTCAACCAAACTTGCTGTTCTAATATCCTCACATATGAGAACTAAGTAGCCAAGTTTGTTCTGAGCTGTGTTATTTTTCCCTTATATGTGTCCTTACTATAATAGTGGGAAAAAATGTTTTTAAAGCAAAGCTGTCATCTTTTAAACACTGGAATAAAAAACTATCCATTTTCTGCATGAGTCAGTTTTTTTCAGTGAATATTTCCAGCAAATGAACAGCCCTGCATTAATTTCATGCTTTGTTTTAGTGGTTTCCTTGTGAAGACTGATTTCACTGAATATCATAAAGAAACTGGTCAGGTAGAATAAGAATTTATATTTCCACAGTTTTATTGGGAACTTTGAAACTTCTATTATCTCACAGGACCCAGAAATTGAATTGAGGTTTTGTTACTAAGCCGGGTTGTAGCAACAGAGCTAGGAGTCAGTAGCTCAATTTTCTACTTCTTTGCATCAAATTTTCTCCTAAAAATGATGCATGCAATACTGAAGAATGGCAGGGAGGAGCCTCTGTGAAGTGTTAAATATTTGGTTCACTGGGTCCTATCAGCAGGTAGGTCCTGTGGGGAACTTGTTTATACAGCAGAACAATCTCATTATGAGGACAGTGATGTAGTAGAGCTTACTTCATGCCCCAAGGCCATTCAAGGAAACAACCAAGTGAATAATATTCATCCGGCCCATATTGTGCTATTATGACTTGCAGTCACTGGCAGCATATTCAAATAGAGATCAGGGACTACAGCTACTCTGTTGAATGAAGTTCCAAAATTTTGAAGCTATTTAATTATTCAGTATTTTCCAATTTAGAGAATAAAAGAATATTGACTATTGACTATTTCATGGCACAGTAATTGAAATAAAGAGAATGTACAGACTTCACACATTTCAGAATAAATACTTATTTTTCATAATTGCATGATACCCAGTTGGATCTCTGCATGGGCCAGAGTGGCCCTTTCTGTCAACCACAAAAATAAGAACTTGCCTTTGAAAACTAAGAAACAATAAAAGAGAAATATATGTGTATATCAACATATGTCCATACACACAATCCCTTATGATCACTAAGAACAACCCACCACACAGCCTTCTTTAGTTTTGAAAATATCCATCTGTATTACATTGAAAAAATAGTTTGAGACAGATATCTCCTCTGCCCCATGACAATACACTGGGAACAAAGTAAACTGCAAGTTTAGAATAAAGGAAGGGAACTCTGCTGATATACTATGCAATAAATATGCCAAATGCCTTAGCCCAGCCAGAGCAGTGTGTAGGATATAGTAGGTACCTCATAAATATTTGTTGAAATAAAGAATGAATTAATAATGCCTTCCCCCAGAAGTGGCACAGATTAAGTACTATAAAATCATTACCTCCTCTTAAAATTCAAATATTTCCCGTTGTCTGAAACATATTAAAGGAAAGGGTCATGGAATCACTACTAAGGCTTTGACTTAGAGATCAAGGCATTCAGCTACAGCTTTTTGGTAAAGCAGCCAAAGAATCGATACTGAGCTACATGAACTATGACCTTCTTTAAAAGTATTTATTAGTTAACCATATGAAAGACATGTCTTTACTCACTGAGAATTTAAATTCTTAGGTAAATAATAATAATTAACTGCAATAAAGTTATCATGAAGTAGCATCTGCTAGACCTGAAAGATTCCTTCAGTTTTGAGTTTAATCAGTATTAATAAACAGACTATAAAGATAATCTCACTTAAATCAGAACTTGAAGATCTTATCATTGCTAAGTAACACTGAGGGAGCTTAAATTTGCTTTGAATGAATGGATGATCATATATATTAAAAACTGTCCACTACAGTTTTTCACATAAGTACATCCCCTCAAATTTATCCACCTTCTGAAAGGTCTATGAATTTGTCTCACACCCAGAGGCTGAACTGTTAAGGGCAAGGGAAAATAAGACCCAAAACAATAATTTCCCAGTCAATATAATGTTCTGCTGTTCACACATAGATTGCTACTTATGATGATTATTTAAAGAATGCCTGAGAGCATGTCAGTAACACTTCTGGGAAGCAGAGATTAAGGTTCAAGGCAACCTTCTATACTTTCTGTCAATCATTTCACAATTCATGTGTATTTCAAAACATCCTGTTGTACACCATATATATATATATATATATATATTTATTTATTTATAATTTTTACTTGTCAATTATACTTCAAAAAATCTGGAAAAAAGGCCAAATGAAAAGATCCTCCCCCAAGAGTCTCATGTAATGTTTCTGAAGTTATCACCCTCTTTTTTCCTGATTAAGTCTGAGAGTGTTTATGAAAATACTATGTAAAGGAAGTACTTCAAAAATAAAATGTACTGTTATTGTTATATCTATAAGTAAAATGAAAAAAACAAAGATTCTAAAGTAGATACTGACATACATTTTTTGTGGTACCCTGAACAGAATGCAACATGTTGATAGATCCTTAGCATAATAGATAAGTGATTACACATATGAATGTAGGTGAATGCCCAAAAAGTTGTATGTAAAGCTAATATGAGTACAGCTTATTATGTATTTTCATGAGAACTCTTCTGTGATAAAAATAGACCTGGCATCACTTCAAAAATGGTTCTAACCTTTTTAAAAAATTCTCACTTAGAAATTCACTTGAAGGAGCAATGCACAAGCTGTGTGTGTCTAATTTCCCCCCCACAATCTCTGTAAGAAGTTAATCAAACAGGCAATTAATCTGTATGATATTATTCATATGAAAGCATATGCATATTAAAATACACAACAGACTTAATTCCCATTTCCCTTGAATCTTTCTCTAACTCCAGGGGACTTGAATGACCAGCAGAGCTCAAAATATGAAAAGGAGACACAGAAGTGCTTTTGTTGAACAGACCAGACAGTGCAAGCAATAATATTCTGCTGGAAAAATACCCTATAATAAAGGCAGAAAATGTGGCGTGAGCTAACAACACAGACTTCAGTCCCAGCCACACTTGTCATCTTCCACCTTAAACCTGCTTCTTCTCCTTATTTCCATGAATGTTATCACAGTCTTCTCTGTAATCCTGCTTTGAAACCTCAGTCACCCTCGATTCCTCCTTTTCCCTCATCCCCCCTCTGATCAATCTTTGCATCCTCTTGATTCTGACTCTGCGCTCTTCCCCACATTTCCTTTTCATATCCTTCACCACTTCATTTTTCTATCTCCACTATTTTAAGAACCTTCTAAGTGGTCTCTTTTTTTCCTCGCTATGTCCTTCCAGTCCATCCTTGATATTGTTACGAAAATGATCTTCCTAAAATGTAAAGCAGATAATATCACTTCCTTGGAGAAATTTCCCCACTGCCTACTTGATTAGAGTAGTGGCCTTCAATGTGTCCTCCTGTTTGGGATCACCACCTGTGGAAAGAACAAAATAAAAGAAAATATGTGTCATTCCTGAACAAGGCGCAGCACCAGCGAACTTTTTAAAAATGTAGATTCTTAGGTCCCAACCCAGACCTTCTGAATGTGCAGCTCTAAGGGTAAGCCCAAATTGCTGTGTTTTAAAACAAGGTCTACAGGGGACTTTACTATGCACTAAAATTTGAAAACTGTGTGGCTACAGAATTAAGTTCATGTTTTTTGGCACGAGGTCTTGCTAAACCCCTCTTTCTGATCCTATTTTCACCCTAGTTACACTCTCTTCCTCCCCACCCCACTCTACCATTTTCAGACCTTACCCTTTATACTATCACTATTACTATCACTATCACTGTCACTGTTACTGTCCCCCATCACTATTACTATTTACCATCCTATTAACTGGGTTGGCTCATTGACTTGGGATTTTTCTCTTCCTAATCACATTTTGAACAAAGGCATATTTTAAATTACATTTCTTTCTTAAATCCTTTTTGATATTCCCAGTCATATGTTGTACTTTAGTTCATTTGAAAAATGGAAATCAGGGTTCAGTGCCTGCGGCTCAAGAGGCTGAGGCGCCAGCCACATACACCTGAGCTGGCAGGTTCGAATCCGTCCCGGGTCTGCCAAACAACAATAACAGCTGCAACAAAAAATAGCTGGGCGTTGTGGCAGGCACTTATGGTCCCAGCTACTTGGGAGGCAGAGGCAGGAGAATCACTTGATCCCAGAAGTTGGAAGTTGCTGTGAGCTGTGATGCCACAGCACTCTACCCAGGGTGACAGCTGGAGGCTCTGTCTCAAAAAAAAAAAAAAAAAAATGGAAATCAGTTCTGGGTTGAGAAATAGAATCAACCTCTTACTCTGTGTTTCCTTATCGATTCTCCCTTTAGTCTTGTAATTTCTGGTTCTTGTATGTGTATTATAGTTGTTGACATGTCTGTCCCTGCTAAAACAGTATCTCTCAAAGATAGCACTAATCTCAGTAATTTTTGTTGTAGAAAACTGGCCTGCATGTAGCATGTAGCATGCAGTCTTGTAACATGTGGAATCACTCCAGAATATAACTTGAGCTCTAACACATGAGTATTTCCTGTAGTCATGAATGCAAACAATTGCCTATTGGGATTGTTATAAAATTTAAAGACTTTCATAACTTGCAATTTTAAAAATATAATCCCGTTCTTCTATATGCTCTAAAATACAAACAATAAAAGTAAATCTGTGCCTTGACCCCTGTTACTCTCTCTTTAAAGGATCTATTTGCAGGGCGGGTAGCCAAAGAAACAGAATTAAATTTCATCAGTGTTTGTTTTGTCTCTTGCTCATCATGTTGATATTTAATTCAGTGTCCAAAGAGTGTCCCAAAGGTCTAACGTGCCTGAAGCCGGCAATACGTTTTGACCTATATGTATGCACATATTCTTATCAGTTTAACAAGCCAAATATAGGGCTTTGTGGAGATACGTGTGAATTAAATAGATAGCGTAATAGTAAGCCTAATGAATTTAAAACAACACACTATGTTTAATAGACTAACAATAACTTATTACTTTATGAAGTATATTTTTCTGTGAAATCAAACTGTTCTGAGTCAGAAAATTACATTGTTGTATTGTTGTGCAATATGAAAAGGGAAAATGTATACTGCTAATTTTTCTAAAGTAATAGAATTAAAAATACCTAGAAAAAATAGTTCTAAGTGATTATGTTGACACTCAAGGTATATATCATCAATACCAATTTGAATGAACAGTTAGTTACACATGTATTCAATATACAGTTATTGATTTCCTGTTATGCTCCAACAGCAGTAAAGCAAAAAGATATAGATGTGGAAGTAGCTATAGATATATAATTAGAGTTAGATGAAATTTAGCTGTACAGATGTTAGCGAGACAGGGAGAAAGGTAGAGATAGACATACAGATAGAGGAGGTAGAGTTAGAGATAAAGACAGAGTTGGAGAAAGATGATAGAGATAGATAGAAATAGAGGAGGTAGAGTTAGGGATAGAGATAGAGGAGGTAGAGTTGATAGAGATTGAGATAGAGAGAGCGCGACAGAGGTAGAGATACACAGATAGAGATAGAGATAGAGATATGGTAAAGTCCTAGTTCTTAAAGTCCTCTCGGTCCACTGATAAATGAAATACACAGAAGCAAATAGTGATTCAATATGATACATGCTAATAAAAGTATATATTAAATAGAAAACACAAGATAAATAGCCAAAAGAAAACCATCTTTAAGGTAAATTGGTATTATTTTACAACATACACTGTTTATATCAAGGGCTATACATGTCTATCAGTATCAATCCTTTATACCCAGACTAATAAGAAAAAAATGAGAATCCAGCTTTTCTTATAGTATCTGTGTTTGCTCAAATAGTGAAGCTTTTCCTCCTCCTGTTCAGTGTAAGAATGGCAAAGAGAACATCTACTATATTCGAGGTACTGTATTAGGCATTTTCTCAAGTCACTTCTAAACACTAAACAAAGAAAAATAAAGATTCAAAGATGAGTCTTAAGCTGAATTTACTTAAGGCAAGACAGGAATTATATGATCCTATACAGAGGGATGTGGCCTTCAGATTAATTCAGAGAAAATACTTATATATAATTGCATACAAGGAAGAGCAACCCTTGTGAAGAACATTTTCCAGGCCAAAAGCAGGCAAAGCCAGAAGATTTCACAAGGAAAAGTGATTGGTAAGCTTAAACAAGCCTTCCAGGTCAGTTTATGATGTCATCATTGTGAAGCTTGGCCTAGGGTCTAATTGAAGTACCCCTACTCTGTCTGTTGAGTCTAGATAGTACAATTACATCACAGACTGTAAACAGTCCAAGTTTACTGTCGTGCTGTTTTTCTGACAAATTTTTCTGAAAGGAGCTTGTTTTTCTTCAAGGCCCTGACTGCTCACTCTCTGCCATCCCTTAGTCTCTCCATGCTCAGGGGCATACAACAGACACAAGCCCAAGCCCAAGGCATAGGAAAACTTTTATTTTATCAACTCCAGATAATCCTACAAGGGAGATTTTTCAAAATGCAGAAATTAAGACCCTGAGAGCTTAAGTGACTTGTTGGGCCTTAGCATGGCTGGGATTTAAATTTGGATCCAGTTTGTCCAGAGCTCACATGACACCCAATTATATTATTACTGCATTTACCAAATCTCTCTTCATTAACAGGCATGTCCACAAAAAATGACAAATAGCGTTCACTGTGTTGAATCTGAGTCACACATAGATCCCAGAGCCCCTTTTAGTTAAATCACGTTCGGAAGAATTTCATCCATTATATTATTCTATGTCTTCATATGGAGTACATGCCACTCTTACTTTTACCAGCCTATTTGATGATCCAGAGATGTCTATCCTCTAACTAACCTGCATTCAAATATGTTCTTGCTTAGTACCTCCCCCCAAATTATTGGAACCTCAGAATTGTGACCTTATTGGGAAATAGGGTTTTTGCAAATACATTAGGTAAGTTATGATGAGGTCATTACTAGAGTAGAGTGGGCCCAGAACCAATATGGTGGCTGTCTTTATAAGAGAAGAAGAGCATAGACATAGAGACATACAAGAAGGCCATGTGAAAATGGAGGTGGAGGTTAATGGAGTATTATGTCCACACGCCAAGGAAAACCAAGGATTTCCAACTGTTACTAGAAGCTGGGAGAAAGACACAGAAGAGATTCTCCTTCAGAAGGCCCATAAGGGACTAATCCTGCTGACACCTTGATTTCAGACTTCTAGTGCCCAGAACTATGAGAAAATAAATTTATGTTGTTTTAAGCCACTGAGTTTGTGATATTTACTTACAATAGCACTAGGAAACTAAAAAAAAAAAAAAAAAAAAAGTTTCTGGCATATGATAATTACGCTTCATAGTAGACTTCAGCATGGCCATGTGAATGTTTGGGACACCACCTATCGAAGAGTGACACTGCCAGGAAAGGACAAGAAGGTATACAATTGAGTTCTTCTAACAACAGGAGGTACTCTGTAGGGAGTGTCCCTAGCCCTGGTTTTTACTTCAGCCTTAAGAGACTATGATGGCTCTTTGCCTTTTATAGATGAGGAACAGCCCTGGAAGATCTGGCCACTCTCCCTCCCACTCACTTTCTCCAACTACTCCAGCCTTCCTGCTCTCCCTTACCACAACCAGTGCGTTCCCATCTCCGAGCATCTATTTTGAACACTGCTGTCTCCACACATTTGGCTAGTTTCCTCTCTGCTCAAATGTTAGCTCCTCAGAGAAGCCTTTTCTGGCCACCTGATGGAGAGCCCAGAACTCTCTAGCCTCTTACCCTGTTTTAACTGTGCTTTCCCATACATTACATTGCTATAGTCCCACCTTCTCTGTGAGAGCTAAAACTCTGTTATGTTTACCAGACCTTGCTGAGATAAGCATGACACTCAAGACTAATTTCTTTCTGTCTTGAAATAAGGTGGCTCCGAGATAGGTCCAAAATCTGGAAGAAGTGCCACATGACACAATAGTGTGAAGGTAGAAGTGATTTAGGGAAGCAGTGAGATGCAAAAGTATTACATTTAAGCAGATGTATATTTCCTCGTGCTTCATTTGGAAGTATGGTTGGTTAGGGAGGGTGGCTAGTTCAAGGGGCAGTCAGTGGGGATTACAGGTCCCTGTTCATCACAAAGAAGTCAAATTATGATTAAAGGCACTCAATAAATATTTATCTTGCATTATAGGGAGTTTCCTGCTAGTCAGGTGCATGACACTCCTCAAACCCCCTAAATCAGTGATCTTCAACCAGTGTGACAGGAGAGGATCTTAGGTGTCCCATGAAAATGTTTAAAGATCATTCATTAAATTATTTTCAAGACAAGTTCAAAGGACAGTAAGTATATTCTTTTTTTTGCTCTTTTTTTTGATCAACATAATTTAAGTGTGCAACTCAAGTTTAACTATAGTTTCAAGTGTGCCATGACATAAAAAAGGTTGAAAAACATTGCTCTGAAGAACGCAAGGAGGGATTAGTAGGGAACCGATAGTCAGTGTTCCTGACTCTACTTTAGCATCTATGAATTTATTTCTCCCCCTTTTTCTCCCAGAAATATAAACACTCACCTGGACCACTTTTTCCCTGGACACAGAGTTTATTTTATTTAGCCAGGAAAGAAAGATATATAGATACATTATCACCACAAAGCAATTTATGTTCAGTGAAGACCCAATGAGTTGGTGCTCAGACTCGTCTCAGACATTCCTTCCCAGGAAAGATAAAAATCATGTCCCTAGTTGCTCTGGACCCCAGAGTCTCGGGAATATTGTGGCACTTCTGGTGACCTCACAGCAAATGAACTGTTGGCTCTGAAAACTGATCTGAAGCATGCATTGCATAAACACGTGTTGTTCACAGTGATAACTTCGCTTCCCTTACTGGATGATATGGGCAAGAGCTGGGTCCGCATCATTATTTGCTTGCTATTAGGGATTCCTGCCACTGGCCCTAACTCTAACAGTATTTCAGAGAGGGAAGAGTCCCTCCTGCTGTGGCCCAGTACAAGGAAAGGTAACAACAGCGTGGGAAAGGACAAAAGAAAAAACACTGGTGTGGTTTCTAATAGGCCAGGGACATTACAGGTGAGAAAGAGGCACCAGGAATGTGAGAGGCTCCTAAGTCAGAGCAAAAGGAGTGTTTCAAGTCAGACAGCGGATCTTTTTATATCATGTCGCAGGGAACTTAGATGCCTTATTTTGTCTTTATGGCAGGTGCAAGCATAACTGGTTTTCTCACCTATAAGATTTTTTTCTCTGCATAGTGGGGCCAAAAGAAGTGCAAAGCTCGTGTTAACACAATCTCGCATTGAAAAAACAATACCAAGGTGAAAGGATTTAATTATGTACCTTGAGTTCTCACACAGAGCACAATACACATAGTGAACCCTGTAAGACACTGGTTCTCAACCTGTGGGTCGCAACCCCTTTGTAGCAATGAAAATGCATCGCAACCTTAGGAAGGTTGAGAACCACTGCAGAGATTTGGTAATAAAACGATTGCTGAAAAGTTTTGCCATTCAGTTATCAGATAAGTGATATTGATCCTAGTGCTATATTTTCATGATTTGAGAGAGAAAAATCTGCAAATTGTACTTAGCGCTTAATTTAAAAAATAGTACATGAGTTAAAATGTCAGCATATGTAGAAGATAGGTATTTCCATAGACAGCTATTGAGAAAGGTCATCAGCTTTTGAAAATTTATTTTAAAATATGTGTAAAGCCTCAAAATATATTATTTGATCCAGTAACTCCTCTCCTGGGAGTCTATCTCAAGGAAGTACCATTTATTTTATTTTTGGAAGGGAAGGCTATGGAACCTTGTATATAAGGTTGTTTCATCACAGAATTTTTTTAGGACAGTCAACCCTGTGGACAAACTTAAAAGTTAACTAACAAACATCAGAAGATTTCAATAAATAGTAACACACTAATATGGAATATAGTTCAGTTACTACTAGATGGTAAATACAAAAGTCATGATGCAAAAATGTTATAAAATATATGATCTCAACTGAGAAAAACTGAATAAACAAAAGGATAGATTATAAATGACTATTTTATTCTTTATTCTTTATTCTGTAGTTTCTCTTCGGTCTTTTTATCATTAGAAAACCAATGCTTTAAAAGAGAAATCCTCACCAAGTGCATGCTATACAATGCACGGATTTTTGTGTACTACGGGCAGGAATACTTGCTAGAATTCAGAGGCGAAGGTAGGATGGAAGGTTATTGATACTACCAGGATCCTATTTACCTTGGGACCAGCTATCCCCTGATTAAGAGAAAAAATATGATAACAGCTAACCAAGGCCTGCACACACCTGGAGATGACCTAGATGGAGAGGCTGATAAATGATCACTTCTGGGCTTTCTCAGATAAAGGGTTGTCTAGAAACTCGGTTCCTGATAATTGGCAGAGCCTCTTGAGTAACATCAATTCTTACCACCCACACAAATCTCTCCCAAATATTTGAAAGAGCTCTTCTGAAGTTGCTACACTGCATATATACTGAAAGGAGAGAATACGGAAACATTTTACCCCAGATAAACATGATCCAGAAAGTAGAGTTGGTGACAAAGTGTTTTGCGAATCAAAGCATAAAAGAGCTTTTGGGGGTGATTTGCTGCTATCGCTGCTGTTGATAATTTGCGGGCATCTCTGCTTTCTCCTTGAAAGGATTCCAGCATCACTGACTTTCAATTGAGGACTTCCTATTTGAAAAGAGCACAGCCAGTGCAGATAAAGTGCGAATTCACCTGTTTCAGATCTCGCGTCAGCCTTTGGTTCAGTATCTGCAATACTTTAGGCGCGTGCCCTATACTCCCTAGCTACAATCTTGTCTCTAGTTTGGTATTTCCAAGCGCAGTAGGGGTAGAATCATATGATATCAATGTGCCAGATATTTATTTTTTGATCAATACAATTTCAAAAGAGGGGAAAAAAGCATGTGCAGGGCGGCGCCTGTGGCGGGTTCGAACCCGGCCTTGGCCAACCTGCAACAACAACAAAAATACCTGGGTGTTGTGCGGGTGCCTGTAGTCCCAGCTCCTCAGAAGGCTGAGGCAAGAGAATTGCCTAAGCCCAGGAATTGGAGGTTGCTGTGAGCTGTGATGCCACAGCCCTCTACCGAGGGTGACAAAGTAAGACATCATCTCTAAAAACAAAAAAAGAAAAAGAAAAGAAAAAAGTATGTGCATTTTAGAACTGTCTGCTGACTTTTTTAAACTTCATTCCATTGCCCAAAACTTTTAAATGAAAAAATTCGAAAAACATTTCAAAGACACCACCATTGACAGAAATGGTGTCGCCGGTTTTCCGGTTGACTGAGAGAGAGATTTTAGTCAGTGACCAAAGCTATGAGTTGCAGAGTAACCTAACTTTATTCCTCTCTCTCACTCACTCCTGCCAAGTTGCCTTTTACCTCTTTCTCATATCCACCCCATTTGCTCCTTTCTACCACCACTGCTGTACTTAAGCTAAAGCCTTCAAATGGATATCCTTACCTAAGACTCCACCTAGGTCCGCATATTTAAAACAATTAGACTGCCTCCACCGCTCCAGATTGAAACCCTTCAATATTGCCTGAACACTGTCCCAATGAAGCCAAACATTTTTTACATGTCATAAAGGAACCTCCACAATCTTCTTTGTGTGTCCCCTTCTTGCTATTGCCTGCTTAAACTGGTTCCTACCACAAAAAACCATTTGTCATTCTTGCAAAACTATGCTACCTTTATTCCTGTGCTTTTGTATTCACCTCCAAATCGGGGTCTGTCGGCCCATTGTTTAAAAATTGGGATAGATAGCGCAGACATTTTTCTTTCATAGAGCATGCCCCTACATTTCTTTATCACTGCATTTCCGTGTTGTGCTTTTAATTTCTGTCCATCTCTTCTATTGGACTGTTAGCACCTGGAATACAACAGCTGTGTCTTGGGTGCCTTGATATCTCCAACTCCTCGGAAATAAACTGGAATGAAGCTGGCCCTCACTGTATGAATATATAAATCTGTGTTAGGTCATCTTTTCAGAACTGAGTCTAAGTTAGGGTTTTGGATGCACATGATTTATTGAGGGAGTACTCCTCAGGACAAGCCTGTAAGGGAAAGAAGGAAGAAAGCAGGGCAGAAAGCGGGGAAAGCTGAGTGATGATGAGGTCTCGGTCTCATGGAAACTCTGGATTTGACATCATCCACAGAGGAGCTCTGGAGCCGCAACTGCACCATAGAGTTGTCCCCACTTGAAGCAAAGGAACCAGTCTTTTGTATACCCACATCGGTTGGTTATTGCCAGTGGGTCACATGCCAGGGGATGCAAGTTTCCCAGAAAGTAGATCTTGTCAATAATCAAGAGTATTTTTTTTTTTTTAAAGAGGAGATGGAATAGGAAATGGATACACCAGCTTCTTAGTAAAAGGTATCAGGGTGGGACATATATTGCACTATCATAGGTGTCTTAATTATTTCACTATTATTCCAGTATACCTACACAAGTGGACACAGGTGGTGTATTCCTTTTCCAAAATGCTTGGAACCAGAAGTGTTTAGGAATTTAGGTATTTTCCAATTTGGGAATGTTTGCATATAGAGTACATAAAGAGATATGTTGGAGATGGGACCTAACTCTGAACATGAAGTTCATTTATGATTCACATACACATTATACGCAGAGCCTGAAGTTAATTGTATTATTCCCTTTGGAATAATAATAACTGCGAACACTGAAAAACTGTGGGTTGTACAATCTGTGTTTTGACTGTGACCCAACACCTGAGGTCAGGTGTAGGGTTTTCCGTTTGTGGCTTCATTTTGGCATTTTAAAAGTTTCAAATTTGGGAGTATCTTGGATTTTGGATTTCCTAGTTAGGGATGCTCAACCTGTACTTCAAAATGATATAATGATTTATAATGATATATAATGATTTATCATTTTATGAGTAAAGCATTTTACTTTTATATTAGAATGCAGTACGCATAAGTTCTGTGATTAGACTTTTATTTTTAAGAATTAACCTTTGATCCTATTATCATGGAAATATTTTGAGCTCTTACACATGTAGTAATAGAGACTTAATTAAAAGTACTTCTCCTAATCTCATTTGAATATATTGACATTATCCAGTGGATGTAGCTTTTGTTCATGAAATGGTACATCAGTATGAACTCTCTGTAGAGGAATGATTTCTGAATCTTAATTCTATCTGTCTTCACATAAGCTCCCAGAACTTTATGGGTGGTAACAAGAATGAACGTGGCGCTTCCTACTCCCACCCCCAGCATAATTAATTTTATGGCTTCACAAACTTCCATTGGCTGTGAGAGAGTATGTACTGCCCCGGAGTATTGAACTAGAGTTCTAGAATTCTCCCATCAGTGAAGGAGAATACTAATAGCACAATTTCTGAGAGCAACTTTTAGAAGGGTATTTTATTCCAAAAGAGAGAAAAACAGATTAAATTCCACCAGTCTACTCAATTACTTGATGATAATTTTTAAAATAATAATAAAAGTTACATAATAAAATTACACATAATTCATAAATGTGTAATAAAATTAACATAATGAAATTAACAATGTCTAGAAATCTGTTTCTGGAATGATTGTTCCCAAGCCAAAATAGTTTGCGTGTCGTAGTAAGAAAAAAATGTACAGGAGAAACTCTGTTTATCAAGAGTTAGGATTTAAATTATTACATATCCTCTTAAGATCTGTGATATCCCACTACATAAGGTAAAAAAAAATACTTTGGCTTATGTAAAGAAAACCTCTTTATTCATAAGAAAATGAATACTGAATTACTTGAGGATGTAAGTCATTAATTTCTCTAATTTATTTTTAACTGGTTTAGGAAAAAAAACTGTAACACACATGGTGGGAGGTAGTGTAATGTGCACAAATGAGTCAAGTGTTAACCAAGGAAAATAGGGGTCAGGTGTGGTTGTTCAGGCCTGTAATCCTAGCATTCTGGGATGCCAAGGCTGGAGAAATAAGCATTCAGGAGTTCAGGAGTTTGAGACCAGTTCAGGCTGGTCTTCCAAGAGCAAGACTCCATCTTTATTAAAAGCAGAAAAACTAGCTGAGCTTGATGGCATGCACGTGTCGTCCCAGCCGCTCAGGAGGCTGAGGCAAGAGGATTGCTTGAGCCCCGGAGTGTGAGGTTGCTGTGAGCTATGACATCACAGTACTCTACTGAGTGCAACAAAGTGAGACTCTGTCTCAAAAAAAAAAAAAAATCACAAAGTATCTCTGATATTCAAGGTGCCACCTCTGGATTTTCTTTGACATGTGACTCTGAACCTTTTGCATCTCCCCGCCCCCCATAATTAGGTATGGATAACTCTAATTTTCAAGAATATTTATGGTGTTCTTCCAACATTTTTCTCAGCATATTCTGAAAGTGTGCACTAATATCTATATTTATTCCCAGCACAACTCTCCCTCTGTTCTCTTGATCTAATTTGTTGCTAACTTTTTAAAACTTTCTAGACTAAATCTTTGTTGTGTTTACCTTCAAGCATTTTGCTTTATCTTACAAATCTTATGAGACATTGAATAATTTGATCTTACTCTTCATATAGCTACCTTGAAGTTGTTTCAACCATTTTTCACCGGCAGCAATATCCTTTTCAACAGAAAGCCCCACTTACATTAACTTGATTCTAACCTTGCAATTCATATTGTGGTAAAACAAAATTATTTCATGCTTATCACCAAATTATAACTATTTAGAATAAAATCTCACTATAATTTTTTTTGTGGTGGGCCAAACGTACAAAATAGTTTAGATAAATGTTATATAACCCTGATGTCTCTGTGTAATTCTTTCATCCTATTTAATGTTGTATGCTGGCTCTGGAGCAGTCTCTGAGAGGCGTGAAGACAATAAATCAGACACTGATGCTGTTCAAGCTTTCAGCCCATGTTGTATCTCAATACAACCCTTTCATGAAAATTTTAGAACCAAATTTTATGCTTGAAACTAACTAAATCAAAGAATTCTGTGAAACTGGCACCTTTACTGAGAAACAGAATATGAGGTGATCAGGAGAAGTAATTCTAGGTTCAAATGTAGCTGAGTAAATGGAGTTTCTTCAACTATATTGTTTGGTTATCCATTATTTAATTTCTTATGTATTAATTCGTTCATTTAATAAATGTGTGTTGAACTGGTTAGTAGGCACAGTTGTAAGCAACGAGTCTAAAGGAATGTAGGAGAAGGACTAAGTCCTTGACCTCAAGGGGTTTCATCTGTTGGAGAGACAGAAAACGAACGAAATGGATACAGGCAGCATCAGATAGCAGCAAATCATACCAAAGAAGAATGTTAGTCTCTCATTCAAGTGACCAGGAATTGGAAAGGCAGCGTTTCATACAAGGAAATTGGAAAGGGCCTTTCTGAAGAGGGGATATTTGGAGGCAAGGAGAGAGGAAGCGGTACAGTGGGTTGGTAAAAAAGTTTCCAAGTAGAGAGAATAGCAAATGCAGAAGACTTAGTGGATGTTTCTGTGAAGGGTAAGAGAAAATTTCTAAACTCGTTGGCACATAGTTAAGTGTTTGTTAGATATTAGATATAATTTTAAAATAACAAATGTAAATAATTAATTCCATGTGTTGTTATGTATCTTCTTTTCTATATGTCTTCCTCCCTGTCTTTCTAGATCAAATTTCTTCTCTTAAATTCTATCTTATGCATTGGGGTCTTGGGGCCTTTAGGTGTCAGTCTTTTGAATTTGTAGTGAGTTTAACCCTATTCACAATATTCAGATGTTACTAGTGTCAGAGGTGGTTTTTTTTTTTTTTTTTTTTTTTGTCTTTACCCTTTTGCTCAAAATTTGTATACTCTGAGCAATGCCAAATTTATTTTCTTGGTCAGCATTAAGCAGCTTCCTTCTGTTAGCAACAAATCCACAGCCTCTCTGTGATAATGAGAATGTTGACATATCTTCCCTGTGGGGAACTGTTGTTGTTTGGGTGTGTATGTTTGTGTACAGGGAGGAGAGTGATAAAAAACGGTAACAAGATGCCATTTGGAAGATGGTGCTTCCAGGAAACGCAGGAAACCCAACTGTACCCTGCATCTGTCCTCCCCATTTCCTACCATGATTTCATCTTTATACTTCCCCTGATGTACCCAGAAGTTAGAGCAAAGCGACTATCTACCTTTGTCTCTGGCCATGAAAAATCCACTACCAGAGCTCAACTCACTTTTGTTTTATTCTTTTCTATCGTTTATGGCTGTAAAACATTTATTCCTAATTGCATCACTTAGAGTCCAATCAGAGAGAAAAACCATACTCATTTGAACAGGGAAACTTTATACAAAGAATTAAGTGCAACAGGGGATTATAGTGATGAAGAGATTGGCTAGTATGGAAGAAAAATATAAATGTGTGTTGAACTGGTTAGTAGGCACAGTTGTAAACAATGAGTCTAAAGGAATGTAGGAGAAGGACTAAGTCCTTGTAGTCCAAAGTAGAGGGACTTTGCCAGTATGCTCTACTGGCAAAGCTTCAGTCTTACCCTCTACTGGCATTTTACCCTCTACTGGCAAAGCTTCAGTATTCATCTGCTTGGGATTGCCATAACAAAATCCCGTAGAGTAGGTAGATAAAGCAACAGTTGTTTATTCCCTACCATTCTGGTGGCTGCAAAGTGTAAGATCAAGGTACCAGCCAATTTGGTTTCTGGTGATGGCTGTCTTCCTGGCGTTGAGATGGCTACCTTCTTAGTGTGTTGCTGATTTGACCTCTTCTTTGTGAGCACAAGGAGAGAGAGAGAGAAGGAGGAAGCTCTCTGTTGTGTCTTCATGGAAGGACAATTTACTTGCTGAAGTTTTCTTACAGAAAAAAAAGAAAAAGAAAAGAAGACAAAGACATTAATCCTTTCAGGAGGGCCTTACCCTCACTACCTCATCTAAACCAAATAACTTCCCAAAGGCCTTATCTCCAAATACCTTCATACTGGGGGTTAGTGCTTCAACATATGAATTGGGAGAGGAGAGTCACAAACATTCAGTCCATACCTAAAGAATAGAAGAGTGGCTGCCATTACCCCTAGGACTGAGATAGACTACCCAAGAAAAAGTCTCTATCTTTCCATTCTCCAAGCAGAGATCCAAACCTTATTGGGAAGGTAGAGCCATGACTTGCTGAACGGCTGAAGTCACTGAGCTGCCACACTACCGGAACTAGTTAAAAATCTGTCCTCGGAAAGTTAGCAGAGATCTTCTCTCTGAGGTTCCTGGGAAAGCTATTCATGGGAACAAAATGTCTTACCTGAGGCTCTGCTAAAAACATCACCAAGCTGCTGGCTGCCATGCACTGCAGAAGCCAGGTGCTGAAGCCTCACATACTGTGTGAACTCGCCAAGGGAGCAGGCTGGAACGAGGAATCAAAACTCTTTCCTCCTCAGTGTCTGCAGTGTCTGTCCAGTACCCTCTACTGGCAAAGCTTCAGTGCCAGCTAGCAAAGACAAAAAAACATTTCAAAGAACAGAAAGGTAGAAGGATATATTTAGAATGAAGAAGCAGTAGATCAATAGCAAGCACATGGATATAAACTAATAATAAATACTAGCACAACTTGAGTAAGTGAAGAGTACATTGTTTGTTAACAGGGTATACTAGTTTTCAAGGCCATTGTCCGTTTGATTCATTGCTATAGCTTCTGTGTCTAGAATAAAAACTCGATACTCAGTAAATATTGATACTCAGTAAATATTTGTTGAATGAATGAACTAATTGCTCACTTTTTCTCTAATGATTTTTCTCTTTTCTTTTACTATAGCTGATGGATGCACTGATTGGTCTGTTGATATCAAGAAATATCAAGTTTTGGTGGGAGAGCCTGTTCGAATCAAATGCGCACTCTTTTATGGTTATATCAGAGCAAATTACTCCCTTGCCCAAAGTGCTGGACTCAGTTTGATGTGGTACAAAAGTTCTGGCCCTGGAGACTTTGAAGAACCAATAGCCTTTGATGGAAGCAGAATGAGCAAAGAAGAAGACTCCATTTGGTTCCGGCCGACATTGCTACAGGACAGTGGCCTCTATGCCTGTGTCATCAGGTATCCTTTTATTTCTATTACTGCAGAATCAAAGAAATTACATGCTTCTTTCTCATCCTTAAATTCTGTTGCTATCTCTTTTGCCTAAAGGTATTGTCTCAATATTTGCATGGGTAGCTGCTTTCTAGAATTTAGAATCTAAATCATAAAAAGATGGAATTGGAATTTATGTTGAGATATTATTTCTAGCTTATGGAGAAAAGAGATACCATCTGGGTATCTACTTATGTTACCAGAAATTACTAAAGACTATGAAATAAAATTTATAGAGGAGGTGAAATGTTGCAAATAAAATGTAAGCAAAGACTTACAGAAAAGATGCATAGTTTATTGCTAAATGGGTTGTAACATTTTGTTATTGCCCTTCACAGACAGATAGAGCATAGATACCTCTGGTTCATGCACATCTGCGAAGATGATTTAGGTAATGTGTGTATGTGCACAGAAAGAGGAAGACAGCACCACCACACTGGGGAATACAAAGTTTGTGCTCAAGATCATTTTGTTAACTAAAAACTACTGGGTCAACACAAAAATTATTCTCCCTAACCTTTCAGGACCAGTACTAAAGTTAATAACAAATTCTTTGCCTTTGTCCTCAAGAAAACTCATCATATAGCTACATATCTTTGTCAGCCTGGGGAAGAGACATACTTAGTTTGTTTAATGATAATGCATTGAAACAGTATCTCTGTAATACATTAGCAGTTAAAAATCTCAGTTTAAGTGTTTAGCCCTTCATGGACTATCAATCACATCCTTCAGGAGTGGTCATGGATGTCATTGACTATTATAGAACATTAGCAAAGTGGGTTATAGTCACATAGAGGGTATGTTTAAACTTATTTGTTTGGCTTTCTGTATTTCAGCTAATTCAGAAAAATAAAAAAGAAATATAAAGCTGTTGATTCTCAACTTGAAGAGGTTTTAGAATCACCCAGTATCTTTTTCAAATAAAAATTAGACTAATACTTTTGAAATTCTGATCAGTACCCATCATTCCCCTGTTATAAGAATCATGACACCTATAAGAAGTACCCTTATGCTGATCCACAGCTACAGGTGTGTTAGGACAATTAAAATAGGTCAAAGCCACGTAAAAGTTAAACAGCAATGTATCCTTTTAACACTGACACCATATATTATGTTACAGTTAATGTTAGAAAATATAAATGAAAATAAGGAAAGCATAGTACTTGGGAAAGATGGCTGATGGATTTTAAAAGAACAAATAGATCATTCCTTGGGCCACTCTTTATTCTTTCCCTACTAATCCTTTTATGTTTAAAAGTAACTTTTAATATAAATAAAGGCTGTATAGAGGCATGGATAAATGATTGTCATACTGGTACAGTTAAAAAGGACTTTTTGGACCAGCATTCTCACTTGACCAATAGTAATTCGATTTTAATTTCATATCTGCTATATTTCTTTAAAAAAATCATTATTTCTGATTATTATGCATATGGGATGTGATTCTTCAAGATAGGCAAATGTGTGCCCTCACATTCAAATTAGATTAGAATGGAGTTGAATGTCTAACACTTTATTTCATCACTTATTGTTGATGTGAAAATAATGATGTGTTCACATTAGTAATCTGAATTTGGAAAACACTGAAGTTGTAATTCTTTATGTGTGTAAATATCCATTGTGATCCAATGCCCTGAGAAATTGCATTAAAATGCTTCTAAATTTATAGTTACAATGATGAATGAAAGGTTGAAAAGTTTCCAGAATGATGACATTTGCCATATGTTGATACGTCTACAATTTAATGGCAGGTGAAACCAAAAGACAAACACTGTAAAGTTTCATTTGTGTCAAATGGCATTCTAGAGAAAATGATGCACTCCAGAAAGAGATACTTTTGTCACTGAAATTCACATATGCCAATTGATTTGAAGCTAGTGTTGCCATGGTTTCCTTTTCCAATTTGGAAAGGGGTACTCAAAATCTTTATAAACAGTATTTGAAATAGCGTGAGTTGATGTTGATGTGAAGGGAGCCCAAGGGCTGTTAGTTGAGTCACTGACATTTTGGCACATTGTTAGCTATCAGGCCACAAAACTGTCACCATGAGTTTTTAAATAATCTACTTGCAACAAATTTTAAAAGTTCGAAAATGTTAGCTTCTATTCTAAGGTTCTAGTCTTTCTGATAAGTGTTCTGGGTATTAACTTGTCAATGAAATTGTATAATAAGCCCTGCCTATGTGGCTAATTTCCATTCCCACCTAACTATATGCAATTAAATGGGATAAATAATGGAAACACCTAAGATTACTATCATTATAATAAATAACTCCTTTTTTTACTCCCTTCCCTTATCTATTTGGGACAGAAGAATATCATATAGTTCTTTGCATCATAATACTTGGATATTCAGTTTTTCTTTTTACTTTTAGAATTTATATTTTATTTTTTACATGAAAAAGTGAATGACAAACCACGTAACAGGTAAAATGTACACTATTTGGGTGATGGCTATGCCATCAGCCCAGATTCAACAATTATGTACTATACCCATGTAACAAAACTGCACTTGTACCCCAAAATCTATTTTAAAATTTTTTAAAAAGAAAAAGAGAATGAAGGAGATCTGTACATGGCCATGTACAAAAACAAGTTTATTGTATGAAAAATAAAATTTTCCTAGATATTTGCCCTCCAACTTTTTAATTCACCTTTTCAGAGTTATGCCCAGTGGCAGTTTCACATGCACAGCTCTCTGGTGTACATATAAGCAATCCAGATCCCCCCAGTTGTTGATTACGAAGTTATTTGGCATGTTATTTTTTAATTAAAATTTTATTTTTGAGATAACTGCAGGTTACTATTTAGGTGCGAGAAATAATATAGAGAAATTCCATGTACCCTTTCCCCAGATTTGCTCAATGGTAACATTTTGCAAAACGGTAGTGTAATATCATAATCAGGGTATTGACATTGAAACAGTTAAGATAAAAAACAATGCCATCACCACGAGGATTTCTCCTGTTTTCCTTTTATTGGTATATCCATTTTTATCCAACTGCACTTCCAATTCCTGACAACCACTAATCTATTACTTATATTTAGTTCACATATTTATAATTTTGTCAATTCATCCACGCAACATACTGGAATCGTACATCATATAACCTTATGGAATAGAATTCTTCGTTCAACATGATTCCTTTGAAATCCATCCAAACTGTTACACATATTCATTCATAGCCCATTCACTTTTATTGCTAAGTAGTATTTCATGCTATGGACATATCACAGTGTTTATTCACATGTTGAAGGGCATATGGGGTTGATTCAGTTTGGGGACATTAAGTATAAAGCTCCTATGAACATTCATATACAATCTTATGTGGAATAGAAGTTTTCATTTTTCTGGCATAAACATGTCAGTGAATGTGAGTTGAATGGTTGTGTGTTTAGTTTTATAAGAATCTGCCAAAGTAGTTTCCAAAGTATCTGTACTGTTTTACATTTCCACCGGTAACACATGAGTGATCCAGTTTTTCTTAATCTTTGCAGCACTTGGTATTGTCACTATTTTTAATTATAGCCATTCTGGTAGGTGTATTGTGGTAACTCATTCTGATTTTAGTTTGCATTTTCCTAATGGCTAATGATAATCAACATAGTTCATGGGCTAATTTGTAATCTCTGTTATCTTCAGTAAAATATTTATGTTTTATCCATTTTATAATTGGATTATTTATGTCTGTTCTGTTGAGTATTGAGAATTCTTTATATGTTCTAAATACTAGTACTCTTTTAAAAATGTGATTTTCAAATACTTTCTACCAGACTATAGCCTGTCTTTCCGTCCTCCTAATAGGGTCTTTTGCAGAGCAAACATATTTAATTATTTAATTCTGATGAGATTTAATTCATAAAATTTCTGCTTATGGATCACAGTTTTGGTGTGAAATATAAAAACTCTTATCCAACTCTAGTTCTTAAAGATTTTTGTCTTTTTTCTCAATTTTTAAAGCTAAAAAGAATTTGCCAAAAGTTTGATTATTTTACATTTAAGTGTGTGATTCATTTTGAGTTAATACACAAATTTGTATAAAGTGTAAGGTTTACTTAGGTTGAAGTTTAGTTTTTAGGGATTGGATATCCACTTACTCCAGCACCATTTGTTAAAAAAGCTATGCAACTTTCCTTGAATTGCCTTTGTCTTTATTCAGAATCCACTGGGCACGTTTGAGTGGATTAATGTCTGTATTCCCTATTCTGTATCTTTGGTGTCCCCTGCCAAGACCAAACTCTATTGATTAGTATAACTGTATGGTAGGCCTAAATGTCAAGTAGAATGAGTCCTCCTTTATCCTTCTTTTCCAAGATTGTCTTAGTTATTATAGGGCCTGTGATTTTTCCATGTAAATTCTAGCATAAGCTTGTCTATGTCCACATAAATGTACTGGAATTTGAAAACAATTTCATTAAGCTGAGAATTGGTAAGTTTTGAGTTCTTTATGCCCCTGTCAGAGACTTCTTCTTCTTCATCTTTGTCTTTATCTTCCATCTTCCATGTCTTCCTTCTTTTTTTTCTTTTTTTTTCTTTTTTTTTTTTGAGACGGAGTCTCACTCTGTTCACCAGGCTACAGTGCCATGTTAGCCTAGCTCACTGCAACCTCAAAGTCCTGAATAGGTTCAAGCCATCCTCCTGCCTCAGCCTTCTCAGTAGCTCAGACTATAGGCATCCAGTACAACACCTCACTAATTTTTCTGTTTTTAGTAGAGACAGGGTCTGGCTCTTGCTGTGTTAAGTCTTTCAATGTATGAACACAGTATGTACTTCCATCTGTTTAGGATTACCTTCTTTGATTTCTTTCATCAGAATTTTATAATTTTCAGCATATAAATCATGTATACATTTTGTTAAATTTACATCTAAGTAGTTCATTTTCTATGGAATGTTTGTAAATG
Organism: Otolemur garnettii; assembly: GCF_000181295.1. Classification (NCBI taxonomy): domain Eukaryota; kingdom Metazoa; phylum Chordata; class Mammalia; order Primates; family Galagidae; genus Otolemur; species Otolemur garnettii. Next base: position 8,402,034 of record NW_003852467.1, on the reverse strand, counting down.
ATATTGCCGTTTCAATTTTAATTGCAACATGTACATTACTACTGTATAGAAAAGTGATTGATTTTTGTGTGTTAATTTTTAAAAACAATTTTTTCAAATGACATGTTTATAATGTATTTTATGTAAGATATAGTTCCTTTGCCTAACTTAATATTTTCTTTAGAGACCAAAAATCTCTTTTTTTCTCATTGAAAGCAGATATTTGGCATCTATCAAACAGTACTTAATGAAATCTATTTATTCATCCACTTAAGAAACGTCTACTGATCACTCTATGATAAGTGATATCCTAATACTAGGATCACAAAGACTTAAGGAAAAGTTTTGTCCTAAAGTAGTTTACATAAGAGAAAATAGGTATGTAATAGATTGCTATAGATACCATGAAAATAGTTTAGAATTCAATGGTGTTCTGTCAAGATGAAATAGCCCCATTCTTCCCAGATCTTACAACTCTTACAACTAAAAAGCTTGGATATAACAAATAAGCATAAGATGTCTCTTGGTCTGGTGTGGTGGCTCACACCTGTAATCCTAGCACTCTAGAGGGCTGAGGCAGGAGGATCACTTGAGCTCAGGAGTTCCAAACCAGTCTGAGAAAGAGTGAGACCGTGTCTCTACTAAAAATATAAAAATTATCTAGGTGTTGTAGTGGACACCTGTAGTCCCAGCTTCTCAGGAGGTTGAGGCAGGAACTTAAACCCACCCAGGAGTTTGAGGTTGCCGTGAGCTAGGCTGACACCATGGCACTCTAGTCCGGCCAACAGAGTATGAGACTCTGTCTCAAAAAAAGTCTCTGAAAGGGGCAGAAAGACCTAAGAACTTAAGGAATGGCGTGGCAACGTGCTGCGTTCTCACTCTTCTGCCTTTCCTTTATAGATTAAGGCATGCCTTTTTACTATTTTTTTCACTTCATGTTCCTTCATTTGAAATTCATTTTTTTTCATTGCCTACTTGAATAATACATATTTATTTCTTGAAGAAAATCTAGATTATGTTTATTTTCATTTGACTTTTCCTAAATTGCTCCAAAGACAATTGTTTCAGTTACCTATTGTGAGCTGAAAACACTCAGACTAGTAGTGGCTTAAAATGACCACCATTTTATTTGCTCATAAATTCTGCAATGTGGGCTGGACTTAATGGGAAGGTTCTTCTGGGGACCTTGCTTGTAGTCACTTGTGGGTGTAATCAGCTTAATGCAGGGTTTGCTGAGCCTGTTTCTCTGACAATTTTAATGGCCTATCTCTCTTCACGTGGTTTTTCCAGCAGGATAGCCTAGCTTTTTGTGTGGCAACTCAGAATGCATACATACTTCTCAAGCATCTCCTTGTATCATGCTTACTACTGTCCCATGAACCAAGTTCAGAGATAATATGAGAGGAAATGTTACAAAGGCTTGAATTCTGTGAGGCATAGTTCATTGGTGGGGCCAAAATAGTAACAGTCCAACAGAGTCTGCCTTATGGCTTTTATACTGTAATTCGTATCCTTACACATGCAACATACACTGACACCATTCCTAAGAGTTTCAAAGTCTTACCTTATGGTAGCATCAGGATCTGATTAGAAGTTCATGATTTCATTTATATAAATCAGTCCTAGATATGAATGAGCTTCATCATGCTTAGTTCCCTGAGTGCAACTGCTCAGAAGCGGCACTTCTTGATTCAAAGCTCTGTGAATAAAAGAACATATTATCTGGCCCTCCAATAGCCAACATATATATAATGGTGAGACAGGGATAACATAACTAAACTAAATAGTCCTATTCGAAATGGGGAGTGTGTGGATAGGACATACAAAGCAGTCATTGGCTCACAGCAACTCTAACATCCAACTGGGCACATACCACCAGCTTCTTAACTAGGACCCCATTAATTCACTTACGTGGGTCCATCTTTTTCCTATCTAGAGAAAGTTAATGGCTGAGAGGCCTTTCTTCAACTCGAACTGTATCTGCCCCTTTTAGTATAACATAGTATGATTCCTTAAAATTATGGAAGGCTTCTACATATTATACTGTAATCCATTTTATAAACCACAATTTTCTGCTTCCATGGGAAAAATAATTCTATTTCTTATGACATCTCTTGTTTGAAACTAACCCAAATTATTAACTGCTTATCCTCCATCATGATTTTTGGTATTTCCAAAGACAGTTTTCTGTCTTTTGACAGAATATACCTTCACTGTCACCAGATATAAGAAGGAAGTAATAGATCATTATGTCCTAACAGACCCAAACAAGTAACTGCTATAACTGTACTTAAAAAAAAATTAAGTAATTAATTTTAATCCATATAATATTCATATTTATTAATATTTTATGTGATTATTGTTTAAAAATCAAGTTATTCTGGAATCAAAGGATATTTAATGTCAGCATCATTTTAGAAAGTCTTAAACATTTGTGCCCCATGGAATCTCTATAATTTGTTCAGGGCAATCAGCATCCATATAAATGTTTTATATCCTACTCAGAAATTTTAATGATCATATGCATATGTATTTCAAGGACCTGGTATAGTTTCACAATCTTGATTTTCTAATTTCTAAACTATCTCTCTTAATTGAAACCATAGTATACCCTTGAGAATATCAGATATAATTCATAGGCTATAAAATCCAATTAAACCTATATAAGCTAGTCTCTTTAAAAATTAAAAAACTCATACACAAGTGAAAGCCTTTAAAATAAGATGTCAAATCTGGGTATAGAATCTCCTATGGATGAAAAATTGAAATTGTAGTACTTTACATCAGGTATTCTTCCTATACTTTTTTGGTGAAAACATTTTTCTTGACCTAATGGGCTTCAATGAGATTTTTCCAGTTGCATAATTCTGATTAATGCCTGGGGATGGTAATGAAGTGGTAGATCTTCCTAGAAAAGATTGTAACTTTAACTGTCTTTCAATGTCTGAGACATGAAAGCATTTTCTAAATGCCCAAACTATGTTTGAACAGGGCAATAATTAGCCAGACTGATATCCTTCTGAGATTATTTTGTTTGTTTGTTTTGTTTTTTAAATTTGACTGATGGAAGTAAAAGCCAAAAAGCTGTGGGGTCACCTATTTGATTTACTGATTTTTATTTTTTTTACCATCTAGCAGATACAAGTTTCAATATAACAGGCTATTTTTTTAGCTAAGAAGATGAAATAAATTCTGCTGGAGTGATGATGGGGTAGTTTCTTAGATCACTGGATTAAGAAAAGCTTTGTCTAATCTTTCCAAGTCCTATAAGAGAGATAGATTTGAGAACTCTGTGTAATCAATTGTATCATGTCTAGAACAGAGACATAAATTTTCTCCAGAAAGTATCAATTTAATATGATGTAGGTAGGCTACTGAAAAACATACCTTTGCAAAATAATTAAGCATATAATGTTTAATTCTGAGATTTCACGTAGTCTTTCTTTTTGTTATATTTTATGCAAAATGAATTTATATGGGCCTTTTTCAATCATGGGTATAACATGTACATTTTTCATATTTTGAAAACATTACTAAGAGCCTATCACATGACATAACTGATAATTATATTGAAGAAATTTTAAAATTCAAAACGCCATATGCCAAGGATGAAGGTCACTTCTTACAATCCAGCATGACTTTATTGGTGGCTATGCTTTTGTACTGTGATTGTTATTTTTTCTTTATTTCTAGAAACTATTCTGAAACAAAATATTAACTGCTAATGTTCATGCAGTATGTGAAGAGAAAGCGAATAGTCCTAATAAAGTAAGAGCTCCTGATCAGCACAATTTGGGATAAGTGAAAAAATTCAATATGAAACTAAGACTATCCAAAGCTCTTTCTAAATCTCATTTTGTGTGTGGTTCCCAAGTAAAAGATATGAATAACAATCTCAATGAATACTGGGAAGACAAAAAGAGACCCGTGATTTGATCAATGCTTTAAAGGCTAAACTCGTGGCTAGGGAAAGTGTAATTAAGAAAGATTTCTCTGTTAGAAAGGGTTCAGGAGGACTAGCACAAGAAAAATTACATAATCATCTACAACGAGGATTGGCAAACTTTTTTATAGAGAGTTTAGATTTTGCAGGTCGTATAGTCTTTATTGCAACTATTCAACTCTACCGTCGTGGTGAGATAACATCCATACAAAGACAAATGAAAGGCCATGGCTGTGTTTCAATAAAACTGTATTTATAAAAACAGGTGGCGTAATTAATTTGGGCTATGGGCCATAGTCTGCTGACCCCTGATGTAGACATTGCCTTGCAAACTGCAAATAGTTAAGTGCACAGGAGCAACTGGGGTTGTTATTAACAAAGACAAAGCCACAGTCTATTCCTGATAACGTAAATGAAACTTTGTTGGAAAACGAATTTTTGTAAGTGACAATTATAAGGATGACTATAAAGAATAGTTTCTATAAAAAATATTAAGACTTAAATGCCAGGCAAGTGTCAAGCAGGGAATGGAAAACCGAAAGCAATTTTTCTCAAAATATCTTGGAGCAATTGCATGAATGTGTAGAGAAATTAGAAAATGGAAAGCAAGATTTTACAATAATTGAGGCATAGGTGACGGAGAGACTATGGCTGGAATATTAATGGTGGGTTCAACAAAGAAAATGGCTTTGAGATCATTATGGGAAGGAAAAAAATTCCATCAGGGCTGATATGAAAATGAATATATTTTGAGTTTGGTTGGACAATGCTGTGGGAAACAAGTGAAAGGAAAAGAGACGGAAAGAGGTGTTTCCTAAGGCTTCTCCATACACAACTTATTTGTAAAAAACAGGGGATCTTAAGAAATAAAATGGACTAGATTTTAAGCTATTAAAATGGAAAACATTTAAATAGAGTTACCCCATCATTGCTCTCTCATTCAGCATTTGAATGAATAAAGGAAGAGGTTTGGAGTCCTTTCTCTGATGGTCTGCCTGTTAGTCTTCCCCTCAGGTAACTTTGGATCTTTGCAACTCTGATCATACATTGAAACGGGAGAAGAGAAAAATCTTTTGATGAGTTATCACAGTTCGGGGACAGCCTATTGTATATAAGAATCATAGAAATAAGTGCCTTAAACATGAAAAGAAGTTTGTCAAGGAGAAATCTAAATGTAAGCATTTCCGAGATCATATGTCAGCCACCTAACTGTCTAAATCTCAGTTTTCTTCTGTATTTCCAATTCTGCCCTCTATAGGACATGGTCCTCATCCTTATTTTTCAAGATGGAACTCTAAGGGCTGGCCATGGTGGCTAACACCTGTAATCCCAGTGCTCTGGGAGGCTGAGGCGGGCAGATTGCTTGAGTTCAGGAGTTTGAGACCAGCCTGAGCAAGAGAGAGACCCCTGTCTCTAAAAACGCCAAGGTGTTGTACAGGGTGCCTGTAGTCCCATCTGCTTGGGAGGCTGAGGCAAGAGGATCACTTAAGCCCAAGAGTTTGAGGTTGCTGTGAGCTGTGATTCCATAGCACTCAACCCCTGGGCAGCTGAGTGAGACTCTGAAAAAAAAAAAAAAAGATGAAACTCTAACCTCATATACATGCTATAATAAGCAGGAAAATGTAAAATGAAAGGCACAATGAACATAGTCCTTCCTGCCCTTAAGAGCAAGTCTCAATACATAACTTCTGCTACATAACTACATAACTACATAACTTCTGCTTCCATCTCACAGGCCAGAACTTGTTTGCATAATCATACCAAGCTATAGTGCTGGCTTTGATACGTAATTTTTATAATTAGTACCCATGTGCCTGATAAAAAATACGGCTATTACTAAGGATTTAAAATTGATATCCCTAAATGAAAAGCCCAAGTTGGGGATTCTTGTGCAAGTGATCCATTCAGGGAGTACTCTCGAGATAAACTTTCAGGGGAGGCGGGCAGGCAAAGATGTGTTTTCAAAAGTCTAGCCTCAGCCTGAGCCCATAGGGAGGTCTGGAGCATAAAATACGTTACAGAATTCATCCTGCCTTAAAGTAAGCCTGAAGGTCTCGTGCATCTCTATCCAGGTGGCTCTTGCATGCTAAGATGATTCTGTAAGGGTACAGGTGTGAGCCTTGACCACTCCACACACCCACAGCAGCTGGGGGATGAGTACAACAGCTGGTGAAGAAATCTGAGTGGGATACTGAAAACAACTGCTACACTGAGGAAGACAAAGGACAGATACTGAGTAGGAAAAACGAGTAGTCATTTTTCTAACAGCCAGGAAGTGTCCCTCCACATATTCTGAGATGATTTAATATCCTATTTTTGTTTTACACATGGTAAGCAGTCCATTAATACATATTTGTTGAGTGAGTTATGCATATTCTTGTAAAAAATTCTCTTGTTCCACAGCTTTCCTTCTTTAACATTTTTAAAAGGATTAAAAATGCAGTGAAGGCTATGTTAACTAGTTTGATGAAAATATTTCAAATTGTATATAATACCAGCACATTGTACCCCATGATTGCATTAATGTACATAGCTATGATTTAATAAAAAAAAATTACCTAATCAAATAAAATTATTACCTAGAACAAAAAAAAAATACTAAAAATATTAATATTCTCCATACCACCACACCAACCCTGAACACATACACATGTATCCTGCCCGCAGTAATTATTCCCTCTTTTCAGATTTTTTTTTTTTTTTGGCAGTTTTTGGCCGGGCTCAGGTTTGAACCCGCCACCTCCAGTATATGGGCCAGCACCCTACTCCTTGAGCGACAGGTGCCTCCCTCTGCTCAGCTTTTAAGTCACATTCAAAACCAGTTGTAGAGTTCCTTGACTGAAACTCCTGAAGAAGACTTAGCTGGCAAAAATCCTTGTACTTTCAAATGTTTCTAACTCTGCTTTCCAGATAATTTCATATTGCCCAACAAATAAACAGGTAACTATGATCGGGAAACATACAACTTGCTTATAATTTATCTTCTTTAAATCCTAGGTGAAGAACCAGTTTGACTTTGCTCATCAGTTTGCTCTGGCCTAGATTTATGCTGGTTTTACAGTGACATTTCTGTCTTTCAGGCAGATCTCCATTTAGTAACTGCTTCATGATACAGAATGTGAGGTTATAAAATAAAAACTTAAATGAGGTCATTGAATAAGCATTTCACTGATTTTGTTATATCTCACAATTATAGATCTGGAACTATCCATTTTCTCCTATGAAGGTCATAAAAGACAATCCTATAAAAGAGTCATGGTTATGGAGTAAGTGAGTTATATTTGAATACTTGAACTCTGGTCCGATGATTTCAGAAAAATGTTCTATATTGTCTTACTGCCAAAAAGAAAAAAGAAACAAACAAAAAAAAGCATGATTTCAAAGCACTAACACACCGGGTTGAATTAGTTAGTCCTCATGTTACAGAAAAGTGACTTAAGCAAGACAGTTTATTCTATCATGTTAAGTATTTATATAGTTCCTAGACTTTTATGATAATTTCAGGATTTTGCAAGGCTCAAGGCTTTCTGCTCTGCCATTCTTAGTATGTGGCTGACATTCCCAAGGTCACTCCATGCTCTTAATACAACTGAAAAACTGAATTTTAATTTTTTGAGACAGACTCTCACTCTTTTGTCCAGGCTAGAGTACCCTGGTGTTAGCCTAGCTCACAGCAACCTCAAATTCCTGGGTTCACGTGATCCTCCTACCTCAGACTCCCTAGCTGCTGGGACTATAGGTACACACTGCTATTTCTTTCCTATTTTTAGTACAGATGGGGTCTTGCTCTTTCTCAGGCTGGTGTGAAGTTTTTAAACTCAAGGGATTCCTCTGTCTCAGTCTCCATGAGTGCTAGGATTACAGGGTATGACTAGTTAAATGTGGATATTAGTCTGTTTTGAGATGGTCATTACAAGCCATTTATAGCTATTTCTTCGAACAGAAATTCTCCCAAATAGCTCTTCTTTTCCTACAATCATGAAATGTAGATGTGGAAAAGATTTTAGATTTCACTGTAAGGGTGCCCTCATCTTATAAATGAACAACAGGAAAAAGAAGAATAGCAGCAGCAAAGGAAGTCCAGAGAGATTAAGTAGAAGCTATCTAGAACCCAAAGCTAATGTTCAGAAATGTCGCAAAGCAAGCTGGATATCCTGATTCTATAATCAATGCACTCACAAAAAATGCATTTACTTAAATAGTTTAATTCTTTATTCAATAATTCAGGCAGAGCTTCCTCTATTTCAATTAGCAAAATTTTATATAAGTATCACTTTAACTTATTTTCAATGGCTATTTTATTTAAAGAATGATTACAATAATCTTACAACAAATTTCTACCCCATCTACTCTAGACATTGAGACTTAGGTTTTCTTTCTGGTCTTGACTCTACTCCACTAAAAGATAAGCCTGCAATTAATTTACATTAAACAAGGATACTATTTCTGTTAGGGTAAAAGAAGATTTTTTTTTTTTGGCTGGGGCTGGGTTTGAACCTGCCACCTCTGGCATATGGGGCCAGCACCCTACTCTTTGAGCCACAGGTGCCACCCAGAAGTTTTTAGAATTATTAATAGTTGCATCTAAGTTCATGTGATTGAATGGCCTGGGAAATTTTGATATTGTATACATTTAATTAATTCCAGTAGATTTTTAAATATCTACTCGACAGCAGCCATTGGACTAGACATTGCGAGCACAGTAGTGAATTAAGTCAGGATAGAATTAAGCCAGACTAAGAAGTCTATTATAGAAAAGAGCCTTTGAAACAGTAATCGCTTGTATCTTGACTTTTAAGAAGGAAAAGAACAGGCTGCCTTAAGATCAGATAATAGGCTGACCTAGAGCACTTGGTATACAGGCTCACCTTTGAAGGCTGCACTGTCCCAACTGAAATCTGAGTACTTCTCAAGTTGCACAAAAAATTTCTAAAGGTTAATGCCACAAGAGTAGCATTGAAGGAAATTCATCTCAAGAACCCAACTTCTATACACGTACTCTTGTCTGAAATTGCCTGGAAACTCACAATAGCACTTCTCCCACTTTACAAAAAGGAGGCACACTTCCCTTCCCTCCCAAGTTGTAGCATTATGCATTATCCCACGGTGTAAAAAGGACCTAGAGTGCCAAACAAAGGGGCAGTCTGAAATATTACTTTAAAAAACCAAGGCTCCTTAAACTCAGTAATCTTCCTCTCTTGCCGATTTTATAGGAATTTCTGATAAATGAGGGAGATAGTGTCTGTAGGTTTGTTCTTAAGTTGAATTTGTATGTATGTTGGAACAGGTATATTTAACTATTACCTGTAATAGCCTCTGTTCATAAGTGTGAGTCACACATCAATCAGCTGTTTATAACTTAGGGACTGCCTGTATTCAGGTGATAGTGATGGTTTAGATGTTTATCCTCTCCTCCAAACCTCATGTTGAAATTTGACCCTTTTGTTAAAGGGGCCTAATGGAGGTCTTTTGGTCATGTGGGTGGATCTCTCATGAAAAAAATTAATGCCCTCCATTGGTGGCAAGTGAGTTTTCACTTTATTAGTTTCCATAGGTACGGGTTGTAAAAAAGAGCCTGGCACCTTCCCCATCTGGCTCTCTTTTCTTCCTCTTGCCATGTGATCTCTGCACACACCTGCACCCCTTTGCCTTTCCCATAAATGGAAACCACCCGAGGGCCTTACCAGAAGCAGATGCTGGTGCCATGTTTTTTGTGCAGCCTAAAGATCTGTTAGTCAAAGAAGCCTCTTTTCTTTATATATAACCAGACTCAGATATTCCTTTATAGCACAAAATAGACTAAGACAGTGATCCTTTTTAAATAACTATATCCCATACAAATTCAGAAACATGGTATTTCATATAATCAAATGTCATGTAGAGTCTCTTGAACATAGACATCTAGCACCTAATACAGGGCCCAGCCCAGCACATAGTAGAGTATTAAGAGTTGATGATTGAAAGAGAATGAAAATCAAGGTATAGACCTCCTTCCAAAATATTAGAAGATTCAACATAAAAGATGCATCAGATGTGACAGATGTACTCTATAGTTACTTGAAAAAAAACATTTACCTCTTCAACTAAATTAAATTTACAGATGGAGTCATAGATAGTGAAGCCATAGCAGAGTGCCTTCACGATTCCACTGCTGTGATCTTCAAATGAAGGAGAAGGCAGATTAGTCAACCTTCTGATAAGTTCTTAATTAAGGAAACCAGTAGTGTGCAGAGTAACAGCCTGTATGTGAACCTTGTTGACATGGTATAGAAACCCCATGTAGATAGCTTGTCTAAAAGAATAAAAATGTTGTTCTAGTTCCTAAATTGGAGTTTTCAAGTAATTGTATTTCTAATGAAAATTGCTGCTGTGGATGTCTGTTCAAAGGCTTTAGCTTACAAAGTAAAGATGTGAAAATATCAAACTTCTTGATCTCTGAATGTTGTTTTCATTAATTAGGGGAATATGACAGCTCTCTCTTTACCCTAATAGCCCCCCTGGAGGAAATAACATTTTTGTTTGTCTAAACAGTACTTAATGACTACTCTAAAATTAGAGTTTAAGACCTTTAACTCTAGAGTGCAAAGCTCTATGTCCTTGACTCTGATGCTTATCATGAATATTAATTTCTGATCTTAAAGTCAAGCCATGAAATTTTTATATATTGTCATACCTTTCCCTTGACAATTTTTGTAATTGCCATAATTTTCTCATCAGCAAGAGTTATTTGTGGCTTCCCTGGTCTAAGGAGGCTATAAAACCGGATGCTCTGAATTCCCTCTTTTGTTTCAATGTGAAGCTGTAGACTTGTTTACTCTGAGCAGTAACGAGACCTCTGATCTTAAAAGAATTATGGTTTTTATAGGTGCCCTTACACAATAAAGGACTCAGTATATTTTTGTCATTACATGTTTTCATTGTTACCTTTGGGATTACTTTCCTATTAGGGGAGATTTATGTTCATTGCTCCAGATACTTTTTCTGTTGCTCACATAAAAATGTTATTTTCTGCAGGGTATCTATCATTTTCTTTAAAGTTGATTTACTGACAGTGTTCATATTTATAAGTATCCAACATTTACATTATTTAAACAACATAATAATCTACAGGCATATATGTAAATAAATACACATATATTTTAATATATCTATTTCAACTGAAATATTGTTCTTTTCTGTTTTTTTGGACTTTCAACAAATATTTATTGAATATCCACTATACAGTAAGCCTGTACTTTATTCTTCAGATAGAAAGAAAAACAGACAAAACACAGATTGGCCCGAAGATGCCATGATCAACCAGAGAAAACAGACTCATAAAAAGATTATTTGTGTCAGCGTATGGTAAATACCATTGGAGATTATGTGACAAAGTGCTATGGCAGCCAGAGAAACTCAGGGATGGTTACACAGAACAGGGAGCACTGAGGCTGCACAAGATAGCTATTTCTTGATAGAGAAATGGAAAGGATATCTTATTTTACACAGTGGAGATGACTGAAGGCCAGCCATGGAGATTTGGGAAAGGGGTTTTAAGACGGGAAGAGCAACAGATATATAGATGGCTAGAGTGAAAAGTGTAAAATGGTGCATGGGAAGAGACAGAAACTAGAAAAATTTCTGTCTGTGATTAAAAATAAACCTCATTTCTTTATATATATCAGGCAAGTTTATGGACAGATTTGGACAGTGCCTCAGAACAGAATCTCAACATCTAGTGTGTGATTTTTTGTTGTTGTTGTTAAATAGAGATGGTGATCCAGGATGGCCTAAATATTATAGAGAAAATGAGAAAATTGTTGTAGCTATTCAGTCATTTAGACAACTATTTAAAAAAGTTTGTTGGTCAAGTGATGGTCAAGAGTCAGTCAGCCTTTTTCTCAAGCATCTCATAGTTTTTTGAGGGAAAAATTAAATCAGTCTGTCAATAATTAATGTCTGATGCAACAGAGGTTATGAGAGAGGAAAGAATATAGTGCAATGGGTACATAGATGAGGCATATAATTCACAATAAAAATCTAGAGAGGCTTCTTGGAGCTACAAGCACTGAGTTATGATATGGGAGTAAAACTTAGATAAGTGGAAAAGGAGGATCATGGTAGAGCCTGGCTGAGGAAATAATATAAGATTGGAATCTAAATATGCCTTCTAATTGTCTTTGACTATAACAAAATACCCATGATTTGAATTATTCTTAGTTATGGCTATATAAGTAGGAAGGGATCAGTTCATGCTCTTAGATCCAAAACTAAAGAGGTGAAACATTACACTAAATGATACAGGGAGACAATGATGAACTTCAATCAGGTAGATGTCTTAAATGGGAGGCACTGAGGTTCTGGACTTAGGCCATGATAGTAGCAATCCACAGAAAGCCAAGAAAGCCACTAGGTCATTCCTTTCATAGGATTTGGCCATGATTTGAATAAGGGATGACTCATCAAAGATGACTTCCCAGAAAGTAGACAGATGATGATACTGTAAAATGTGGGTGTGGGTGTGTGTTAACAACCAAAAGGTTTTAGTACAAATGTGAAACCTGTATAGAGAAGTGTTATGATTTTCTTGCCTGTTGGCCTTTTGGCTAAGAGAAGTATTATGATTTAGCAGAATTAAAACTGGCTATTATCCAGAAGTCATGGTTCCTAGATCTTCAGATTTCTAATAGTGTGAATCTTAGATGATACTGTTAATCTCTCAGAGCCTTTCATAAAAAAAGGGAGTAAACATCAAATATCTTTGTATAGGTTGCATAAACCAAAAATATCAGTAAGCTTTGTACAAAATTTTAACTTTAAAATAGAAATTGCATCAAATATTTTGGCTGTAGGTCCTATCAATTTGTTTATTATTACTATGAGTGAATCTAGTTAAAGAAATTTTCATTTTTACCATACCTATATTTTGGACAGCTGCCACTAAGTAACTAGTGGTTTGTTAATCTGTGCTTCATAGTTCATATGCAGTTTGTTCACTGCCAAAAAAGTATCTTTGTTAAAATATTTCAATCAACTAAATCATTTAAACTCTATTTCATATTTGTAGGCCAGCATGGTGGCTCACGCCTATAATCCTAGCCTTCTGGGAGTCTGAGGCGGTTGTATAGCTTGAGCTCAGAGTTCAAGAGCAGCCTGAGCAAGAGTGAGACCCCCGTATCCACAAAAACTAGCTGGGTGTTGTGGCAGGTGCCTGTAGTCCCTGCTATTTGGGAGGCTGAGGCAAGAGAATCACTTGAACCCAGGAGTCTGAGGCTGCTGTAAGCTACGACACCACAGCACTCTACTCAGGAAGACAGACTGAGACTCTGTCTCAAAAAAAAAAAAAAAATATATATATATAATAAAAATATATTTTTAGGAGAGAATATACTGAGGAAAATAGTTCAGTGTCTAATTTTATTTCTACCTCAGTAAGCCTTTCCTTTGTCTGTGCCAGCAAGAGCTCCTCCTCTTCCATAGGCACACACTTACGGGACACTTGATTGTGGGAAAATTTTCAGGTCACTGGAACACGGTATTGAGATATATCCCTGCCCCATCCCCTCCAATATGGCTGCTAATTATCTTATGGCAAATAACTTTTTACTTTTTCTTCATCTCAAAAAAGCCTTGAGTTTCACCCAGAAGTCATATTAGTGTTAAGTTCTTCTCCCTTCTCTTTGCTTGAATGGCAACTCTTTTCTGATTATAAAGAAAAGAAATTGTGATTCCCCACATGCAAATATACAAGGCCAAGTGCTGCCCCTTTATCAGTCAGGGAAAGATTTCTTTTTCATCTCTCTTTCTTTTCCGGCCCTTTGAAGTTCAAGCTTATATAAAAGTTAATTTCAATGAAATTGTTTTAAAATATCTTTTAATCACTTTAACAAGCCTCTAGCAGAGCATTAGGTTATTTTCTTCCTCAAAGAGTTCAAGTTGTCTTTTCTAAAACATGTAGTTAAAATGGCTTTGAAAAATGAGATATATAATATCAGGAATTTCCTTCAAAAGGATCTAGGTGGGATTGGGGTTATGAGTAGGAACATAAATGAAATTAAATCAGCAACATGTTGATAAATGTTGGATGATGGTATATGAGAGCTATGTAGTGTTCTTTACTTTTACATACGTTTGAAATTTTCTACACTTAAAAAGATTATGGAAACTTTAGAAAAATTTAGATCATTTCACAATTTTATGTTTGCAGCATTTTATCTCTTACCATGATGTGTCACTTAGCAATGGTTGTATAACAAACCACTCCAAAAGGCAGTAGGTTAAAACAATAAGCAAATATTGATCATGAACCTATAGATCAGCTGGACTATCTCATGCATCTACTGTTTACAGTGGATCAATTCTATTCATTTTGCCTGGAATCTCTTGCATGTTTTGTGGTTATCTGTATACAGGCTAGTGTAGTATGGCTGCAGTTGCTAAAAGTGGATTCTCCTGATGGTCTGTAAGCCTTCACAGAGTATCTCTTGGGCTTTTTTGTTTGTTTTTATTTTCATCTGGAAGGGCTGGGTTCCAAGAAAAACAACATAAGACAATATAATGATGTAAAGCCTCTTGATTTCTAGGCTCAGAACTGCCACACCACCTAAAATTTAGCCACATTCTTTTGGCAAAAATAAGTTACAAAGTCAGCCCATCTTCAGGAGGTAGAAAAATAGACTTTACTTATTGGGAAGAGCTGCAAACTCATATCACACTGGTAGCATGGATACAAAGGGGCCATAAATCAGGGCTCTTAGTGTAATCAATCTGTCACATAAGAATTTACAACTTTTAAATTAATGTCTACTCATATTCTGTTAATTTACCAATTCATATTTCCAAATCCTAACTCTTTCGCAAACTTCAGCCTGCCTACTGGTCACCTATTCTTAGCTTTCCCATAGACAGCTCACATTTAATGACTACAGTTTATTACCCCATTTGTGAAACCTTCTACTGTTCAATATACCTATGTGTACAATTAATGTATTTGCTATTCACCTATTCATCCCTCTACCCATTACTTGATTCAATAAATATTTACTTCATGCCAGTTACATGCCAACTTTGATAATTGTTGATGAACCTAAGGTAAGTAAAAACAAATACAGCCTCTGCCTACATAGGACTCAGTGAAATGAGAAAGAAACCCAATGAGAAACCACACAAAAATACATGTAAAATTACATAAATAAAAGTTTTAAAAAGAAAAGAGACACGATTATGTGTTATAATCACCGTGTTATTGTTGACGTGGTGATTTGGAAAATCAAGAAAGGCTTATCTGAATTTGTGGTGATTTAAGTGAACTCAAACTTTGGTCTTGATATATGGGAACAATAGATCATAAACCTCAACCAACCCATGGTGTATGTATAGCTTGAATGAAAAACGAACCTTTTGCTATTAAAAAGCCACTGGAATTTGGGGGTTGCTTATAATCTAGTCTATCCTAATGAAGATGCATGGTGTTAATGCTTGGTTGTTCTTATACATATTGAAGACACCAGGGATGGTAGTGGAGCTTGGGATGAGGAGGAAATCTGTAAACCAGGTAATCAAACAAAGCCTTTCTTGAATGAAGCTGCAAATGAGCCGAGAAGTCAAAACATTGTAGAACCAACTGGCATGCATTTCAAAAGAGCAGAATTTTGCAGAAGAGAGTGGAAGGGTTATTATTTAAGAGCCATAATAGAAAGGAAGAACACCACCTCCAGCTCCTATCTCTGAAATGCAGAAAGTGTGAGGAAATTAATAGACATCACCTGGGATGGCTTCAGGGGAAGTGATAATCACAGAGGGGAGCCAGGTTTTATTGGGTGAATGCCAGCAAGAACAGGGGCTGCTGAGGATATACAGCAGTTATGTGAGTGTGGAAATAGTGTACCAAAGGGTACCATGAAATAATTGAAACATGGCATGTGTATAGCTGCTGGATATGAATAAATGAATGAATGAATAACAGAACATTTTGGATATACTAACACAGGGAAGGTGTGTGTCTTGGAGGTAAGGATGCTTATAATTTTGGCATTGATTTGTGAAAATAAGGATGACTGACATCATGAGTTTAACCTCACTATCTCTTTGAAGAGGATGACCCATAGACCATAGAATCTACACACACACACACACACACACACACACACACACACATATATTATTCTGAGTTGATGGTGAACAAGAACAGATCCTCAGTATCCATCACTACTTTTTAGTCTAATCTGTTATTAATCCTCACATGTTTAATTGCCTCCAATCCAGCTTTCATATATTTTTATTCTTCACTGTTTAGAAACCTGAACTTGTTATTCTCCATTTAAAAATCCTTCAAACTCTTCAAGATTTCAGGACAATATTTAAATGCTGTTAAAGCACAAAGATTCTTTGTGTTTTTCCCTGTAACTACTACATTAGTGTCCCCTCAAGTTACTTTCCTACTCATCTTTCACATCAGCAACACAGAACTACTTTAAGTTGTTTCAGACTGTTGTGCTGGTGTCTGTGTTGTCTGATCTCTCTGTAATCTCGAGAGCAAGAGATTCATCTAGCAAACTCTTCTCCTAAGTATAGTCTGAATTGGTGATACTTTGCATATATTTTCTAATTTTCTTTCGAAGTAACTCAGTTAACTCTGAAAGTTTCAGAAACACCTTATCAAATACTAGGTAAGCAGCTTATTTGACTGCTTTTTCTTCTTTATGTATTGCTAGACTTTGAGAAGTCATGAATTTATTGCCTTTGAAAATATTTGGTATTTTATTTATGAATAAAATTATAATTAAGATAATTATGAAACCCTGATCACAATAGCTCACATCTGTAATCCTAGCACTCTGGGAAGCCAAGTTGGGAAGATTGCTTAAGCCCTCACACCTGGACAACATAGGGAGCTCTCAGCTCTTTAAAGGAAAAATGAAACTAGCTGAGTATGGTGGCATACCTTTACTCTCAGCTACTTAGCTACTTGAGAGGCTGAGGCAGGATTATTTGAGCCCAGAAATTCTAGGCTGCGTTTAGCTACAATGACACCACCTGTACTCAATCCCGGGTAATAGAGTGAGACTTTGTCTCAAAAAAGTAAATAAATAAATGAAATAGTTACCAAAAATAATTATGAAGTGTATAAACAGCTTTATGAATTTAAATATATTTTGATGAAATAAGGAGATGAAGGAAACAAGAAATATAAAAACAAATAACAGCATAAAATAAGGAAAACTGTAGAAAGTATGATTTGGTGCTAATATAGAACCATACGTAGTATAAAAGGGAAATGCATGAGGGTAAATTTGGGGTCGTTGTATATGCTTGAAATAATTGGACACAATTGCAGAAGTTTATTTTGATGAATGGAAAGATTTTTCACCATTTGTACATTTTCTCCCTTCATAGAAACCTTCCTAAATTCTCTCTAGGCACTTATCTTTTTCACTGAATATAAGATACCAGATACTGTAAGAGACACAATCAATATCTGTACCACTAAACTATGACATGGTACTTTCTTAATACAGCAATTATACAAGACAGCCCCAGTTTTAGAGATGATAAAGTATAAGCAAAATGTACATCTTAGAATTGATAAAATCTAGAAATTGATGAAAAAAGACAAGTAACTAAGTTATTACACATATTCTATCATAAAAATTCCAGAGGAAATAAAATCATGACCTTCTAAATGTTAGAGAAAAATAAAATAAAATTCACTGAAAGTGCTTGACTAGTATTTGACAAGAAGTTTCTGAAACCTTAACAGTATTAATTGAGTTACTTCAAAATAGCATTAGAAAAATACATGATGAAGGTTACTACAATCCCAGAATCTGGAAAGTGAGCTGCTAACTTATAGAAAAGTAGTAAGTTACAAATACAGTAGAATTTCCATAGTTGACCACCTCCTTAAATTGACCTAATTTTCATAGACCAGACATGCATGAATCAATACACTAGGCCTAGTTCCTTATGATGACCACCTCCATATGTTGACCAGTGGTCAAGTTGGATGGTCAACTTACAGAGGTGCTACTATATATATTTTTGAAAGGGGTACAAATTCTTTTTAGAAGATTAACACCAAAGGTTGCAGTCGTATTCTCCTATGGGACATTAATCAATTTTGTACCTTTGCAATCTTGTTCTATCACATTTTCTTTAGCCCAAGTGCTACTGTACCAGACACTTGATAAAAATGACAAGGAACATTTTCTTCAAGACCATTGCAATATGGATTAAGACTATTGCAATAGGAGCCAGATAGTATACTCCATTGAAACAAAAGTCAGGGGAGGTTTTAAGCACTGGGGTGAGTTAGAGGAAAAGTATTGGAAGACGTTAAGGAAAAGCTTGCTCAGTGTGGTTAGGACATGCATATTTGCCAATTGGTGTTTATCCAAATTAAGTTCCTAACCTGCCACAGAGACTGGTAGTTAGGGACATTATCTTTCTTGATGTTTAGATTTCAAAGGGATGGCTCCCAGATGCTTGCAAAAGAAACTTGAATTGTAAAAAATTTCCATACCAAAGGTGCAGAGAATAAATTTACAACTGAAAGTTTTGTAAACTAAATGCTCTCAGAAAAGGACGGTAGGGGGCTCATAAAAAACAAACAAACAAACAAACAAACAAAAAACTAAAGTTTGAGTCAAGCCAAGGTGTCTGTTAAAGGCCATCTTGGTCATTTTCACTGATTATATATACTATTCTCTAGTGTTCTTTTAGGACCAACTTTGTTACCTTCTAGCTCCCTCTAAACCTTTTACATTTAGGAGAACCCAGAAGAGTCAGAGAAGAAAAAGTTTATTTTTAAAGTAGCTTTAAAGTAGCTTCTAATCCTTTTCTTAAATTGTCTTTGTAAACTTCAAAATTCACTTGAATCCTATTTCAGACAAAAATGGAGCTTGGAGCATTGAATTCTGTATTGGCAGGAGAAATATTTACCTTGATAGATTTAAATTTGTCCAGGTACTCTTGTTGAATTAAATATATACAAGTTCTTTTTAAAAAATGTTATCCTAGGTTTATTTTTTCATTGTCTGAGAAAATTACCTAAAACATCTAATATCCATTTCCTAAATTACTATTTTTCCCCATGAAATTTCTAGGAATATCCAAGCGATTGGATTAAAATGGACTATGCCAAATTGCATTCCAGAAAGACCCTTCACAGTTAGAAATTACCAAAAGTAGAAATCTAAGCAGTGTATAATAGTTTTTAAACTAGCTGGAAGATAATACTTAAAGCTTTTTGCTTTGATTATTTTTATCTTGTGGTTAACAAGGCTTAACAAATTTCAAATATAAAAGACATTCTGTACATAATAGGTATTCAATAAATGAACATTAAATTTGAAAATCAACTACCTGCTTCCCTTTCAGCATGAATGCAATCAATATAAACCAAACAGTAAAAAAAAAAAAAACACGATGGAGTTTCATTACAATATGTAGTCTAAAAATTCCCATACAGAGAAATCTCAAGAGCAATGTACTCGACCAGGCTTTCCAAAGATGGTTTTCAGGGATACTGGTCTGTCTAGATCAAGGCAAGTAATACTATCCAGTAGAACTTGTGTGTGATGATGGAAATATTCTGTGTCTGTATTATCCAATACAGTAGCCAAAAGCTACATGTGGCTATTAAGCACTTTAAGATGTGGCTACTACAACCAAATGACTGAATTCTAAATTTCTTTTCATATAAATTAATTTATATAGCCATATGTGTCTAGTGGCTATAATGCTGAATAATACAACTCTAGATCCTTCGAAAATCAAGGAAATATTTATATATATTTTTTGTTAAAGAATAAAACTTTGCCAAATCTAGCATTTCCCAAGTATCTCATCTTAGAATCTTTCCCCAGATAAAACTCTTAATAGGTCCCTCAGTTTTCTTCAAGATAAATTCCATAGCCAATCAGAGTAGTTGAGTATTCCCTGTAAGATCTAGTCCACATTTACTTCTCCAATCTAAGTGCTAAAGATACTAGAACATTGTCTAGCACATGGTAAACACCCAATAAATGTTAGCTATTATTTTAGGAAATGATTCTCCATCCAGGAAGCCTAAAAGTGGTAAGATTAGGAAAGAGGGGGCATACTGCAGCCAATGTATAAAAGTCCTGTAAATGTTACTAAGAACTCCGCATTCCTAACACACTAAACTGCTCCACAAACCTCGCCTTCAGCCTTTGTTCTTTCAAACTTCAAAGGATGAAGTTTATCCATTCATATCAAAACCTTTCTTTTTAGGCAGGGAGCCATGGCTCACGCCTGTAATACTAGTGCTTGGGAGTCCGAGGCAGGTGGATTGCCTGAGTTCACAGGTTGGACACCAACCTGAGCCAGAGCAAGACCTTATCTCGAAAAATAGCCAGACATTGTGGTAGGCATCTGTAGTCCCAGCCCCTCGGGAGGCTGAGGCAAGAGAATCATTTGAGCCCAAGAGTTGAAGGTTGCTGTGAGCTATGATTTCACAGAACTCTACCAAGTGCAACAAAATGAGACTCTGTCTCTGAAAAAAGAAAAGAAAAAAAATCCTTCCTTTTTTCATATATCAATCAATGCACCTTTAAAACAATCTTGTAGACATTATTTTCTCATAAAGAACCTAGGGTTAGGAAACATTGTTACTACAAATTAAAACACAGGTGCTGCCTTCCAGGAACAGTGGCTCATGCCTGCAATCCCAGCACTTTGGGAAGTCAAGGTGGGAGCATCACTTGAGGCCAGGAGTTTGAGACAAGTATGGATAATATAGTGAGATCCCATATTTACAAAATAATATGAAACTAGCTGTGTGTGGTGGTGCACACCTGTACTCCCAGCTACACAGAAAGCTGAGGCAGGAGACTCACCTGAGCCCGGGAGTTAGGAGCCGATTGCCTCATTGACCTTCATCGTGGGCAACAGGATGAAACCCTATATCTAATAAAATATATTTAAAAACACAGGTGCTGTAAGACTGCTGGGAATCTCACAAACTTATTTGATTGACTAAAACAGTGTAGGATATTTACATGAACCCAGATCTAGCAAAGGATTCATTCCTGGCTCTGGAAGTGAGGGCCATTAATTATTGTCAATTGCTACCTTCTCAAAATAACCACCAATGTAACCTGTTGATCAAACAAAGCTGAGTTTATTATTTAGTGCAGTAAAGGAGATCAACACCTTGAAGAGTTTTATTTGGTTCTCAGATTATAGAGTTTGAGGGCAGATATTTATAGGATTTTGAAGGGTCTGGGTTCAAGTGGTTTTGAATGCAGAGATTAGCTTGAATGAAATTGGCTAAAATCCAAGTTATGATAGACAAGACTGGTGGCCTAAGGGAGTCTAAGATTTTGGAATAAGTCTTCATAAATAAATAACTGTTGAACAAGTGAAATGTTTTATCAAATTAGGTAATCGATTGTTCAGAAAAGGAAGCTCCCCCCCCAATAAATAATGGACTATCTTGAGGCATAGCTGGTTGATCATTGTATAGTTCATATAAATATATTTCCAGAAACTTCCTGAAGCTTCCAGTGAAGCTATCTATTAGTTTGCAGCATTATTTCCAGGAAAAAGAGTTCCTAGAACAAAGGATAAAGTCATATTGATGTAGGAGCCTTGATAATTAAGCTATCTGTGTGGCAGCCTCTCTGAGATTCCCCAGTTATAAAATGGGGATTCTGGTGGCACCTTTTTCTTTTGATGATTTTGAGAATTCAATGAAATAATATGTATGAAGTTCTTAGCAGGATGCCTGCCATTTAGTAAAAGTTCAGTGAATATTAAATATCTTCTTTTTTAAATTAACCGTTCCTAAGGTATCAATCCATTCTTTTTTTGGAGACGGTCTCACTCTGTTGCCTGGGTAGAGTGCAGTGGCATCATTATAGCTCACAGCAAACTTAAACTCCTGTGGTCAAGCAATCCTTCAGCCTCAGGCTCCTGAGGAACTAGAACTTTAGGAATATGCCACCATGCCCCACTAATTTTTCTATTGTTTTTCTTTGCAGAGACAGGATTTCACTTTTGTTCAAGTTTGTCTTAAACTTCTAGCTGCAAGCAGTTATGCCTCAGCCTCCCAACATGCTAAGATTATAGGCATGAACCACATGTGGCCTCAACCCTGTTTTTCATTCTCTCATTCTAAGACATCCGCCGAATGTGTATGAAAGAGCCACGCACTCAACAACTTGTTTACTTGTAGACACATTACCCTATGACACAGAGAGTACTCCAGTAAGAAATGGAATGACATGCCAAAGGAGCTCAGGAGATTTTGAAAGGTCTGAAAATCTGTCCTAGTAAAACTGATGTTTTACCTGGGCCTTGAAGGATGGGAGACCAACACCTTAAGAGGGTGTCATTTGGGTCTGTGAGACAGCCAAGGCCAAAAGATCATTCTAAGCTAAGGAAAAAGTATGTAAAAGGCTAGAAGCATTAATCTCCATGCTGGGTTCCAGACATGGAGAGAAATCCAATGTGCTTACACAAAAAGTTCAGATGGATCATCAGAAGAGAAGTCTTGATAAGAAATTGTAATAAAAATTAAAATAATTCAATATATATATAACAGATTTCAGTGTTTACAACAAACATGAGTTAATTCCAACCAGAAAATCAGGAGTTACCCCCACCCCTGCACTTCTATTTTATGCAGTCTAGTGGTTGCCAAATATTTTTGTACACTGGAATCACATGAAAAGAGTTTTAAAATTACCCCTGTCCTGCTCAAACCTCCCAAAGATTTTGATTTAATTGATGTGGGATGGAGTCGGGAATCCGTATGTTTAAATATTTGTCAGTGTATTCTTTGGTTAAAGCTCCACTAGTGATTTTAATATGAGCAGGATATAAATGTGCCTTCAGTAAACAGTTACAAGTTAGTATCAGTAGTGACAAGCCCAATGTGTGTTTTAAACAATATTCTTTGCTTTTCATTTTTTAAATTCTTTATTAAATAATAACTGTGTACATTAGTGCATTTATGGGGTACAATGTGCTGATTTCATATATAATGCGGAATGTTTACATCTAAGTGATTAATGTAATTGTCTCCTTGCTTACTTATTTGTTGTGGTAAAAACATTCCTACTCTATTCTTAATAGTTTAGAAATGTATCATTGCATTACGCACATTCGGTTGGATCTTCTCAAATACCCTCCTTCCTCCTGGCCTTCCCCTGCCCCTCCCCTCTCTTTCTGGACTATAGTTGTGTTCTACCATTCCAATGAATGTGTGGGTGATTATATACTGATTTCATAGTAGTATTGAATATATTGGATACTTTTTTCCCCATTCTTGAGATACTTTACTAAGAAGAATATGTTCCAGCTCCATCCAGGTAAACATAAAAGATGTGAAATCTCCATCTTTTTACGGCTGCATAGTATTCCATGGTGTAAATATATAATATTCTTAAGGTTCGTGTGTGTGATTATGGAAACAGGAAGTCAAGAGAAGTTATAGAAGGTAGTTGTAGTAGCAGTGAAAGGATGAACTAGGACAGTGTGTTTTCTGTCATTTCTGCTTAGCTAGGGCTTGGTTTCCAGCAGACAATGAAAAAGACTCTTCAGATATTTCTATTGATGTTGGAGTCATAGGCTAAGGCTAGGGGCAGTGGACATGAGATGGGATGGACTCAAAAGACAGAAGTAGATGTTGGGATGTGCTACAGCATTGGAATAAAGAAGAGAGAGTGCAAAGAACAGTCCAAGGGTTTGTAGCTACAGGAGCAGGAGCAGTACATATGGGGTAGAGATCTAGATAACAAGTTTCAAAGTGTTGTATGTAAGCAGCTTCTCAATAAATCGTGGCTTCTTCCTAAGCTATTTCTTCTTTTACAGCCCCAGGCACAGCTGCGTGGTCCCTCACTTTTCTTTCTGAGAATTTTTAACTGTGCACTTCTTTCTTCCTTTGTGTATTGCCCCAGTGCCATCAGGCCGTTCCCTGACTGCTTTCTCAGTTCCACAATATTTCCTCTACTCTTCCAAGTGTTGGTCTTTGAGTAGATCTTCCTCTTGAATTGAGAAATGTACTCTAATGAGCATTCCGTAACCAAAGGAAATGACAGTTTTTATGAACTATCTCTAATGAACATTTAAAAAAACAAAAGTGGTCAATTCTGGAGATGATCTCAAGGTCAGCAAAACTTCCCTCCTGGAACATAGATCCAAAGATCCTGGAACATATGAGAATAACAAAGGCAGGTAGAAAGCCCAAGTGTGTATATTTTTAATTATGATATTCAATTAGAAAGTGAGAAGAAAAGTAGGCAGGACTGATGACTCTAGTCATAATTGGAGGAGGAGTTGTTCAATTTCCCCACATATTTTGGGCTCTTGTGTCACAATTGGTAGAATCCTGACTCTAAGTTAAGGAGAAGTATAACATGGCTGCTGGCTATTACCAGCAACAAGAAAAATGCCAGAAAACATGCAATATATACTGCGTTTTGTCAAAGACAGAATTGTTAACATGACAGTGAAATCAAGTTTGTTTTTTGGGATTTTCTTTAATCTCTCAAAGGTCGGGGGCCCAGTGTTTTCTAGTAAATCTTCTAGGAAATTAGCCACCTTTTGCTTTCCTTGTTATTTTAATTTAGAGAATATGGTTTATAGATAAATGTCATTTAGAGAATATTTTTGTACATAATGGCTTGTTTAGAGTAACATCTACCGATAGATGAAAGAATGATGAACAATTTCAATCAGAAATAAAAATAAAATGTATCAAATTGATGCTTCTGATTTCATGCTATATATTTGTTGATTTGTTTGTGCCCTGAGGGATCAGAAGGGAATATTTAGGCAGAAGTGAGTTACACGTAAGTGAAAGAGGACATGATTGTACACTCAATACGATATGTCTTCTGGGAAGACAGAGAAATCTTTTAGCCTTAAGAGCAATCACGTGTATGCATGTGTGAATTTATTCTATAAGAATGATTCCACTTCTATTCGCATGGTATTGTAAAGATTTTGTTCAATCTTTTCCATATGTTCTCTCTTTTTCGTCTCCCTATAATCCTGTGAGGTAACAATAATATGTATAATACTCTTATTTAATGACCCCCTGTGACAGGCAGTGCCTTATTTGAGAAAACAAACCTAAGAAGTAAGCAATATTAATATTTTCTTTATTTAAATAATGAGGAAATGACAGTCTAAAAGGGCAATTGCCCTAGCCGCCAGCGAGCTGAGAAACTAAATCTTGTTAACCTAGCTCTGTGCTTAAGTCATAGAAAATGGACAACAAATATCTGAAATTTCCTTCATAGTTTGTATAGACACAGCATGTAACTACCATAAGGAATTTTGGCTTTATTTTGAAAATGTATCTCAAGAAAAATTCTTTGTGCCTGAATGTTTTTCAGGAAGAGATTGCTTGACTAATTTGAACCACACAGTCATCCCCCTAATTTATGGGAAAGTACAACATACTATAGGATTACAGAAGCAAGAGTCATGCATGCTGAATGCATAATCTGCACATTATTTTGAAAGAAGGAAAACATTTTAATACAAAACTACTTGACATGAATTTGCTGGGGTATTTCCCCTTTGTTTCTGTTAGAATAAACTTGCCTATCTCTAATAATTATTGGAGGGCAGAAAGTAAAGAGGAATTAGTACAAAATGACAACAGTAATCTAAGCATGCAGGGAGTTCAATGTTTGTTTTATTTCACGGAAAGATGCCTGTGAAACTTGTATAATAAATTGGTAGGCTAAAAGAATAACCTCATATAAATGCAGAATGTAATTACCATTTTCACAATTTTGGTACATGTTGGAAATGTCATTTCAATCAGGGCTAATCATAATATGACAGGAATAACTGTGATACCATAAGTGATAATGTTATGCTGCTCACTTTTTCTAAATTTGGTGGCAAAATATGCAAAGATAAAACTTTCCAAGAGCCAGTAAAACATGTTCAAGAATTTTCCCACTTTAAAAAATATTTTCAGGGAAATATTCATATTTATAGAGCAACAATTATTTTGATAATGCAATTGTTTTCAGATTAACCTCTCTTAGAATTTTGCCACCTTTTATAGCCAGTAAATAGAACAAATGTCAACTTTTAAGTGGTAATAAAAGATTTTTATATTATATTACCTTTTTCCACATACATATTCCATATGCCATATATGTATATTCCACATATATTTCATATAAAGAGAGACACATGGATACACAGGTACATATGGTATTTTATATGTATGTATCTCATATTAATCGAAATATAATTTTCTACATGTCACTTTTTTGGTACATGTGCCTCTTTTTTGATAATTAAAAAAGTAGTTATAAACAAAGAACTTCAGCATAAAGCTCAATGGGTTCTCCCATTCATTGCATTATAAAGTTGATATGAATGCTATTTTGATGCTATCTCATTTAATGGCTCCTGATAAAGAAATAGATAACGGAAAAATTCTTCTCATCGCTGATTTTAAGGGCTCTCACAAAGTTCATGTCACTTTTAATTTACTTTAATGTACTTTATTTTTCTACTGCACTCATTTAGGGACTAGTCAGGGAATGGTTTCTTAAAGTTACCCCCTGCTGGGAATTTATTATAATTAGAAAGAACTAACTGTTGCTGTGTACATGGAGCCTCATAACTGGGATAGCAGGGGAGTCAGGAGAATTCAGAAGAAAGGAAGACATGTATTTTGTATTTTCAAATAACTTTGATGTCAAGTGCAAAGTCACATTGACATGCCACATAATTAATTGTGTTTATTTTTAAAACCTTATATTGGGGAATCTTAACCTTTGGTTTAAGAACCCATAGCAAATTCAGAGGTCACCAAATATCCTAACATTGGATGCAAATTTTTATTTTCATGTGCATATATCAATTTTTGTAGGGAAATGATAGATAATTTCTATCAAATTTTTCTTGACATATAAGACCAAAAAATAGATAAGTTCAAGACCACTGTTTTACATATTAATTATATTCAGGTCAAAATGAAAAAACAACATATTGATGAAAAAAAGAACATCATAAAAACCTGTATCATTGAATTCACTTTGGTTTATATGAGAAAAATTACACAAAAGAATCTGAACCAAAGCATCTTCCAGAATAGCCTTATGAGAATGAAGATTGTTATTTGCTTAAGTAAAAGACTAAAAAATATATTTGAGCATGTTTAATGCTTCATAATCATGTAAAAAGGAAATTAATATGATCCATTGCACATTGTATAGCTCATTATTATAATTACTGTCATTAATATTATTGCTTACTAAAAAATTAGACATCCCCTTTATGATAAAAATAATAATTAAATATATTTATGATTAAAACTACATAATCTTTACAAAAGCCACAATGTTGATCTTCTGTATGATTTTTCTTAAATGTTAGTTTGAAGTAACAAGTCTTTAAGGTTTCCAGATAATCTGAAGGCAAAGAATTTCTAAGAGGTTTTGATTATACTCAGACTGGAGAATTACAAAGAGTGATGAAAGACCAAAATCAGGGTAATCTTCATTCCTTTGACCAATACATGCAATAACGAATAAAAATATTTTCTATATTTCTAAAAGATATATAGGGAATTTTGCCCACAGATAGAACAAAATGTTTTCTTTCAAGAAGTGGTTTGAGAGATTCCAGAGAAGCAGAGATTGGTTACATGTTGTTTCCTAAGAGAACCATTAGCAGAAGCTCCCTTCTAGCTAGAGTGCTGACATCACTTTGAAGAAGTTTACAACTGCTAAAAGGAAGTCAGTCTTTAGTATAAATAAACCAGTCTCTAACAGTGAAATACATAGACAGATACTTATAAACACAGTTACAACTGTGATTCCTTTTCATTGTTATTTCTTCATATTTTTGAAAAATACAAGAATGTGTACATGTGTATGGAGGGTATATGTTCTCAACAGTGATATTTTCTTTTAGCACAAATAATTTAGAATTATTGAAAAGATGTTTGTTTTTCAAATCTGGGTTAGATTATATCACATTTTTACATTATGAAATAGTAATAAATTGAGGCAATAATTTATTAAACGTGGGCTTGATTTAATAACCCAGCACTCTTTAAGATGCCACTTGACTTTTTTTTTTTAGCAATTGCTCTTTGCGCATATTTTAGGGAGGGTTGTAGAAAAGATATTTGTGTTAATTATGAGACAGATATTTGTCTAGAAAAAGAAGGAACAAATTTAAGTAGAGGCATAACCTAGAAATGTGAAAATGCACAGGAAGTGGACCAATACCTGGAAGCACATCACCTTTCCAAACTCAACTGGAAAGAGTTAGAAATTTTGAATAGACCTATATCATGCACTGAAATTGCATCAGTGATACAAAGTTTTTCCCAAAAAAGAGAAGCCCTGAACCAGATGGTTTCACACCAGAATTCTACCAACCTTTCCAAGAGGAACTAGTACCTATATTGCATAACCTATTCCAAAACATCCCCAACACATTCTATGAAGCAAATATCACCCTGATTCCAAAACCAGGAAAGGACCCAACAAAAAAGGAACACTATAGGCCAATATCATTAATGAATATCAATGTAAAAATATTCAATAAGATCCTAGTAATCAGAATACAGCTACACATTAAAAAATTACACATCATGGCTAGGCATGGTGGCTCACGCCTATAATCCCAGCCCTTGGGCAGCCAAGGTGGGTGGATTGCCTGAGCTCACAGGTTTGAGACCAGCCTGAACCAGAATGACACTTCATCTCTAAAAATAGCTGAGTGTTGTGTAGGTCACCTGTAGACCCAGCTACTTGGAAGGCTGAGGCAAGAGAATTGCTTAACCCCAGGAGTTTGAGGTTGCTGTAAGCTATGACACCATGGCGCTCTGCTGAGGGTGACAAAGTGAGACTCTGTCTCAAAAAAAAAAAATTATACACTATTATTAAGTGGGTTTTATCCCAGGGATGCAAGGTTGGTTGAACATACATAAATCCAAAAATGTAATTCACCACATAAATAAAATAAAAAGCAAAGACCATATGATTTTCTCAACTGATGCAGAAAAGGCATTTGACAAAATTCAACTTCCTTTTCTGGAAAAAAACACTTAAGAAAATAGGCATGGGTGGCACATTTTTTAAACTGACAGAGACCATCTACTACACACCCACAGCAAACGATATCATATTGAATGGAATGAATGTGAAAGCATTTCCACTTAGAACTGGAACCAGACAAGGATGCTCACTATCAGCACTATTATTCACTATCGTGCTGGAAGTCCTAGCCAATGCAATCAAGCAGGAGCAGGAGATCAAGGGTATTCAGATGGTGACAGAGGCGGTCAAACTCTGGCTCTTTGTGGATGATATGATCTTATACCTGGAAAACCCCAGGGACTCAACTACAAAGCTCTTAGACATACTCAAGAAATATAGTAATGTCTCAGGATACAAAATCGATATCCACAAATCAGTGGCCTTCATATACTCCAGTAAAAGTCAAGCTGAGAATCAAATCAAAGACACAATACCTTTAACAGTAGCTCCAAAGAAAATAAAGTATCTAGGAATATATCTAACAAAGAATGTGAAGGATCTCTGTAAGGAGAACTATGAAATCCTAAGAAAAGAAATAGCAGAAGACGTTAACAAATGGAAGAACATACCACGCTCATGGCTGGGAAGAATCAACATTGTTAAAATGTTCATACTACCCAAAGCAACCTACAGGTTTAATGCACACCCTGTCAAAGCACCAACATCACACTTTGAAAAACTTGCAAAAATAGTACCTTGTTTCATATGGAACCAGAAAAAAATGTAAATAGCCAATACAGTTTTAAGAAATAAAAACAAATCTGGAGGCATCATGAAGGTTGAAGGTTACCAGACTTCAGATTAGACTACAAGTCAAAAGTGACCAAAACGTCATGATAGTGGCACATACACAAAAAGAGATATTCATCTATGGAATAGAATAGAGTATCAAGACATGAACCCAGCCACATATTACCATCTGATCTTTGATGAAACGAACCAAAAACTCACTGGGGA
Source organism: Otolemur garnettii (assembly GCF_000181295.1). Taxonomy (NCBI): domain Eukaryota; kingdom Metazoa; phylum Chordata; class Mammalia; order Primates; family Galagidae; genus Otolemur; species Otolemur garnettii. The sequence goes on along the minus strand of NW_003852467.1, from coordinate 8,372,121 downwards.
AATGATCCCTATTTTAAAAATGATGCTGAGAGAAATGGTTAGCCACATGTAGAAGACTGAAATTGGACCTGCACTTCTCACTACTCACAAAAATTGACTCTTGCTGGATAGAAGATTTAAATTTAAGACATGAAATAATTAAAATTCTAGAAGTGTGGGGACAACTCTTGACAAAATTGGCCTGGAAAAAGATTTTATGAAGAAGACCCTCTTGGCAATCACAGCAATACCAAAAGTAAATAATTGGGACATGATCAAGCTAAAAAGCTTTTGCACAGCTAAGGGTAACAACTGAAGCAAACAGACAACCTTTGGAATAGGAGAAGATATTTGCATGCTATGAATCTGACAAAGCAGTGAAACTTAATTCTTATAATAAAAATAATACTTTGCCCCAAACCCTCTAATTTCCCAATTATAGTATGAAAATAATAAACAGTGAGTCTTCATAATAGAAAAAAAATAACAGACAATGAATTCATGGCATTTCTTTCTCATATGCTTATTGCATGTAGTCTTTCATGGTGGTACATATTTTCCAAATTCAGTGTATTTTATGTTCAAAGGATTGGTATCAGTTAGCTTTTGCTGAATAGTAAACCACTCTAAAACGTAATGCCTCAAAACAATTTAGGTCACTATTCTGCTAGGTGTTTCTTCTGATTTGGGCCTGGTTCTTTCATGCCATCTCTGGTCATCTGGAGCCATGGTCAAGTGTGGCTTTCCACAGTATCTTCAGAGACTTAGGTTTCGTACCTTAAGAAAACAGAGTTCAAAAACAGCAACCCCATACCTGGCTAAAAAATAACTATTACACTGTCTGACCTCAGCTCTCTTACTAGGTCCCTGAAGGACAATTCCCAAACTGGACTATTTTTCTCAAGCTTCCTATTCAATCCTTCTCCTTCCCCTTTCCTTAGCCAATATCCCACTCGGTATGTTTTTAAACATTTGAGGACATCAGATATGAATGTTCTTACCTTCCTTCTATCTTAATGATAAATATATTAACAATCACAATCAACCTCATGCTTTTTTTCTGGCTCACCTGATGAGGGTCTTTCTTTCACTTAGGAAATAATTATTTCACTTGCATTCTTGATTCTGTCTATTCTTATTGTCTTTCAACTCTATGGCCATCTTCATCTTTTGCTTTTTACCATAGAACTGCCATTACATTTGTATTTTCTGAGCAAACCTTCTAAAGAGGATAATCTCAGTTCTCCATCTTTATGATCTAATTTTACACTTCTTCCCAATCCACTATAATTTAGTCTTTACCTGTCATGGTATAAAAACTATTATTTTGCTAGTCAGTAGTGCTTTTCATATTGGTGAATGTAGTAAACATGTACTAGTTATTTTTTGCTGGGCCTCTCTTCTACCCTTAACACTGTGCATTACTCTGTCTTAAAAAGTATACATACTTGCCTCCTATTACTCTATTGTATGTTCTTCCCCCCTTTAATGTTTTGTCAGCATCCTTCATGAGCTCCTCTTCCTCCAGTCATCTTTTAGATAGAAATGACGCCATGATTCCATGCTAGTTCCTTTACTCTTCTCACTCTGCACACCCTCTTGGTGCCCTCATGCCACATACTAAATATGAATCTCTCTCTCTTCTCTTTGCATAATATAAAATCCTTAGAGTAACTTAGATTAGAAGCAAAGGACTCATTCTTATTCCCCTGCTTTCTCACTTCCCCATTCAATTAGTCACCAATGTTTGCACATTTTTCCAACAAAAATTTTCCTTTTGTTCCATTCTCTCTTTTATCTTTATAAGCACATTCTAGTTCAAATATTGTGTATCTCTTTTCTTTTGTTCTACTACAGCAGCACATCCAGTTTCACATAACTTCACTTTCATTCACAAAAAAAATCATTTTTAGATTTTGAAGCATGTATACATTTTAAATTCTCTATAAGACTAGTTTGTTCTCTCATGAGTTCTTCTACAATCACAGGTGCAATCCTATATTACTAACTTATGCACTTGCGACTTATCTCATGTATGGGTGGAAAGAGGGTAATTTCTTTCCTCCACATCCTAAGGTTCACAGTTGACACCCCCATAACAAAAGACAGGTGAACAAGAGAAAACCATAAAAACTTATTTGATCGGTTTTTAATTTTTTTTTATTTGATCAGTTTTATGTGACACAGGAGTCTTCAGAATGAAGGTCCAAAGGTACAGAGAAATCTGTCTGTTTTTATGCTTAGATTTAGAGAAGAATGGATAGTCAGATTGAATTGTGATTGGATAGGAAGGATATGATCTATTGCTAATGGACTGAGTGAGGAAACTTCACAAGGGCTTTCCAGATTCTTGACCTCTCTGAGTGTGCATTTGTTCCTTTCTGGTGTGGGGCAGGAACCACTCTTATATAGAGATTTTACTACAGCCAAGTAAGCTTAAGTCAGAAGAATTTCATTATGGCTAGTTCATACACAGACAGGCTGGGGGGAACGATAGAGTACATATTTTTAGGTTTTATGGTTAGCTTTGAGGAAAGGGGATTCTGGTTTCTATCTCTCACCTTAGGGAAGAAGGATTTTCATTTCTATGGTTAACCTCACAGTGAGAATGAGCGGGGAGAGACAGGAGAGCAGGAGGGCAGAGAGAAATTTTACTTTTGAGGCTGCCTCTGAAGCCTTCATTTTGGGATAAATATCGTTTCCTGAGTCTCAACATTAATATGAAATTAATTTTACATTGTTATTATTATTCCATGATATGTTAAATTTGTGAAATTTGCTAGTTAGGACTGCGCCATTTATTCTACATTTTTTAAAATTTAATGAAATGATAAAATGTACTATAATTAAAAATAGGTACTATTGGGCTTAACATTTTTATATTTAGTGCTGTGAGGAATATCTCTTAATTATTTCTTGCTTCTCCTCCCTCTCTTTCACACAGCATCAGAAATTCCTCCATTTGAAGAGATATTTAGATTAATCTATTGATTTTATGAGCACAATGCATAGGCCTTAAATATTTTGATACAGACATTTTAAAAGAAGAAAATATGAAATTATGTCTAAGTTACCCAGATGATCCTTTCCAAAAGAGAGATGTGCATTTATTAATCATGTTGGTACCCATAGCACTTTGTGGGATCTGTCACATCCTCAGCACTAACCATGGTTTTTTAAGTAATGAAGTTATCAGAGGTCACCGAGCAATCTAATTCTAGAAAACAAATGAAGTTTTTCATATCTTCATTTGTTCACACTCCATATTCTTTCTTATGTAGCTATTTTAAATTAATTGGCAAGAATTGCCACTGTCCTTTTCTTGTTTTGAATTCTAAACTTTGTTGTTTTATTTTTCCATCTATATTCTTTCTACTTACTTGAAATTTTAAAATCATACACTAAAGTCAGATGCAATTTCAATTGATTGATATTTTTCCCAAGAAACTATTCCTATCATTGTGTTCTTGCTCAATTAACTGCCTGTTTGTATGCTTGTTTGCACATTATTTGCAAGAATATTTGTATCTCTTTAAAAAGCCTTGTGTATGTAGCTACATAAAAACACCAAATCATTTCTTTCTCTCTTACATCTTTGGGGAGGTTAAAGGAATATGGTATCGGGCTTCATTCAAGGCTTTTTGTTAATTCATTGACCCTTTGATCAGAGGGCCATACATATTCTTGTCTTATTTATAGTGAATTGTTTTGTATGTATAAGGTATTTTTACAACCTTAGATCTTATCAAGGATACTATACCTATAGTTTACTTACAGGACTTTGCAAAGGACTCTGTCAATTTTTGTCCAAAGAGAAAGCTGCTTTTTTACTTACATTTTATCCCAAGAGAAAGTTGAATCTTAACTTACATCACATAAGGTAAAGTACTTAGGAGCCACCCCGCTTTGAGCAAAGAAAACTTATATGATTTACCTTGTACGTTGGGTGCATTGTTCAATTTAGAGTCTATGTTTGCCTAGTAAATGTACTTTTAATAATACTTGAAAAGTTTTGTAGTGTTGAAAATGCATCTTTTTGGCATAGCCCTCACTATTTTATTAAATAAATAGTCCAAAAAAGAGATAATTATTTAATTTATGCTTTATTCTGATTTATTTGAAGAATAATATAGCCACTACTTGTTGACAGTAGTGACTTTACAAATATTTGTCTTCTTATTCTCACAATGATCCTGCAAATAATTGGACTATTATTACTTCCACTGCCCAGTTGAAAATACAAAACTCATAGAATTTATGTGACTTCTCATTGTCATATTGGGGCTGGAATCTGCACCAATTTTGCAGGACTTGAGTATTTGTGGACACTCCTATATAACAATGATTTTCTATATTTATTCTCCTTCCATAATTCCACATGGAGAGTACATTCCTGTTAGTATACACAGTAGTTCTTCAGAAAAAGGAAAAGGGAAAGCGCTGTATGTAATCTGCATCTACTGTCTTTTACATTCCCTGCTCAAATTCCAGAGGTTTCAATGCCCATAATCCTCATGAGAATTGCCATATTAGATAGCATACGAGGTAAAAGAATGGCTCCAAATTAGAATCTCAAATACTCTGATTTAATTATCTTGAATACAAAAAATGTTGGTAATTTGAATAGCTACCTAAGTCATTTAGTATGGAGCCAGGATTGTGAACTACTGCTATGTATTCCATCTCCTCAAAGTTTTTCTTCTGTTATGTTATATGAAATGAAAAAGGTTATATGTTTAAAAAATCAATTTATATTATTTACTGTCAATGAAATATACCAAGTAACTTCCCAATCCTTAAATTAATGTCAAGATTACTCTGGCACTTTGTATTTGAAATATATACCTTTAATATATCCTGTAACTTCCAGAATTTTTCCTCTAATTCTTCTCAGTTACTTTAATTTATTAGCCCTTTAACTTTGGCAGTTTTCTCATAAATGCCATTTTCGTTTCTTTTTTCTAATTTATAAATTAAACTTTAGCCAGGTCATACTATTTATTTTTGAATAAATGACTCTTTATTAAAATTTCATCTATTTATTTTGAACATTCACATATTAGTTATGACATAGTAGCTATGATATATGCTATATATATAATATGCACATAAATAAAAATGTAAATATACTATGTACACATATATAAAAAGGTTTATTTAAAAATTATGTACATATAAATTTAAACAATTTTTTTTAATTTTTGTCATTTTCTTTTTTTTTAATTAAATCATAGCTGTGTACATTAATGCAGTCATGGGATACAATGTGCTGGTTTTATATACAATTTGAAATATTTTCATCAAACTGGTTAACATAACCTTCATGGCATTTTCTTAGTTATTGTGTTAAGACATTTATATTCTACATTTAGTAAGTTTCATATGTACCCTTGTAATTTGCACCATAGGTGTGGTCCCACCAATTACCCTCCCTCCACCCTTCCTCCCCGCTAAACAATTTCTTAACTTCCGGTTATTTAGCATTAAAATACCCTCTGATGTTACTATTATTAATATGGTTTTCAGAGATGAAAAACTTCTGTCTGTAAGGGACCAGAGAGTAAATATCTAGGGGTATCCAACTATTCTTTTAATTTACCACACATTGAAAGAGGAAGAGTTGTTGTGTGCCACACATTACATATACAAATACTAAGGAAGCTGATTAGCTCAGGAAAGATCTGTGCATACTTTTCCTGATACCACAGATAAGCAAAACAAGTCCCCAGATAATCTCAATGTGATCTGAGGGCCCAGGTTAGACACCTCTGAGAACCATACAGTCTTTTTCAGAACTATTCATTCTCTGTCACAACTGTTCAATTCTGCCATTACAGTGCTAAGCAATGATGGACAATGTTTTATTGAGTCATGATTGTCATTTTGGTTCTGTTTTCATTTTAATAGCAGATATTTAATAAGTATTAATTTATGTTAGTATATGTGCCCTTTTTTTCTTCTATAACATAGCACTTGTCTATGGGAATTGTATTACTTCTCCTAGGCCTTTCCATAAGTTTTCATCTTATCCAAATGAATCTACTGTATACGGAGAAATTTTCTCTATGATTACTTTGTATAGGTTATGTGGTCAGATGCTCTAGGTTGATTATTTTGGATCGATTGAAATGACCTAGGTAGAACTGAGCTTCAGCAACAAAAAGGTGTTATAAAGTAACACCTATTTTTATAAAGTAAAAACAATGGAGAAAATAGCAAATGGATGAATCAGGCCAATGAAAAGGCCCATATAAGTAGATAACCTAAAATTTTATGGTTATTTAGTGTTTAGTGTCTCTCCCTATTAAACACACTGCATGAATTAAAAGGAATTTAAGAGAGTTTAAAATAAAATAATACATACAATCTTGAAGTAGGTGGGTATAGGCATGTTCTCCAATTCTTAGATGACTACCTATAAGCTTTCCAATCTACTAATTGGAAAGAAAAGAACGTGGACTATAATGGAGCCAGTGAACAACTTCATGAAACTACTTATCCCAAAATGAACTTAAGACTGCAACAAATAGATAATACAAGAGGATTAAAAAGGAGCATAGATAAGTCTATGAATGGTATAATTCAATACAGTTGACTTGACATTTTAATAATGTCATCGTGGAGAGAAGCTCTGTTCATTTCTCAACACGCCTTATTCAAAGAAGTTATTTCCATGATGTTATTTATATTGCCATATGTTTTAATGTTTTGTCTTCTCTTAAACTTGTATTCTTTTCTCCCTTATCACTTACATTTAGATGACTGTAGAATTATTTACTATTAAAAAGGTCGATACTTTAGTGAGCTGATTATTTCTCATATATAATGTATGAAATAGCTTCAAACTGTGATATGAAAAGCATAACATGATGTAAAGCATTTTGTGTTTCATCTCACATAGAAATTTCTCAATCACTTGACCTGCTTAGTATTCATAGACCTTATGTTATCAATGATTATTATTTCAGCCTATTTTTTATTTTATTTATGTTTTGAAGAGATAGTTCATGATCATGCTACAAGATTAAAAAAAATACAAAATGTCTATACATTCAAGGGGGTACTACTCTACAATTTAAAAAAAGTGAACTACTGATACATGGTACAACATGGTTGACCTGGAAAACACTGTGCTAATTTAAAGAAGGCAATCACAAAAGACCACATAGTGTATGATTCCATTTACATGAAATGTTTAGAATAGATAAATCTATAGAGACAGAAATTAAAATAGTGGTTTCCTAGGGCTGATATTGGTGGTAGTAGTGGGCTGTAATACAGCGATGGTACAGAGGGTGATAGTAGTAGTAGTGATTCAGGAAAAGAAAAAAATGGCATGACTGCTAATGGCTAGGAGCTTTCTTTTGAGGGGATGAGATGCTCTAAAATTATATGATAGTGCTAGTTGCATAACTCTATGAATATATTAAAACATGAACTTGTACACTTTAAATGGATGAATGATATAGTATGTGAATTATGTCTCAATAAAGCTGGTTAAAAATTTTATATGTAATCAAGATTTTGACAAGCAACATCTGGGACATAATCAAATGCAATTTCAGTTTTGCTTCCAAACATTCCTTTAGATTTATATAGTGAGGGTAATCTCGTCCCTGATTGCATGTGATTAATAGAGACACCTCTGGTCACTGTAACTAATAAGTATTAATTCAGTATTGAAATGGCTAGTCCAAGGTAGCATCATTGATTTAGTGTTAAATTGTGTCCCCTCCCCCAGCTTAGGCTGCTGCAGACAGGAATATTATAGCAAAAAAGACAGGCATATCAAGCATCTGTCCCATTTTTTTTCTGTATGAAAGCTTGTTACTCTTTCCTTCTCTTCTAAAGATCTAGGCTTCACCACCAGTTTCTCGCCGCTGACGTTCTTGGACTCTTGTAGGTGGCCAATGGATAGAACCCAAGTCAACACAGTGATGGCTCTATTTCAGTGTGTTCTGTGCTTAGTGTGGCCATATAATTTATCATCTAAACTGGAACACTTTTGTGAAAGGGGGATACTAATAGTAGTTACAATGGGATAACAGGCATAAAATAGGACTGTCTTGGGCAAATAGTCTTAGAGACAACCACTGCATAGGAAACATACATCCTTCGCCTCAAAGTTTTAGAACACAGCCCCATTTATTCTGTTGTGGCAATTGCTTTGCTTCTTTCAGGTATGAGATGAGCCACATTTCCATTTCTCTATGTCACCCAACTGCAAAGAATATATTCAATAGATTTCAATGAGGTCCCATAGAAGACTCCTTCACTTGACTGGAGATAATGGATGAGAGCCCTCAATGCTTCCTCAAGGAGACACACAACAGCTCTTTCCAAAGTAATATCTGCACAGAATTATCTCTCTGCACTTTCCTGAACCATTTAAAATCTGGAAGTCAGTAAAGAGTTCAAAAGGGAGGAACAGATGCTTACACAGTTCCTTTAAAAATCTCTATTTAGTGATTTGTAACACTAGTATTTCTCATCTGTTGTAATGTGGGGCCTAGTTCCAAATTCAGTTTTCACATCTTATTTCATATATATTCCTTTTTTGTCCACACAAATGTGAGAGTTATTTTTGAAATATAATGTCAAAAGGAATGATTTGTCTTAGTGCTTAAGTGTGACACAGGCTTTGGAATCAGAAAACCAAGGTTATTAGAGTTACAACTTTAGGAAAGTGACTCGACTTCATGAGGGTTAACTTCATCCCCAGGAAAATGAGGACAATAATAGTACTTATGTCAGAGGGCTGTTATCATAATCATACAAAATCACATATGTAAATAAATTAGCACAGTATATTACTTCTGGTTTCATGTTTAATGTGTTAAGTATTATTATTACCATGATTTTTTATTTTTCATATTTATATGGAATAATTAATAGAATAAGAAAAATGAAAAAAATAAACCACATAGTATGAAATGTGACAGATTACATACTAGTCTAAGATGTTTCGAAGTAGAAGATGACATGGAAAATTCCTAAAAGCACTAAATCACAAAAATATTCACATAGATTTAAAAGGATAAGCCTTGCTTAGAGTAGGTACTCAACTAACATTGAATTAATTAAATTAAACAACTCTTTAACCTTTAGGTAGCTGCAAAGTATACCCAACCATTATATAATATTATACTATACTAGTTTCTTTTCTTATATCAGATTAATATGAGGGTACAAACAATTAGGTTACATTGTTTGCATTTGTTAGGTAAATTCAAAGTTGTAGTTGAGCCCTTCCTCCATCCAGAAAGTATGTCATGTACCTTTACATGATGTCTTTTAGGTGAGAGCATACCAGTCCTCCTTTCCTGCTCCCCCCTTTCGAATTTAATTGTGTTTTTCTTTTGTGTGGGCCTGTAGTTGTTCATCTACTGGTTTCATATTAGTATTGAGTACATTGGATACTTGCTTTTCCATTCTTATGATACTTTACTAATGTTCTTCAACTCCATCCAGGTTAATACAAAAGATATAAAGTTTCCATCTTTTTATGGTTGCCTAGTATTCCATGGTGCACATATACCACAGTTTATTAATCCATTCTTGGGTCGATGGACATTTGGATTGATTCCACATCTTGTTGATTGTGAATTGAGCTACAATAAACATCCTAGTACAAATGTCCTTATGGCAATTTTTTTTTTCTTCTGGGTGGATACTTAATAATGTGATTGTGATATCTGATCTTTAACAAACCAAACAAAATCATACAATGGGGAAAAGAATCCCTATTCAAACATATACTGGGAGAACTGGATAACCACAAGAATCCCTGTTCAAACATGTACTGGGAGAACAGTATCCAGTTATCACCACATGTAAAACATTGAAACTAGACCTATACCTGTCACTACTTACAAAAATTGACTCATGATGGATAAAAGATTTAAATTTAAGACATGAAAAAATAAAAATCCTAGAAGAAAGCATGGGAAAAATTCTTGCTATTGGTCTGGGGAAAGATTTTATGAAGAAGATTCCATTTGCATTTGCAAAACAAAAATAAATAAATAGTACTTAACTAAAAAGCTTCTGCATAGCTAAGGATACAACCATTAAAGCATACTGGCCACTTTCAGAAGGGGAAAAGATATTCACATATTATGAATCTGACAAAAGGCTAATAACCAGAATCTACAGATAGCTCAAATTATTCAACAAAAAAAGGCAGCAAAAAAATCCCATTTATCGATGGGCAAGAGACATGAACAGAAACTTTTCCCAAGAAGACAAAAGAATGGCCAACAAACACATGAAAAAATGCTCATTGTTTCTAATTATTAGAGACATGCAAATCAAAACCACCCTGAGATATCACCTAACCACAGGTTAGCACACATCACAAAGTCCCAGAGCTGCAGATGCTGGAGAGGGTATGGAGAGAAGGGACCGCTTTTACACTGATGGTGGGACTGCAAACTAATAGAGCCTCTTTAGAAAGTGGTATGGAGAATCCTCAAAGAGCTCAAAGTAGACCTTCCATTTTTACTAGTTTCTTGAGGCTGTTGTACCAAATTACAACAAATCTTATGGCTTACCACAATAGAAATTTTATTCTGTTGCGTATCTGGAAGCCAGAAGTTTGAAATCTGTTAGAACAACAGCTTATCAGAGGAAATAAGCCAATCACAGTGTTTGATTTTATGCATTCTAAGCTGATGGACTTAGCCTGAGAGGTTTGACTCTTTGCACCTCTTACAGAACAAAGGACAAAGACTTTGTGACAGCTATTTTTCAACTTTCTTCTTTGCCTATATTGCTAAGTATATTTAAATTATAAATGTTGAGTTTGTTAAAAAAAGTCACTGTTAATTTAACTTTTCAAAAACACCAGTTAATAAAAAGGATATGTAGTTAAAGAGTCTTTGATTCTATTGTATTTAAAGGTACATGCATATATGAAAATAATTACATGATAGCTACAGACATTTTGCCTGTTCATGAAAATGTATCTGAATCATAGCTGTAATTTATAATACACTTGACCTCCATAACCAATCGCTAATATTCATGTGTGTGTATATGTATGTGTGTGTGTATGCATAATCATTCTGCTTTTTGGTTTTATCTGTGAATAACTTTGTCTCCTTTTATTTTTAGAGATGCACATAAGAATATAAATGGTTGAAAATGCAAAATGCCAACTGTTGTAGGTGCAAAAAAAGTGTAATACTTTTTCCTTACCCATCACAAGGGTAATGACCAATACTTTTCTATAACAAAAGATAGATTAATAAGAGAAGAGCATAACAAATTTATTTCATCACAGTTTTATGTAATGTGGGAGAATTCAAAAAGGAAGACCTAAAGACTGAGAGAAAACTCTTTTTTTATGCTTAGGTTCAATAAAGAATGTACAGCCATGTAGAAATGTGATTGGATAAAACGGTGTGATCTAATGGTAATAATCTGAAGGGGAAACCCAGCAAGCCCTGTTTGTTCAGATTCTTCGTGCCTTTTCTTCTTGGCATTCCTTCATCTGAGTATAGGACAAGATAACTGTCACAAGAGTTTTCAGGGGAGAAGGGAGAATGTCACAGAGTGACACGACTATCTTTTATGGCTCCCTTTGTGGGAGAGTTCTAGTTTTCATAACCTGCTTGGCGGTAGTATTGGAGAGAAATTCTGGTTTGTATGACATACTTTCAGGGAGAAAGAAGAGCTGGAGACAGAAAGGTGGGAGAAGGTCAAATAGACCTTACTTCTGAGGCCTTCCAATCTGCTTCAGTTCAAAGTACTCAGCATACAGTGGTTTCATACTTTGAGGTATTGTGTTTTGAGCCCCCACGCTGCAAACATGCACTTTTACTATAAAATACCTTTGAAAATTTTGCTGCATTGCCTTAAAAGATAACTGAGGAAATTTCCTGACTTTAGAAAATGCACATATAAATAAATATATATATTTCGGTGTTTCTATCAAAATATAGACTAGTATATATAGTTTTTAAAGTTAAAATAACAATTGAAAAAAACCAAAAAATTAAATTGAACACTACACTGTCAACTTAAATTTTAAGCTGTTGACTATTTTATCCTAAAGCATTATCAAAGACATAAAAGAGCATCTATTTACAACATTACTTTTTTCTTCAAAAAGACAAAAATATTAGTATTCTCAACTTTAAATCAAAATCAATACGGTAAAGAAATACAACACTGACTAAAAGCAATGGCCCTTGAGTTCATGCTCATTGTGTTTGTGACATTGGGAGGAAGTACCTGACCTCCATTCACCTCAATGTTTTCATCAGAATCATAGGACGTTTTTCTGTGTTAAATAAGATATCACACACAAAGGGATTAAAACAGTGCCTAAAACATAGACAGTAATTAACAAGTGTTTATTATATATGCTATATTAAAATTAGTTTCTTTTTATTTTTTGATATGTTTCTTTCTCTGGACTGAGCATTTTGAGACAGAGAGACCATATCTTAATAAGTCTTTTTTTTTCATTTTGGCTTTAGGAATTGGCACAATTTCCATTCTTAAGTTCTTGAATAAATGAGTCCCTACTTGCATGAATAAACTGTTGGCTGAGTTAACTATAAAGTACATGAGAGGCATATGAATTTAATTTATTTAGGAAATTTGTACTTTTAGTTTTATATGGGAAATAGCGTGCGCACACGCACACATGTACATACACTGCTTAGCCAAATGCATTTGAACATAGACTGTTTCATTTATAATACATCTAAAAGTGGTAAATTAGGGGGGGTTTGACTCTTTACATTTCTAGGAGAATTCTGTAGATGTTATTAAAACTTCATTTACCTAAAATGTTAAATATTTTCTTTTAATTTTAGGCAATTGGCTAATGGAAAAGCTTGTACTGTTAAAAAAATATTGCTTATTTACACACATTTTCTACATTAAAACACCCTGAGAGATGACTGGCAGAAATCTAACTGAAAACAGCTCAATGAAATATACTGACTCAGTAACTGAGCATTCATTCCAGCAGTAGGATTGTCACTGCCCTCAGGTAGAGTTGAATCCAGGAGCTCAGTTATGTCTACAAAAGGACACATAGTGGTTGTTGGACGTTGAAGGTTTAAAGGAGGGACTGTGGCGGGGCGGATAATGAGAAATTACCTATTTGGTAGATTTTACACTATTCAGGTGAGCAGTCCACTAAAAGGCTAGATTCACCACTATACAATATACCCGTGTAACAGAACCCAATTTGTGTACCCTAAATATATTGAAATAAAAATATATTGTTCTGCCAATTGAAAGAATGGATACAATGGCAGACAGCACCGGTTGCCTACTCAATATTTTTTCCTTCCCTTCTGCCTTACTGACAAAAATATACTTTAAAAAAATTATGCGTAATCATTTATTTATTTTATTGAGGTGAAATACATGGAAAATCAGCCATTTTTAAGTGAACAGTTCAGTGCCATTTAGAACATTCACAGTGCTGTGTAACCATTATCTTTGTCTTGTTCCAAAATAGAGTCTATTCCATCTACCCAGGAGCAAACCCGCTAAGCAGGTGTTCCCCATCTCTCCCTCTTCTCTCACCTTCAGCTCCCGGCAACTACTATCTGCATCCTGTCTTTATAGATTTACCTATTCTGTATATTTAATACATGGAATTCACGCAGCATATGACTTTTGTGTCTGGTCCTGTTTCACACAACATAACGTTTTTGAGCTTCCCCTACGTTTGCACGTATCAGTACTTAGTTTCCTTTTATAGTAAAAGCCTACTTTTATTTGGGATAGCATTGACCAACTTAAAAGAAAATTGCATTCCCCTCCCCTCCTTGCGCCTAGACTTGGTCATGTGACACTGGCCTGGCCGAAGATGGCTAGGAATCCCTGAATAGTGCTTCCTAAGGCAGTTTCCTTACAGGGAGCTGGTTCAGCTAGCAAGCACCCATTTTTGCCTTTTCCCCTTTTGTTTCTTCCTTCCTTAAATACAGGTACTATGGTGAGAGCTCTAGATCTAAGCAACATAGTAACATTATAATACAAGGATGATAGAGTAGAAAGTGGAAAGGAGCTGGTGTCTCTGAAGATACAGTGCAACTGCCACATCAGCCATTTCATCTGTACTTTCCATGTCTTTCATACACAACAGAAATGAACATCTAATGTTCTTAAAGATAGTAATATTGCATAGTAATACATATTTTACTATATATTAGAAATCCAGTCAAAGTTAGAGATGTTTTCTGGCCAACGGGTTTATCATATTCTGAATTAAACCTAGGTAAGAGAATTTTCAGGGCCAGGCATGGTGGTTTATCCCTGTAATCCTAGCACTTTGGGAAGTCAAGGTGGGAGGATCACTTGAGGCCAGGAATTTGAAACCAGTCTAGGCAATAGCAAGACTCCAGCTCTACAAAAAATAGTAATAGAAAAATTAGCCAGGAACAGTGGCACATGTGTGCAGTCCCAGCACGTAGGGAGGCCAAGGCTCAGGAGGATTGCTCTGGCTTAGGTGTGTGAGGTTGCTGTGAGATATGATGACACCACTGCACTCTGCACTGGACAATAAGCAGAGTGAAACCTTATCTCTGAAACCAAACCAAACCAAATAACAACAAAAAACAAAACATAAAATATTCAAGTATCCACTGATTATTGCCATTAGCATCCTTAGCTTATGACTACTCCTGTATCCCTAGCTTGATACGATGAAAAAGCCTAGAAAATTATGTCAGAAATTGGAGGTTGCAGCCCTTTTAGAGTAATCCATTATTAATACACTAGTATAGACTCCATCTTAACATATGTGGCCATCCACTTCCAGAAAATAAATGCACTATATCCAAGGCACCCTTGCAACCCTCATTCAAAGGTGGGGCTATTCGTGTTGCTTGCTGATATCTACTTATGAGAGAATGAAATGTGATAATGAGGGATATATAATCTGTTGATTATTTTATTAAAATTATGCAACAGATGGATACAGAGATAGATAGCTACCTAGAACACTTATTTAGTGTAAAAAAAAGGATAGTTTTTATAGAACACAAAATAGGTTATGTACTTGAGTAAAATGGAGGGAACAATTCAATGTTGGAGATGCCAATAGATGAGAGTAATGATAATTAAACTTGAAGGTGAAGATGAAAAAGGTTGATTTTAATGACAAGCCAACGAGGATTTTGGGGGGAAAAAAGAGTATGAGAAGGGGAAAAAGTTATTTTAATACAAGGAATACTTTCAATTACGTGAAGAAGATAGACTAATAAGGGAACTGGAGCATGGCATATGCTGATATGTGAATGAAAATACTGAGTATGTTGAGAACAATTTCAAAAGTGAAAATAAGCTTAAATGAAAAATGTATACTGATATGCCACAGTTGCTTCAATATTTGTGCTTTTAGGTGGCTTTAGGATAAACTGAGGCAGAAAACAATCAGAGCTTAAACCTGGGGGCCAGAGTAAGTCATTCATTCAAATATATTTATTAAGAACTTACTATGTTCCTGAACTCTGCTAAACATAGATTGAATAGTGAATTAAAAATAAGGCTTTTGCTCCCATGAATATTGGATTCTTTTTGGGAAGGGGAGTAAACAGATAATAAGTAAATATCTGAAAGAGACTAGTAATAGTGTCACATTTTTTTCCAATTTACTTAATAAGTCCACATAGCAATAAGAACACAGGATATAACGAAGCCTGATATAATTGGAAGAGAGATGTCAAGAATGGAATTTTTTTCCTGGATGAACCATTGAACAAGTACACTTGCATCTGGCCATTAGTGATGCGTTTGGGCAGCTTTGCCTTCACCATCCTCTGTCACAACAAAGGGTGGACGTAAGTAGAGGACAATGTAGAACAGGGTGGACATACATAACAATGTAAAGCCCAACTTGGTTGACTTTCTAATTATTTGTCAGTTTTAAAATTGTAAGCATGACTTCTTATATGCTGGTATCAACTGAATTGTCTAATTATGCTAGTATGCAGCTTAAAATAATGATGGCAGTAATATGTTTCTCTTTAAGTAAACATTGTTAAAGAGACACAAAACAAGTGGGATATGCCATGGCAAAGAAGCAGTATAATAGGGCACCATCGTGGGGTCACAGGTCTCGGTGTTAATGAAGAATGAAGCCTTTTTGTTTCGGGAATGAATTTCAGATAGATGAAGACTAAAAATGCTCTCTTGGATAGATCAGCCCTCATTACTTCTGGGGGTCTCCTTCAGTGCCTAGTAGAGATGAGAAATTCTAAACTGTCTACAAAACGTATTAGTTACTTGGATAATCAAAACAATGTACTTTTTGATGTGTCCCCTCCCTGGGTTTATTATTTAAAATTAAAAGAGCTTTAATTATTTTCTTGACTTAGAAAAAAAAAAGAGCTTGCTGGAAAAATCTGGAAAATAAATAGCCAAGTTATAAATAATGATTTTTCGCCCATGGCATGATTTCAGATACTTTTAGTTTCTTCTATTAATTTTTTATATTTTTTTCCCAGTGAGTCCCACAGGAAAAAAAACTGAGATGCTATGTGGCTCTTGAACAGATGGGGCAGGGACCGAGAAGTGGTACAGGTCTCATGGGTCCCTGCTTTTTGTGCTAGCCCAGAGGTCACCCTTTCTTTTGGAAAACATAAGTGAGCCTTTTCCTTTCCCCCAAAGAATCACTCAAAAATTAGATAAGGCTATATTCTACACTTGTATTATTTATTGCCCATCATTCTTCAGAACCAAGCACATAGTAGAAACTCAAGAAATCAAATTTTTGATTGATTTTATTTCAAGCCTAGTTTTCTGAAAGTATGAAATAACGTTATCTGATAGAGATATGGTTAAAAGTATTCTATGATCAGTTTCAAGAGAAGGAAATTTGCAAAGGCTAGTCAAGTTGATGATTTTTCTATGAGCAAATATTGACTTCTGTTGTTTTATATCGAAAAACCTGTCTGTCTATGTTTCTCTGTGTAAATAATATTCATTTAATCAAAGACTAAACTTTCTCAACAAGCATTAGTGAGGAACTCTTTTTAATTAAGTTTCCATTCTGCTTGCCACACATTAGTGTCTCTATCTCTTTCTCCCGGTCTCTTCTCTCTCTCTCTGTCACACACACACACACACACACACACACAGAAGAGCAAAGGAGGAATGCCACATTAGGGATGTATCAAAAGTAGGTTAATGCAAATGAACAAGATGCCAAGTACAGTATGAAAATTGACATTTATTACCACACTCTGCATGAAGACATTTTCAAAGCTTTTCCATGCATATGAAAATAGTCAATTTTTATGCTCATGTTTTCATTATTCAGTAGCATGCGTTGCTTTCCGTTGTTCCCAAAAGCAAGTTGTAAATCTACTCATAAAATTTCACCAATGTAAGATTTTGCTCAGTCTTTTGTGGTTGACCTGATCATTTCATTTCAACTAGAACAGCAAATCAGTGTAAATGACTAAGAATAAATTGAAAGAGAAAAATCATATATCCTTGAAATTTTTAAAAAGTAATAAAATTTAGTTGTTAATTCTAGTGACTTTTTGGCCATACCCAAGTCCATATTTTTATCTATGGAATTAAATTTTGTCATCATAAGCATGAAATATATTTTGGTTCATATAAAAGGAAAATTTTACAAGCCTCATTAATCAATTTATTTATCTAGCTATTCATTCAATATAGATATTTGCTGACCTTTTCTTTCCTTTTTAAAAGTACTTATAAATTTCATGTACTGGTAATTAGAGAAGTAATACACAAATCTATTCCTATGAATAAAAAATAAAACACGCACAAAGAACATTCTATCTCCCTTGTCCATTGTTTGCTGTATTCGCCACCTTCTCTGGAGGTCACCATGTTCTCAGACGGGGACAAAACCAATCAGACATCTTTCACAAAAATTTTATGGATTTTTTCGTAGGTCATTTTTACATAATACATCTTGAAGATTTTCCCTTCTCTGTAAGTATAGGCTAACCCATTCTTTTTAACTGAATATTTCACAGTTGCATTACACAAAAATTTTATTAAATTGTTTCCCTGTTGATATTTAGGACTGTCCAAATGTTTCCCCATTACAAAGAACACTTTAGTTATAATCCATGATTATGCCTCATTGTACACATACGCAAGTATTTTTCAGGGATAAACACTAAGAAGTGGAACTGATAGTCATACGGTACAGGCATCATTAATTTTAATAGATACTGCCAAATTGCCTTCCAAATGTCGGTACCAATTTATTTTCCCACCAGTAGCATATAAAAGTTCACAGGCCCCTTATCTTTTAGAAGCACTGAGGAGAGAAAATACTATTGACATGTTTTTAATATGTGTTTCTCTGATTTCTGGTGAGTTCACTTTTTCACATTATTACTGGCTATTTTCTCTTTCTTCTCTTTGAAATACCTATTGATAACCTTTGACCATTTTCTGATTTATTTGTTTTCTTTTGCACTGGTTTCTATTTTGTTAAATCAGTCATTTTAATCCTTTATGGATTTTATGCATCACAGATATTTTCTTTCTTTCTTTTTTTTTTTTTGTAGAGACAGAGTCTTACTTTATCGCCCTCCGTAGAGTGCTGTGGCATCACACAGCTTACAGCAACCTCCAGCTCCTGGGCTTAGGTGATTCTCCTGCCTCAGCCTCCCGAGTAGCTGGGACTACAGGCACCTGCCACAAAGCCTGGCTATTTTTTTGTTGCAGTTTGGCCGGGGCTGGGTTTGAACCCGCCACCCTTGATATATGGGGCCAGTGCCCTACCCAGTGAGCCACAGGCACCACCAAACAGGTATTTTCTTAATATGTGGTGTTTATCTTTTTTATTTTGCTAAGGTTGTTCAAAATTTTTAATGTTTTGTAAGTGCATCAATCTTGTCTTTCATGTTTTTTTCTTTGCTGTTTATGATTTAAGAAAGCTAATTTCAAATTTTTAACTCTAGTACATTTATATCTTTTTTTTTTCAAGAAAGCAACTTGATATATAATCCATCTAGAATTTATTTTGTGACTGGTCTATGGTAGCAATTGGTGTATACATGAATATGTGTGTGTATATACATGCATAATATAAGATTCTTTGAGTTATTAAATCACCTTACAAATATGAGTCAATCAACTATAGAATATTATTAGCTTACTTAGGTAATTAGCAAGCATTTTACATCTGTTTTCTTATGTTCTTTAATATATTTCCTCTAAAAAGAAAAGTTTCTTTCTCTGAGTTACCGCCAAAATATATTCTTTTTCACTTATTAGTGTCAGTCACTTCTTTGATTTAAAGCCCGAAAGGCTCCAATAAGGAACAGACCCATTTTTTCTCTTTTGTGCTGATCTTAAACCCTCACACAGGTGGCATTAGTAATAATGTAATGCCTCTCTCTTTCCCTTTTAAACACCCTTATGATAACCTTGGGCTTTCCTGGATAAACCTGGATAAGCTTCCCACATCAAGATCTTTAATGTAATCACATCAGCAATGTTTCTCTTGCCATTAAAGAATTCTGGGGATTATCATGTCGACATTTTTAGGGATCAATTTTTAGGGGTCAAACAATTACATATTGTTTCCTCCATAGTGCCTAGTTCACCTCGCTTGCCATCAGCATAGGACTGTCTGTGGAGAGAAGTAGAGGACAAGAGTTGAGGGGATTCTTGGCTGACTTCAGCAAGCTTAAAGCTGTGCTCTCAGTGGGGCAGTTTCTCTTAAAAAGCAGATGTGGCTAAGCACACACCATAGTATATGCTTCTAGTATCATCCCTGAAATAAGAGTTTACATGTCAAACTTCATGATAAAATTAAATGATTTATTTAGTAAAGCAGGTAGAGCAATGCCTGAGCATAGTAGACATTATATACGTATTCGTACTTGTTAAATAAAACTAAAAATTAATGTCCACCAAGAAGGGTGTTTCAAGCAGAGAATTGATTTGCAAATGTGATATATCCTCTTGACCCAGAGAGTTAATGGATTTTATGAATTACTTTCCTCAGGGTATGCTAAATCCTCACAGTTGACTGTCAGGAAGAAAGACACTTTGACAAGTTTCTCCAGCAGTAGTGATGATCATGGATTATACGAATTGTCACATTTTTATGAGAATACCAACTTAAAGTCAAGAGTGAAATGTATACAGTGAAAAATAGCTGTATTAATTGGTCTACTCCATACTTATTGAACACTTCCATACACTGCCAGATGCTACAGAGCATTAATGATAAGAGGATACTACTTGTGCCCAAGGCTTTTGAAGTCTAAGAGGGAGAAATCTTCTGGGTATGTAAATATTTTAGTGCCCCCTTATCCATGGGGCATAGGTTCCAAGATCCCCAGTGGATACCTAAAACGGTGGATGGTACCAAACCCTATTACGTCAGTTGGCCCATGTCTTTGATCATGTCTTCTACCCACAAATTTAATTCCTTTTCCATCTGTCGACAGAGAAAGTTATAAAATCTACAAATTTAGAAAAGAGAACTATATTTCTAAAAGGGGGTATCGCAACCTGTAGGCAGGAAGCAGAGCCTCCGGATAAAACCAAAAAGCAGGTGCTTCGAAGGAGGAAAGGTGAGAAGGGAATTTAAACTGAATGGGTTAGCCAAGTATTTAACAGATTATAGGAGGAATATGAATATTCATAAGGGAGGGTACACACGTGCTAGTAAGCTAGTATGTATGTTACCTACATGTCAAGTTCACTATGGAGTGGATACTTAAGATTTAAATGAATTACAATTAGACCCTATGTCTGAAATGGTGAAGCAGAGGACATGAAGGCAGTCAATGCACCGCCTCCATTACCTGGCCAGGATCACTCATGGGAACTGTAGTTAATTTTCCTGAGAGAATGCATTGTGAAACTGGTCAGCTGTCATGGGAAACCTCTGATGGGAAGGGTAGTCTGGCCACAGATGATTAGTTGAAGTCAGTGGAGAAATGAGTCTCCCATTTATTACTTTTCAAGACTAGTTTCTGCTTAACTCTTAGGAATAAATTCTGATAAAAAGTCAACAAGGAAGGGCACATACTAAGACTCGACCAACCTCCATCTCACCAGGGACAGGTGTCTTGTTTTAAAAAGCTCCTCAGCCAAAGAAGATCTGTTCTATTTGTTTGAGGGGCGTAGGATTCTGGTGTTAGTTCACACATCTTAATTAAGAACTTAAAAGTCACTATGGCTGTAACTTGCATTTTGAGATGCAGCGGGAAAAATAGCATGAATTTCTTTTTCCTTCTTCACAGTGTCACAGATAGAAGATTCCTTCTTACCATAGATCTTAACAATCTCAGCATACAATTTTTTCTTTCCTTACTAAGTTGAGAGCTTTCACCTTTCCACTTAAAAGAAACACTTTCTGGCTTCTTGTTGGCATTCTTGATGCTGAATTGCCAGCATCAGTACTCTTGTGATTTGGGGCTATCGTTAAATAAAATAAGAGCTACTGGAACAGAAGCACTGCTATAATATAGTCAGTCAATATGATCACTAAAACTGCTACTAAATGACTAATAAGTAGCATCTACAAGCAGTGGCATCTCCAGCGTGGATGTGCTGGGCAAAGAGATGATTCATAACCTTTGCAGGACAGAGCAAGATGGTGCAAAATGTCATCATCTACTCAGTTGACCAAGGGTAATTGAAACCACAGATATCTAAACTGTGGGCAAAGGGGACTACTCTACTAAGTAAAATGTATTATAAAATACAAAGTGAATTATATTGTGGTCTAAACATAAAACAAAGGGCTATAAAAGAGTGTGAGAGTGACCACTCATGTAAAGATGTCTTAGAGCAGTGGTTCTCAACCTTCCTAATGCTGTGGCCCTTTAATACAATTCCTGTGGGTGCAACTCACAGGTTGAAAACCACACTCTTAGAGGAATTAGGTAGTACCTGTAAGGAGCTTTACCATAAAGGTGAAAATGAGATGGGGCACTCCAGGCAAAGGTTTAATATTACCTAAGATAAAGAGATAGTAAATTCAAGGATTAAAAGAAAAAAAACCTTTGGCAGACATAGAAGATGTTGAACGTATGATTATAGTGAGAGAGAAACTGGAACAGTTCAATGTAGCTTTTAGATCATATCTCAGTGTGAGGAGGATGTGCTTACTACCAAAGGAGGTAATGATTTTGAAGAGGAAGATGTGTAATCGAGCCCACTTTGGAGAAAAATTGATTCATCTTTCATATATTAGATAAATAGAATGGAGGTGAGATCAGAAGGAGGGATAGCAAGTTAACAGCTTGTTAATAAGTGGCCTAAGTGAGAAATAGTGAAGGCTTTGACTAGGATAGTGAGAATGAACTACAAAGGAAAGGGTGGGTGTGAGAGACATTGTGTAAAGCAGAATCCACATAATTTAGCAACTGATTGAGGAGGGAAAGGAGGGGCCCATAATGACTGCTTTCCTGCTTGGATGACTAGGATAATGTGGTATCAGAATAGAAACAAGAAATTGGCTCGGCGCCTATAGCTCAACCGGCTAAGGCGCCAGCCATGTACACCTAAGGTGGTGGGTTCAAATCCCCAGCCCGGACCCGCCAAACAACAATGACGGCTGCAACCAAAAAAAAAATAGCCGGGCGTTGTGGCGGGCGCCTGTGGTCCCAGCTGCTTGGGAGGCTGAGGCAAGAGACTCGCTTGAGCCCAGGAGTTGGAGGTTGCTGTAAGCTGTAATGCTACGGCACTCTACCCAGGGGGACAGCTTGAGGCTCTGTCTCAAAAAAAAAAAAAAAAAAAAAAAGAAACAAGAAATTGGGCAGATGATGTATTCTGGTCTTTAACTGAATGGATTTAAGATTGCTGGAAGAATTTTGAGGGTGACTATTTCAAACAAGCATTTGAAAATGAGTTGGAAAATCCTGAAAGAGATAAAGAGAAGAATATTTGCAAATTTTAGTGTAAAATAGTCTTAGGATAGGAAAGGAGGGACTTTGTAGTTCATTAATACAATGGCTCATCTTGCTTGAGTTGCAACCCTTTTCCCCATATCTGCCAAATTGTTATCTATCCTATATTTGAACTTGGAGTCTATGACATCTTGAAACGGGCATTTCTGTTTTGCATTATTCAATTAGAAATGTCTTCTTTATTCTGAGCTCTCCAAAGTTCTTTTCCTTTGAGTGTAGTTATACATCTTGGGACCCTACCCCTAGAGCATTTGAAGTTCTTCTTTCTCACGAGAGCTGTTCTGATATTTTTAAGAAAGCTATAAAGTTCCTATTTAGCCTACTTTCTACCAATGCAGGGAGTGTGAATGCTGCTCAGAGGCAATATAGTATCTTTATGCCTTCTTTTGCTGTAATCTTTCCTAGGGTTTTCCTAGACATAAATGAATTCATAGAAAACACAAAACAACTTACATAGCTCAATGAATCTAATTTGCAAAGTTGAATGAAAAATTCCTAACAATAATCAATAGCGTCTCCCTATAGACAGATTCCTGAAGGCACATCCACCTATGTCACCTCTCCTCCTTCCTATATTCTCTTATAGGCTAAACATCTACTGACACAGTGATTCATGTGACAGTTTCTAGTCTCATCACTGTCTTTGTTCTAAATAATATTGAGAAGAACAAGACTAGTGCCTCCCTTGTTCTAGATATTGTGATTTAAAGTATATGTGTATGTATGTGTGTGAATATATCTATATATATTTTTTATTTTTAGCTAAAATTAATTTGAAGACATACCCCAGTTGGCTCATAGTCAGCATACTGCCAGTGATGTCTGTTAATCTTCTGCCACTGACTGTGTAACTGAGTAGAGGCTTTCCTGTAATTGCTGTTATATTTCATCTTACTATACATGAGGTCCTTGAATAAAATCATTTAGCTCAATGAGATATAACATTGATGAGAAAAAAAAAATTGATACCCAGGAGAGGTCACTGCACAGAGTTTGCATGTTCTCCCCATGTCCGATGGGTTTTCTCCAGCTACTCTGGTTTCTTACTGCATCCCAAAGCTGTGCACATTAAGTTCATCCGGCATGTCTTAATGGTCCCGGTGGTGCTGTGAGCTGTTGGAAGAGGCTCAGGCCACCCGCAACCGTGAACTGGAAGAAGCAGGTAAATAATTACCTTACTTTTTAGGCTCAGCACCCGTAGCACAGTGGTTAACGGCGCCAGCCACATACACCAAGGCTGGAGGGTTGGAACCCAGCCTGTAACAACTAAAACAACAATAACAACTGCAACAAAAAATAGCTAGGCATTGTGGCGGGTTCCTCTAGTCCCAGCTACTTGGGAGGCTGAGGCAAGAGAGTGCTTAAGCCCAAGAGTTGGAGGTTGCTGTGAGCTGTGATGCCATAGCACTCTACCAAAGGCACCATAGAGTCTATCTCAAAATAATAATAATAATAATTACCTTACTTTTTAATTAATATTTTAAAACTATATATGTAGCTTATGTGTATTTTAAGGTTTAATACTAGAAGTGTTTTAGCCTTTATTTAGAAGCTTGGTAATATTTTATGACCAGAAAAATGCCATGAAAACTTAACTCTTGTTTATATCAATTAGCCTATGGTAAGATTGGCTTCATTAGATAATCATTTCAATTAAAATTGCAGTTTCCAGAAACCGATAGATGAGTTAAGACTTACTGTAGTTAACCAGTACTCTACCTGCATGATAATTTAGATCCCAGATCAATTATTTTTATCAGGTTACCTTTAAAAACATCTCCCTCTAAGACAACATTCACAACGTAGAATGGCAAGGAACATATTTAAAGACAGTGTCCTCACTATAGCAGAGTTCTTCCAGTTGGATAATACATTGCCAAAAGTCTGTTAAGAAATTTGTGAGAGATTTATTGAAGTGGTATAAATGTAAAAAAGTGTTGTTTTTTTTAAAATAAGATGACACTGTTGTTTTGTTCTCAATTTATTTATGTAAAATAACACTGTTTTAGGTATTGAAGGACTGGAGTTTTGGATCATCATACCCAGGATCAAATCCACTTTTACCATTTACAATTTCTGTATCCTTTCTAAATCTATTTTTAAGTGTAAAATGAGGCTATTAATGCCTCCTTCCTAGCATATTGTGAGGGTTGAGAAGATGATGTGCATAAAACACTTAAAACCTTGGTTGGTATACAGTAAGTGCTTGGTTGTTATTTTTCTATGAAACTCTGATTACAGTATAAAAATATCACTTTATGTACTTCACATTCATTTTCATACTGAAAGAAATGATATAATTAAATACTTGAGAAGAAACATCTAATGTATATGGTGAGCATTTAAATTTATTTTCTAAAAGTGGATTTTGATTTGCTCTGTGTCCTTTTCATCCTTTACATAAGCAGCAGTACTCATGCATCCTGAGGGTGATCAAGGCCAAGGATGTAGTCTAGAAATCCATGGCCTTGGTGTTTCTACTTTTGTGCTCTGGTCAAAGCTGACATACCATCATCCTCTGCAACCTTCAGCATCCATCCCTGTATAAAGAATATTCTATTACCCGTTTTTCCTAGTTCACTCTGAGTAAAGAAGGATGCCAGAAAGATGGTGGGCATTCTTCTATTTCACTGACCCCCTTCCTTAATTGTTCTCATCAGCTGTATTTAATATGCGATTAAATTTATCCATTGAGGTTTCAATTTTATTTATTATATTTTTCATTTCTGGAAGCTCCGATGATTTTATTTTCAAGTTAGCTAATTTTGTAGAAATATCTATGTAAGCTTTGTGCTTATTTATTTAACCTGTTTGTTTTAAAAACTGCTGGCTGATAACTCCGATATCTATACTAGTATTATAGAGAACAATAGTTGCTCTCTGCTCTTTCTGATGATTCTTACTCTAGGCATGTTATTTCCTTTTGTGCTAAGTTGTTTTGTTTTATTTTGATTTCAATGAGCTGCTCATTTCCCTTAGCATATTATTTGTGGAGATTCTCTGAAGCCTGAGATGAAGGGAACTCTTACAGAGAGGATTTCCATTAGCCTTGGCAGGTGCCTACGGTATAACCACTCTGGGATCACTATAAATTAAATGAAATTCATAGCTTGAGGTTTTGGGGACTATCCAAGTAATAAGAATTTGTGCTGTAAGTCTACCTTCAGGATATGTAAGAGGTGGAGAGGGTCAAATTTAGTCATGTTTCATTACTTTTCTTAAGGATGTAGCCCTAAGCTTTACTGAGTAGAGGCTCTCTCTAATTGGGATTTGACCAAGTCCCTCCTCCCCAATCCCCATCCCTTCAGCCCAGAGCTACCATTAAACCTATGTTTAGGTTCCTGGAATTACCAAGATATTACCAGGGTATTACCAGGATCAGTACATGCCCTTAGGAGAAATGTCTTCAGCGGGCCACTTAACTCTTTGAGCTCTGATTTTGGCATAGGAGTTCGTACCTGAGCTATTTGATAATTTCTGGAAAAAAATTTAACGCAGTATTTTTACTTATTTTCAGTGGTGGATTGGTCCAAATAACCTAGCTTGCCGTACTGCTACAAATACAAGTTCTCTGCCATTTCTTATGGAGGAGATTTCTCAACCAAATTTTCTATTTAATATTTCAAAGTTCTTGGCATGATTCTCATTCTCTGACCTTACTTGCTTACTACTGGCAGCTTTACTTCTCATCTCCCCTTTAACTTTTTTTGCTTTTGTTTTTCTTGTTTGGATCATTATGGCATTCTCCAACATGTTTAGATAGTTAACTCTCATGAATGTGCTAGGAGATTTACAAAAAATAATCTTTAAACAAATACCCTCAAGATTATTTTGTTATGAAATCTAGGAATGGGTGCATGTCTTGAGAATTAGGACTTGAGAAATTGGGAGAAATAAAAAATTTAAAGCAAGATACTCATGGAGAGATACAGAGCATTGCTGAGAAAATAGACTGAACCATTTAGATTTTCAGAGAATTAAATGAAGCCAGGAAGGGGTTACGGGAAATAAGTTGATTAAAATAGGTAAGACGGGAAAGAATGATGAAGGAACTAGAGGAACAAGAGAACTTGTTAATCTTAGAGAATTTTATCATGTGTTTATATTTTTAAGAAATCAATTAATGAACATTTCACTATACATCACATAAATCAGGGCTGATTTGTAGTTTTCCCTTTTCTTAGAACTAATTAACAGATATTATCTATAACAAAGGATCTTTTAAACTCAAAAGAACATCCTTGGTACATTTTTTCATCAGAACAATAGCTAAAAACAATAGAGAAACTGGAAGTTAACCTTTTTCACGTTGTGATAGTAGGGAGAAATCAAAGAAGGTATAAATCCCACCATGTTATTTTCACATAAGATTTTCTTCCCCTGCTATTCTCTCTTACTTGAAACTTGCTAATGAACTACAAATGAACAAAGAGGATAAAATACATGACAGTTTTCTGGATTATGATATATAAAAATATGTATAAATTCTTCATCTTTGATTTTCTAAGTTTTCCATTTTTTTTAATTGCTCAGCCGCTGTTAATCACTAATTCAGTTCCTCCCCTGTGCTTAACAATATTGTTTTTGGCGTCTTGTTTCTCATTGAATCCTTAGGAAACATCTATGAGTTTCTGAGTATTATTTTCATCTTGCAGGCAAAACTGAGACTCATAGAAAATAAGTGGCAAATAACTTTGTTGCTTATGAAGATTTCACCTATATTTGATTTGATGTTCATTTTGATTGTGATCTTCATGCCAACCCTATCAATTACTCAGATATTGTTGTTGTTTTTTCTTAAGACATGAAAACTAAGAGGCTCTATCTCAAGGTTTTTAAGTCACAGTCCACTCTTGTCACACTTCTTTGAAAGATAAATACATGATGATGACAACAATGATTTTTAAGATTTCACAGGACCTGGGATTAAAAAAAATTACTATCCAAATTACAATTACTAATTTTACTTAATAGTACAGATGTTCCTTGACTTGCAAGGTGGTTATGTCCCAATAAGTCCATCTCAAGTTTAAAGTCTCATTAAGTCAAAAATGTATTCAATGTACCTAACCTACAGCACACTGTAGCCTAGCCTGCCTACCCTAAATAGGCTCAGAACACTTTTATTACCCTACAATTGGGCACAGTCATCTAACACAAAGCCTATTTTATAATGAAGTGTTGAATCTCTTGAGTCCTTCATTGAATACAGTACACTGTAGTGTACAGGATCACTTGCTTCCCTTCCTGATTGTGATCCTGTGGCTGGCAAGGAGCAGTGGCTTGCTGCTGCGGCTGCCCAGCATCAAGGGACAGTATCATACTGAATATCATTAGTGCAGGTAAAAAAGCTATTTCAAAATTCAGAGTGCTATTTCTACTAAATGTGTATTGCTTTTCCACCAGCCTAAGGTTGAAAAATTGTTATTTGTAACATTGTAAGTCTAGAACTGTTTGTGTGTGTGTGTGTGTGTGTGTGTGTGTGTGTATCTTATGTGCCTTATAGAGGAGGAAAATCTAGTTTTCCCTCTGTCATTCTAAATTCCTCACCGAGGCCCCTGTAACAAAAGACAGATTAATAAGAGAAATACAAATAGGAGTTTACTAATGTGCATATCTCATGTAGACATGGGAGATACCCATGGAAATGAGTAAATCTCAAAGTGGCTTAGAATTCAGGCTTAAGTACAGTCTAGCTAAAAACAAAGAAAGATGGTATGGAGTTATGGAGGTGACCAGGAAAAGTCAGTAAAAAAGAGAAAGATTTGATATGTCATTACCTTCTTTATTAATAGGAATCTTTTTTTTTTGGAGACAAACTCTCACTTTGTCACCCTTGGTAGAATACTGTGGCATCATAACTCACAGCAACCTTCAACTCCCAACTCTCGGGCTCAAGCCATCCTCTTGCCTCAGCCTCCCAAGTAGCTGAGACTACAGGTGGCTGCCACAATGCCCAGCTATTTTTAGAGGTGGAGTCTTGCTCTGGCTCAGACTGGTCTCAAATCTGTGAGCTTAGGCAATCTACCTGCCTTGACCTCCTAGAGTGCTAAGATTACAGGCATGAGCCACTGAAGAATCTTTTTTTTTTTTTTTTTTTGCAGCTTTTGGCCGGGGCTGGGTTTGAACCCACTACCTCTGACATATGGGGCTGGCACCCTACTCCTTTGAGCCACAGGCGCCGCCCAAGAATCTTTTTTTATCCTTGTTTTTTCTGCTGGGGGCGGGGAGAGACACCCTTACAAATGAACATTTCCTTTGCCAATGTAAATTTAACCTTATAAAAAGATAACTTCTACTCTGTTTTCAAAGCTTCACCTGTGTCTGCTGCTTTTTAAGATAATTAGCTCAAGATAATTCTTTTTTTTTTTTAAATCCAGACACTAGCTCGAACCTGACAAAATAATTTTAATGCTAAAGTGTCATATTTTGGTGTAGCGTATTCTGGTTTCCTACAATCTTAATATCTAATGCCATTAAAATAACCCAAGGAATGAACACAATGTGTGAAGAGTTCTTGGAAGAACAAGTAGGCTATATAATTCTAAATGGCAATCTGTGTCTCAACACTTTCTTTAGCTTTGTCAAATATAATTTATTAAAGATGCTTTTCTTTTCAATGTGCTTCACTGATTACAGCTAAGGAGTATTTGTAGCATAAAGCTGTAGCCCCCAAATAGCAATTCATTCTTTCTTCTTGGGTGTCAGGGAAATCTACTTTGTAAATTCAGGTGTGATGATCAAAGTAAAAATGAGTGTGAGGTACTGGCCCTCTAAAATCTCACGGAAAATTCAACTCACAAAAGGCAGATTAATTGGAGAAAAGGCATACACATTTTTTTAATGTGTACACACAGAAGCCTTCAGAATGAAGTCCCTACCTCCCAACAGGGCTCAGAAGCTTGTACACGTATAACATTTTGAAGGAACGAGGGTTTGAGTTCTGGCAAAGCGTGTTATGGGAAGTGGGGAGAAGAGTTCTGTTGAAGTGCAATATGTGGTTACTAGGGAGAATTTGATGGGCTTGAAGAACATACAGTGTTCTGGGATAAAGTCTGTTTGGCCTATTACTAAACCAAAGTGGAGTCCACTCACCCAGTTCAGCAAAGCCAGATGCTGAAGTTAAGAGTAGCAGGGAGAGAAAGAGGCATTGTCGTTGCAGGATGCCATATAAGGAAAATGGGCAGTTAAGACCTAACCTTCCCGGTGGCTCACGCACAAGGATTTTTAAAGGCAAAGGTACATTTTGGGAAAGTCAAAGTTATGGGGAAAATTATGAATCAGCACATGAGGTTATACGTTGGTCTGGCCCTAGAAGGTGACGTAGCCTGAAGCAGGGGCCTATCAGTTATTGGTTGATTCAGAGAATGTTATATTAGCAGAAAGGAACGTGAAGATGGTTGTGACTCTCTAGGCCCCTCAGGGAGAAATGTAGAACCATGAATGGTAGTCAGGACTCAATTTCACTGTTCTTCTTTAGCTGCATTTTCCATGGAGTGGAGGTTTCTGAAACAGAACTCAAGAGCATATGTTATGATGTCAACTTTTAATTTCTATAGACCAAGATACCTCTTGACTCTGGCTTGCTTGGCTGGCCATTGTTATTGCTACCGTCCTACTCATTAGGGTGCCCATTCACTTTTCAAGGGTAGATAGGTGCCTAAGGGACCCCAGATTTTTCCTTTATTTTCATGTGTGACTTCCCCCCACCACAGGCCCCTAAAAGGGGTACTTACCCCACCTTGGGCTCACCAAGTAGATAATGGTTTGTGACAAAACTCTATTCATGTTGTTGACAGACTTTTTTAGTCTTCCTTCCTGTGATACGGTTTCAGTTAATGAAAACTCAGGAAAAGGACCCCAAGTAATAGTTTTTCTACTTCATGAAAATAATTCAATGAAAATAATTTTATGGTTGGGGGTCACCACAACATGAGGAACTGTCATTAAAGGTTTACGGCATTAGGAAAGTTGAGAACCACTGTTCTAGGTAGATCTGAATTTTAGGCAGATAAGGAACTTCAGATAATAACTTTATACTATGTTTTGGGACATACTGTGAGGGGAGTGTAGCTAGAATTTCTCTGTGTCTGGTCCTTGATCTCTGAGTTCGAAAACTGAAACCACAGACCACACAAGTAAGTGAAAGGATAGAGTTCATTGATACAGATAAAGAAATAGATAAGGGAATAATGGGAACAGAGCGTTGGGCAATGAAGGGGGGAATCGACGTGGCAAGCCCATGTGGGCCTTCTGTCTAGTGGCTTGTATAATGCTTCTGCTATCCTGCAGGTAGGGAGGTTTTGAGAATACATGTCTGGAACATGTCATAATTGGCCAGGGGCCTATGGGCAGAAAATAATCCTAAAATGAGCAAAGGAATGTAGTCCTTGCCCTAGGCAAGCCAGTAGGGTGTATGCTCCTTACTCCAGGAGGAACTGCCCAGATGAGAGATGGATCAGGCTGCTTTTTTTGTAACTCTGCTAAAGCCCAGAGAACGGGGCCTAGAAAGGGCCTGTTTGTGCCCAGATATGGGGAACTGTGATGAGATTGATATCTGAGCTCACTTAGGCCTAGAAAACGGCGATGCCTGTGCAGCCCTGACCCGGAGAACCCTGTATCAGGAGGAGGTTCATTATAGCATTATTTGTGGCTGTGTGGATTTAGGGGCAACTAGTTATCCATATCAAGAGAGGAAAGGTAGTTAAATGTGGTAAATACCACTATGAAGAACCACGCAGCACTTAGAAATTGGATGGTGTGAGTGTGTGTGTGTTCTAGTTTTCACCAGAGAGGAATGTTGAAATGTGTAATCTGTGTTAAACACTACACTTTGCAGGGGTGTTCTCGTCTGTACTCCTAATGGATTGATGTTTATTATCAATCCCCTAAACGAGCCTCAAGAGAACACTTACTACACGAGAATTTGTGACTTGTGATATGTTTACTAGAAAGTAATAAGCTTGTTTCCTTAGAAAAACCCTTTCAGATATTTTATTAATGCTTATAGGCTTTGGAATTGGTGATAGTTTATACTACTTATTTTTCATTTCTAATTTGACCATAGCAAATTATTTTCATAATTTGAATTTTTGGTAATAATTGTTGTCCAAGCAATGTTCAGGTAGCACGTGAAATATTAAAATAGTAAATAACAAAATCCTGTTTTTATTTAGAATACTGTTAATGCTCCAAGTCACTTTTGTATAAGTAATAGGGTAGGATAAGTTGTGTGCAAACTAAATGAGAGAACAGCATAAACCTTTCAAATTAAATAATTTTCAATTTGCACTTACTTTCAAAACAAAAAAAAATAAATATTAGTGACATATACTTTACCTATTTTTGTAAAATTATGCACTGTAAATAAAGGTTTCCTATTTCCTCCAAATAAATGGCCACATAACAACGAACATGTAAATTAAAACTGTTGTAAATCTCTTTTAGTTAACTGTTGACCTAATCTTTGTTAACTGTACCTAAGAATGTAGTGTGCTGAGCAGCAGGAAAATCATGTATTTAGTTTGTTGGTATAGAAAGGTGTGCTGCCCATCCTCACCCATGCTAACGGTCATGGCAGATAATAAAAAATGAGCAAGAGACAAGCCCAACATATTCATTTAATTGAAGTTTTGCATGGGAGGAGAAATGAAGGTACAGAGACCCGGGGAAAACTGTCTTTATGCTTAGACTTGATAAAGAATGGACAGCCATAAAGAAATGTGGTTGGTCAAAAGGGTATGAGCTACTGGTAATAGACTGAGGGGTGAAAGTAAGCAAGCCCTGTCCAGATTATTCTTTCCTTTCTGCTTAGTATTCCTTTTTCTTGGGTATGGGGCAGGACCTTTCTAAAAGAAGGGTCTCTAAGGGAAAGGGAAAGAGTGACCTTTCTAGATTTTTATGGCTTGCTTTGGGACAAGGGGTTTTAGTTTCTAATATCCACCTTGAGGAAGAGGAATTCTTGTTTTTATTACATACTTCCTGGGAGAAAGAAGGTTGGAGACACAGGGAAGAAGGTCAAAGAGAGACTTTGTTTCTGAGTCCTCAATCTCCATTAGTTCAACATATGCAGTATGGCCAGGCTTGGTGGCTCATGCCTGTAATCCTAGCAGTCTGGGAGGCTGAGGCAGGAGGATTGCTTGAGCTCAGGAGTTCAAGACCAGCCTGAGCAAGAGGGATACCCCACCTCTACTAAAAATAGAAAAATTATCCAGGTGTAGTAGTGGGTGCCTATAGTCCTAGCTACTCGGGGAGAGGCAGAAGGATCATCTGAAATCAGGAGTCTGAGGTTGCTGTGAGCTAGGCTGATGCTGGGGCATTCTACCCTGGGCAACAGAGTAAGACTCTACTCAAAAAAAAGTACTCAGCATGCTAAAGCACCACACATTGGGGTATTATTTCCTGAGCCCTGACAAGTTAAAGAAGAAGAACTCACAGGAATAAAGTTTCTCTCTCACATAGAGAGAAGCAATTTCACAAAAATAGTTAATGATTGTCAAAATATTTCACTTCAGTACTTAAATATTGAGTACTTACCAAAGAGCATGGACATATTCTGTGTGTATGTATATGGATGGATGGATGGATGGATAGATAGATAGATGGATGGATGGATGGATGTATACACTGTGGAATGATTAAAGCAAAGTAGTTAACATATCCATCACATCTCCTACTTATCACTTCTTGGTTATGAAAAAACTAGAACACATACACAGTCCAATTTCTAAGTGCCATGTGGTTCTTCATAGTGGCATTTACCACTATACACACACACACACACATACACATAATAATTGTGTATACTTATGGTACAATGTGATTTTTGATATATGTATACCTTGTGGAATGATTAAAGCAAAGTAATTTGTATATCCATCAAAACTCCTACTTATCGTTTTCAAAATTTCAAATCTGTTCTTTAACAATTTTGAAATATAATTAAAAGTCTTTCAATCTAGTAGACGAACACACTCAAAAAGTTGATTTCAGTAATATGTGATTACATACTATGCGAGCCTAAGCTAACATAATAAAAACATGTCATTTCCAGTTTTTTCCACTTAAGCAGGTCAATATATTTGTTTTTTTCACTTCTATAATTTGCTTTATTTCAAAATATATTTTAATTGTTTTAGAACAAACTGTTTACTTTTATTTCTTCAGCCATGACTGAGAATCCAATTATCAAGTCACTAGGGCTTTTCATCAATCCACAGTCTCTTTAACTGGCTACACTAATCACCGTCACTCCTCCAAAAATACAATATAAAATAAAATAATCACAGGTCATTGATCTCAAACTACTATTAGCCCATCACTGTTAGTGATTTCTAACCACTTGTGAGAATAATTTCCAAAGCCTTCTATATAGTGTCTAGCCATACTAGGTTCATGTGTCAAGTTATCTCCACACGAAGGACCTGTCCAATTACAGACATATCCAGTGATCCCCTCACCTAAAATGAGTCATTTAAATTGTTTATCAGTAATTCACTAATAACAGTTTACTTCAATGATATATGTCTATCTTCCCTTTTTTACTCAAAGTCACTTCCTCTGATGCTCTTCGTAAGGATCCCTCTGAACTATAGAAGGTCTCTATCACTTAGAGGCTTCTCATAAACATGACCTACTCGTGTAAACTATGAGGCTAGTTAGAGAATATCAGTACAATGCATGTGCCTTCCCCTAGCCCCATAAAGTTTGAAACTCATGATTGCCTCATTCTGCCTGAAGAAGGTGGTGATAGGGCACTTTCTAACTCCTGGGTTTCTAAATCCTTCTGAACATTTCTGGATGATATGGCTGTTGCCATTCCCTTCTCGCAAAGCTCCATCAAGTACCAGAGCTAATAGTCAAACCCAGGGCTGTGGGACTTCAAATGCTACCAATTCTCTTGGTATGCCAAGAGCCATTTTACCCCTTATTTTGGTCAATGTGGTTTCATTATTGTGAAATCTTTTTTATTATTATTAAATCATAGCTGTGTACATTAATGCAATCATGGAGTACAGTGTGAAATCTTGAGTTAACATTTATATGGCCATTGTGTGGCAGACACTGTGCTAGAGTTTAAGTGAATTTTTTCATTTCATCTTCATAATTCTGTTGAAATGATACTTTTTAAATAAATAAGCTGGTACTTAAAGAGTTTACTTAAATAACTAACCCAAGGTTAGGCAGCTACTAAATTGTGAAGCTTTGAATTAAACTCAGTCTATTTCCCTGTAGCACCCATATTCTAAACACTAATGCACTCTCAATAGGAGAATAGGGTTTTGACAATTTAGGGTTTGGAGAATTGGTTAACTATGTGTCTTGAGTTCATGATAAACCTGCAGGTTTTTAGATTCATTTAAATGATTCTTAGGTCACAGTTGGAATGAAGTAGTCAGGAAATAATTATAGGGGTCAGAGTTAAAATTAAATCCAGATTGGTCATAACTTATACATTTAACTCTTTTATATTTTAGCTTTCATTCATGCACAAATACCATACATTAAATAGTTTTATTATTTTAGTTGAAACAAATTTCATAATGATGATTTTTCTATTTTGTATTTATACTTTTTGGTCAACTCAAGGATTGTAAAATTTGAGTTTACCAAGTAAAACACTTAAGTCAAAGTCCAAAAATGTGTCTTTTTTTTAATCCCTGTAGGTTAGATTGGCACCAGTTTCTCAATAAGTATTTGTTGAGTGAATTATTAGGATCAATGTATGTTTGTTATTAATACTAGATTTTCTACCAAGTGGTTTTTCACTTTTTAATTGAAAAGTATTTCCTCTTTGGAGAAATGCTCAAATTCTGTACATCTTTTTTCCTAATAGAGTATCATTCTAAAGTCACTAAGTTTTTAAGGATGTTATTGAATGTATGTAAATAATGAATGCTTAATGGAAAATCAATGTAATTTTAAGACAGTGATATGTACCATCCTACAGAATGTGTTTTTTTCCAACTTACAATGATAAAAATGGCTCTGAGATGAGAAGTAACTGCCTCCTAAATGTAGCCAACCATAGCTGACCTCTTCTCTGTAGGTTGACTAGTTGTTGATTGAGGCAAGATAGCCACAGGTAGAATGACTGGGGGGTCTACAATCTAGCTGTGTGAGATTTTCATCTTCCATAGTTTAGCTCAGGCATGTATTCATGTCAAAAGTACAGGTGCTGGGGCAGCACCTGTGGCTCGGTGGGTAGGGCGCTGGCCCTATACATATACCAAGGATGGCAGGTTCAAACCCCGCCCCAGCGAAATTGCAACAACAACAACAACAAAAAATGGCTGGGCATTATGGTTGTGGCGGGCATCTGTAGTCCCACCTACTCAGGGGGCTGAGGCAAGAGAATTGCCGAAGCCCAGGAGTTGGAGGTTGCTGTGAGCTGTGATGCCACAGCGCTCTACTGAGGGTGATAAAGTGAGACTCTGTCTGTATATATATTAAAAAAAAGTACAGGTGCAGCAAAAGAGGGAGAAATGTGTAAGTACTGATTCAAGCCTCTGCCTGAATCAACTTCCAGCATCTGCTTTACAGCGTCTAACATCCCATTAACCCTAACAAATCACATGCTGGGGACATACCCAGAACAGAGGTTAGACGGCAAAGGTTGTGAAGATAGGAAGCGAGGAAGGACTGGGGTCATCAATGCAACCGACCTATCACACACACACTTAACTAATTGCATCTATTTTCATAAATTGTATCTGGCATTTTCACTGAACATTTTTAGAACCGAAGCCTAAAAATTACCTTACACACACATACAACTTTGTTCATTTTCTGCTTATATTGGACTTTTTGCTGATATAATTCATTAGCTAAAATATTCATTTCTATAGAGACTAAGCAAAAGGACAGCAGTCCTTCAAGGAGAAAGATCATAGAGTTTGGACTTCGTGATCAGTATACAAGGCAGATAATCATCCACATGACATTTAACAAATAAAATGTGTGTGGACATTTTATTTATAAGCACACATTGGAAGAAAATCATATATTTTAAAAATAAAAATGAACTGATCATTCTACAAACATTCCAGTTGCCTCTTATAATGAAATTGTGTGTTAAGTGTCACTCTTAAAGCAATGGAGATGGCATTTGCATATCAGTTTAATTGCTTTGGATTAAACATTGAAATATGAGAGCCAAGAGAGCTTATTAAGCTGAAATGAGGGCAAGTGATAAAACAGTGATATTATGTCACTACTACATCTGGAGGCCTGTTGCTATTTCCGTTTTAAATCCTAAATTACAATGTTTCTAAAAAATTATCATCAAATGCCATGCAGTCTTGAAATATAGTAAAAAATTAAAAAGGTTAATGCATGAATTGTGCTTGATAAATACAATTTGATTTGAGAGCCAAGCTCAGGCTTTTTCTATTTTGTTAAAATTTATTCCTTCTTAATGTACTAGTCTATAAGCTTTTGAAAATATTATAGCTCATGTACAGCTGTATCTTCACAGCTTTGACGTAGTCATTCCTATAAAAGATGCTTAATAAATATTTGTAAATGCATGAATAAATGAATGAATGGGGATGGTGACACCTTCTTAGTTACAGTAAAACATTCTAGATGAGTTGCTGGGTACTGCTGACTTTGGCTGGTGCCTGCAACTGTAGCCACAGGCTTCATACTACTTAGAAATACTGTGGCCTTCTCCCTGTTTGCTTGGATGAATCATGTCATTAAATATATAAATTCCTGCAACCACCAACTTTGAAGTAGGCTACGTGGAATGAGGCATGCCCCATGTGGTATGGGGCCACCCTAATTTGCAATTCAGAGGTATTCAGTAAGGTGTTTGATTTGAAGTTCCTATTAGAAACCACCATTTGTCAATAAGATCATCTTGGACTGCAGAAAGAAAGAGAGAAAGAGAGAAAGGAAAGGAAAGGAAAAGCGAGGAGAGGAGGAGAGGGGAGGGGAGAGTGAAGAGAAGGAGAGGAGAGGAAGACAAAAACAAAATATAACCATTTGTTTGTGGTGACCGCAGCATCAGGAAACTGATGACTCATCATTTTATAACTCAACAGTAATGCAAGCTTCATTCACATTAGAGAATTCATACAACTTCCAGATGGTCCCTGTTGCTCACTAGAGCAATTTCCTGTTTGCCAGCAAGACCATACTGTGTTAGATCATCTAAAACATAGCCTGTAAGTTTGGTGAGATTAACTCTTCCATGGCAGCTACTTTGGAGAATTTATTTTATGGAATGTCTCTGAAGCTTAAAAAGGCTATCATTTTTAATTCTTCTAACAGCCATGTGAAAAACATTCTATTAAATATCTCTACTTTTGCAGATGAAAAAACTGAGCCACAAGGAGGTTAGGTGACTTACCCATAGTTCTCTAATTAATAAGTGATCAAACCAGGTTTCAAAATTAGACAGTTTGGCTCTAGAGCAATGTTTTTCAACCTCTTTTTTTTAATCTCACAGTACACTTGAACCTATTCTTTAACTTCATGGCACACTTAAATTACATTGATCAAAAAAGGGATGTTTGGAGAACACTTAGAGATCTAAAAATAGACCTGCCATTTGATCCTACAATTCCTCTACTAAGTATATATCCAGAAGACCAAAAATCACATTATAACAAAGATATGTGTACCAGAATGTTTATTTCAGCCCAATTCATAATTGCTAAGTCATGGAAGAAGCTCAAGGTCCCATCAACCCATGAATGGATCAATAAATTGTGGTATATGTACACCATGGAATATTATGCAGCCTTAAAGAAAAATGGAGACTTTACCTCTTTCATGTTTACATGGATGGAGCTGGAACATATTCTTCTTAGCAGAGTATCTCAAGAATGGAAGAAAAAGTATCCAATGTACTCAGTCTTACTATGAAACCGATTTATAGCTTACTTATGAAAGCTATAACCCAATTATAGCCCAAGAAGATGGGGAGAGGGAAGGGAGGGAAGGGGGCACGATGGGTGGAGGGAGAGTAATTGGTGGAATCACACCTATGGTGCATCTTACAAGGGTACACGTGAAATTTACTAAGTGTAGAATATAAATGTCTTAACACAATAAGAAAATGCTGTGAAGGTTATGTTGACCAGTTTGATGAAAACGTTTCAAATTGTATATAAAACCAGCACATTGTACCCCATGACTGCATTAATGTACACAACTATGATTCAATAAAAAAAAAAAGAAAGTAAGGGAGTAAAAAAAAAGAAGACATTTACTGTGCTTTGAGCTTCTCTTGAAAATAATTTAAAGTTCTTCAAAAATTTTCATGACACAACTAAGATCTCATAGCATTGCCGAGTCACATGGGTTGAAAATCACTACTCTAGAGGGTGTGTTCTTAACCGCCATGCTGTGAGTGCACAAGTGACTCAGCTTCCCCGAAGGCCTGTGAAAAAAGAAGTCTTTTGTGTGCTGTATCCATTCTGTTGTTGTTGTTTAAAATTTTTAAAAAACACATGTAAAATTTACCATTTTAACCATTTTTAAGTGCAGGTTTTCATTTGCATTACATCTATTCACATTGTTGTGCAATAGCTCTCCTAAACTTTTTTATCTTACAAAACAAAAACTCTGTACCCATTGAACCATGCCCTGTATCCCCCACCATATCTGTTTTTAAGTTTTATCATCCCAAACATAGCACCTTAATCTGGTAAGAATCCCTCAGACCATTATCAAATAATATATTAACAGACCAAGCAAGAGAAATATTTGAAATGTTTTATTTACATAGATTAATATATGCCCATGATTCAAAACTTCTAAAGAAGTTCAGAAGAAATTGATTTGAAGTAAAAAGGTTTGTCCTAGTGATTTGTCTTCTTTTTTTCCCTCAGTTTGGCCTTGGACTTTTGCTGACGAAAATTTTTCTGTTATACTTCATTATGATGACCTGTTCCTGACTTCAAGGAATATTTTCTTAGTTTGAAATCAAGAAAAAGAAAATTAAAAAATAGCTGGGCATTGTGGTAGGCACCTGTAGTCCCACCTACTCGGAAGGCTGAGGCAAAAGAATCCCTTAAGCCCAAGAGTTTGAGGTTGCTGTGAGCTGTGATGTCACAGTACTCTACTGAGACAACATAGTGAGACTCTCATCTCAAAAAAAATGTTGTATTTAATTTGTTTTGTTTTTTAAATATAAACAAAGTAATTTTTTATTTTAACCTCTGCTTTAAAATAAATTGTATTCAAATATTGATTAAAAAGTAGTTGATCCTTCATATTCCTGGGTTCCACATTTGTGGATTCAACCAACTGCAGATTGGAAATATTTGAAAACATATTGCATTATAATGAACATGTACAGAATTTGACATTATTCCATAACAATACAATACAACAGCTATTTACATAACATTTACATTAAGTATTAAGCATTTTCAGTAATCTAGCAATGATTTAATGTCGTGGGAAGATATGAATGGGTTATATGTAAATAACATTCCATTTTATATCAGGGAATTGAGCATCTGTGGATTCTGGTATCCAGAAATCCTGAAACTAATTCATCACAAATACCAAAGGATGACTGTGTATGTATATGTATATACATATGGCGCCAAAAAAATGTATACACATTTTAAGAAAAGAAAAAACTGTATTATAATTATAATAATATATACCGATAACAAAATTGATGAGTTGCTGGATACTACTGATTTTGGCTGGTGCCTGCAACTGTACCCAGAGGCTCCATACTGTTACTGAACAAAGAGGGTCCTGTCACTCTCAGCCAGGTGCAGAGACGGATAAAGTCCACGAACCTTTCTTGGTGCCAAACTTTATTGTCCGAAGGACAGCAATTCTGGAGAACAACCAGAGGAGTCTCTCAAAGGCTGTTCTGCCTCAGTAACCATTCTAATAATTTTTATAAGGAAGTACAAGGAAACAAACCTAGAAAATTATAACTTTATCTGTTAAGAAGTAACATAAAAGTAGTCTTCATTGTAACAATGCAAAATGTTTTAAACAACAGAAAACTAATTATCACTTTAACAAAATATCTAAGTGAATCATTAAAGAAAATATCCTATGATCAAGGTAACCTTTACCAATAGCACAACGCCTGTTATCTATGTATGATGCCTCCTCAAGTCTCCTGAGGCACACCTCCTTACAATCATGGAGAAACCTTAACTAGATAATCACGAGGGAAGAATGTGAACTCGGCAGACTACGTTTCTTGTACCGCTTCAGCTTAGCTTCTCACACTCCATCTTGCAATGCGTGCTTTCCTGGCTTCAGTACAACTCAAGAAACACTGCATGTTGCTTGACCTTCTCCCTGTTCGTTTGGGCAAATCATGTCATTGTTAAACCTACAAATTGCTGCAACCACCTAATTTGAAGTAGGCAATATGGAATGAGGCCTTGTCATCAGTATATTTTGAATATTACAATTTTAATACAGTTTTTTCCTTTCTTAAAATACGTATACCTTTTTTGGCACACTCTGTTTAGATGAGTTTTGTGGGGGGATGTGAGTGTGTGTGTGTGTGTGTTACATATAGTAAAACTTTAATAAGTCACATTAAAGTACTAATGCCATATAAATGCACGCAAAAATAGACAATCTATGTTTGAGAAAATAAACAAAAATGCCCGAAAAAGACATTTATATTATACACATTTTTGAGCCTTCATTATCTTTATATTTACTACTGTATTTAATTTTCAAGACAGCCCTATGAAATAGCTTGAATTGTGGCCCTAAAGGATTCTATGGAAATAGACTCCAGGGGTGTGGTGCTTAAGTAGTGAAGGTCAAAGGAGCTCCTGGGTATGTCTGCATCAACACATGGAGATGAGGAACATTGCGCAGATGGCACCTATAGCTACATTCAACCAGAGCCTACATGTATAAGTGTGGAAGTGGTAGGAGACTGGAAAGAGAGATAGACCAAGTCTAGGTCAAGAAAGATCTTATATAGCCAAATAAAAAAGTTTTAGCTTGATTTCCCACAGCATATTAATATAGAGATGACTATTATTCAAATGAGTATGAAATGGTTAGAAATGACACAGATAAAAATATTTTATCATAAATCCCTTTGCTAGTGTCAGGACCCAGTCTATCTCCACCTTCATCATACTATTCATACTATTATTTTAGGTTGGGTGGTCATTCAGCTATTGAGAAGGAAGTCTGAGGATTTCTCTAAGAACCCCTCCAAACCACAAGTCAGAGTAGAAGGAAGTAGTTTGGCATGATAAGAGTATGCAAATAAGTTTTGTGTTCTTTGAAATTACTTTGTAATTAATTCAATTATTTTGTCAATTATTCTAGCACCAAACATTAAAGGTTCTGATAGTCTCAGGAGATGATGGATGTCATCATATTTGGACATGTTAAATGAAAGATATGTTTACCAGCCATCCAAGGAAATGGTTTAAATAGAAAATATCATCATGATAAAAATAGTCTCTCAACAATGTTAGCTATTTAACAAGTATATTTTTCTGACATTTGTGATAGCTCCTCCTTTTTAAGCAAACTTCATTCCGGAAAATCCAGAAGATGACATTTCTGAGTAATACAAATCTTTATACTTATGCATGAAATATTTTAAAAGTATGTATAT
Organism: Otolemur garnettii; assembly: GCF_000181295.1. Lineage (NCBI taxonomy): Eukaryota > Metazoa > Chordata > Mammalia > Primates > Galagidae > Otolemur > Otolemur garnettii. Next base: position 8,329,662 of record NW_003852467.1, on the reverse strand, counting down.
CCACATGCATGAATTTACTCAAGCTTTTTTAGGTGGGGAAAGGATTTGACCTAGAAATTTAGTTTCTTACCTTACTCTGTTTTCCTAAAATATTTTGTTAGGAGCTGCAGAAATCATTTTTAATTAGTAGATGTATTTAATGATATTTTAATATCATAATTTTTCATTCTTTCCCCTGTAATTCCCTGTTGTAATTTGTTTCATCAGTTTAAACTTATCATTTTTCATTCACTATAAGCTAAGAAACTTTACCTTTTTTCTCTTGTGATTATTACCTTGTTTGATGAGGACAAAGTAATTGAGACAGAAGAGAGGAGTAAGATGAATGGCAGACAGGAGGCACATTTGTATATTATGAAGTATTTGGAAAATAATACGTATCACATGAATAATGCATTTGAAAAGTATTGTCTGGCAAATAATATTAAGAGTCATATATCCAAGTAATCCCTCAATTGCTCAAGAATAAAAACTAAGTGTCTAACACTTCCAGTTTAGTGAGACACAAAGAATTTACCATATGGGGATTCTAGATCAAGTAAAAGGAATTTGTTTATTAATAGTAGACTAAAAAAGTAAATACATACAAGCATAAACATATATGTATATATTACTATGTTTATATTTACTATTCATACATTTATATTGATTATACATGTGTATTTGTGTATATATATTATACAGTTAGCCATACATGTCTAGGGGTTCTGCATCTGCAGATTCAACCAACCATGGATCAAAAAAATTTGGAAAAAAAAAGAGTGATTGCATGTGTACTAAACATGTACAGTCTTTCTTCTTGTCTGTATTCACTAACCAATAAATTAGAACAAATATTTACATAGTATTTACATTGTATTAGGTATTATAACAATGTAGAGATTATTTTAAAGTATACAGGAAGATGTGTGTAGGTTAGGTACAAATACTGTGCCACTATGTATAAGGAACTTGGCCATCTGAGAATTGTGGTAACTATGGGGGGTTCTGGAACCAATCTACAACATATACAGAGGGAAAGCTATATATAATATACTGAGGCATTCCAATTTTTGCTCATTTTTAAAAGTCTAACATAGTAGTTTTGAAAATTAATTTTCCTTGGCCTTGATCTTAAGGTTGACTTTTATGCAAAGTAACAAAAATATTATTTGTACTAATACATGATACTATTTCTACAGTTTATTATCAGTTTAATTACTTGTGTTTTCTTTCAAATATTTATATATCAATATATAAATCATCTTAATTCCATTATTCTTGGTAATAACCTTAAGAAGTAGATATTACTATTTACATTTTACAGATGTGGAAACAGACTCAGAGAAGTTAGGAAATAGGCCTAAGGTTCCTAAAGTACAGAGCTGGCATTTTGACAATGTGGTTACTGGGATCACAGTCCAAGCATTTTTTTTTTTTTAATAGCATGTCCTTTTTTTATCTAGAAACCATAGGCTTATGCTTCTGTACTTATGAGGTTTGACAATTAGGTTTGCAAAGTCATTGTTGAATATCATTACATTCACCTTTGAAGTACTCCCCTTATAAACCTATGCACCAATGCCAATGGCTAGTCCAACGTTTGATGCAATTTTGGATGTCTTTTTCTGGAATGGCCATCAAAGCTATTATCGTTCTTGATATCCTGAGTGTCATCAAAATGTCTTTCTTTTAATATTTACCTTAACTTTGGGTAAAGAGAAAAGTCATTGGAGGCCAAGATCAGGTGAATAGGGAGGGTGTTCCATTACGGTTATTTGTTTACTGGCTAAAAACTTCCTCACAGATAGTGCTGTGTGAGCTGGTGAATTGTCATGATGCAAGAGCCATGAGTTGTTGGCTAAGAATTTCAGTTGAGATGTTCCTAACTGTTGCTCTATCAATGTTTACTTGGGTCTGTTTTGCTTCTCTTAGTCAGCCAATGATTTTGACACACAATTCATTGAATTTTGCAGTGTTTCCATCAGTTCTGCTTGTAACTAGCTGCTCTGACCTCTCTTCATCAATGACACTTTATCTGTCATTTAATCCATTTGTCCACTGCCATTTTCTTCATGGTATTATTCCCTTGAACTTGGAATGACATGTCTCTGATTTCACTTTCACTCTTGGCAAGTTTAAAAAGAAACTTAGTAATGCTTTTTTTTTTTTTTTTTTGCTCCAATTCAAGCCCTGATACTCTGACAATAGCACACAAAAACATGCAACAACAATAATGGATGCCACACACCAAGACACTGCCACATGTTGACATGAACACCACTGTGAGACACCAATACACCAAGGTTATGAAACTTTACCAAGTTGTTTGTACAGTGGCTGCCACGTAAGTGCACGGTGGCTAGTTTGCAAACTTAGTTATCAAACCTCATAATTTGCATAGCTAGCAAAATGAAATATTGACACATTTTTAAAAGATAAATATAAAGTAGATACTCAGAAACTATCCAATGCTCTCCTGGGGGTTATGGTATTTTTAAGAGAAATAAAGTAAAGTAAGACTCAGGAATTTGCACTGGTTGGCATTTTACCCATTTGAGTGTTTTGCTGTGTGTCCACAACATGGAAGTAGCTTAGCTATTTGTGTTGCTGCTGTTGGTACAACCACTGGATGGTGCAAGGATCTAAACTGTTGTGTCTGCTGCTGTGCTGGCTGTTGAAAAGCAGAGGAGAACAACTGGAACCTCTGCTGAGGAAGCCCTTATTGACTCTTTTCTGATTAGAGCCAAGGCTCAGGTGCCTGAGGCTGCAGAAAAGTTCCCACTCCAAATAGGTTAATGAGAACAGGTTTCTAAGCAGGTGAGGCCTGTTCTTGACTGCTCTTGAACCTTATGAAGAAGCCTGTGGCACTGGCTGTGGAGGGTGAGAAGTTGTGGGTTGCTGAAGGTCTTGTAGAATCAACTGATAAAGCAGTTGCTGATGCTGCTGGGTGTTTAAAATGAAAGAACCCTATGATGCTAAAATAAAGAGCCTAAGACCTGAAGTATTTTTGAAAAAGCAAGCTGAATAGTGTAGCAGGCTGTGCCTTTGGTGGCTGACCTCTTGAGAACAGAAAGCCCCATGCATTCATTCCCGTAGGAGCTGGGGCACTAGTGGCACAACCCAGCACTGGATTTGAACCACTCACGAAAGCCTGGGCTCCATGGATTGGGCCCACTGGTCTAATGACCTTCAGGTCAGTGGAGTCTGCCATGGCCTGAGTGGCTAGAGTTCTTTGGAGGAGCTGGCAGGGGACCAGGAAGCTGGAGGAAGAGACATGTTGACACCTCTCAGATCAGCAGAGGACTTCCCCAAAAGACTTGGTGCCATAAGAACAAGGCCAGAGGCAGAAGCAGGGCCGGAGCAGGGGTAAGGACAAGGGCAGGGGCAAGGACAGGGACAGGAGCAATGACAGGGTCAAGGGACTAAAGCAAGGGACTAAAGAATGCTGCCTGCCTGTAGTGGAGGGAAATTGTTTCCAAGGAACTCTTCCTTGAGTTTGAGGAAAATCAGAAAGGTACAGGTAGATGTTTTATTCCTTTTTCTAATACTGAAGGCCAGACAGACATGGGCTTAGACTCCTCTATTTTGATTTTTTTATATATTTTTCCTCTGTAGAGAGTTGACTAAGACTGACTGAGCCACTGGGATTGTGTGACACCTTGTCTGGACTTTTGGCTTTGCTCTGGACCAATTCCTGGTACTGATGGACCTCCCTCCCAGCATCAGTCTGCCACCCGGGCCTGGGACCATGAGAATGGTCATCTGGGGAGAAGTGGGATGGGGGACACCTGGCTCTCATGTCTGGCTTCTTCATGTGACTATATTTTACCAAAGAAAGGTGGCTCACTAAGCAATTACATGATGGTCAGCTTCATTTTCTGGTACAGACTGCTGGCTTCACGTTTGCATGATTCTTTTACCTCATGAGCTGGCCAAATCATTGGTTGTGAGTCATCGAATTTGATAGACCTTTCTCCCTTAGCATATTTCTCTACATCCACTTCAGAATGTACAGCCAAGTCACAGGCTCTCTGTTTCCACGTATTTACACAATTTCCTGCTTTAGAAATTTTTAGGACATAGCATGGACCTGCTATCTTCATCTGTGCTATGCTCCTACAACATAGTACCTAAAACTGTAATTATATGAAACTGAAATTTATTTTCTTACAATTTCTTTCCTTCCTTTCCTCCCTCTCCTTTTTATCCTCTTTCTCCCTTCCTTCCTTGTTAGCTCAGGAGAAGGTGGATAATAAGATAGCTCCTGCTACTGTTTCCGAGAAGATGTAGGAATACCTCCTGAAGCACCATTTTATTGAGCCAGTATTTATCTCTTGCTTATAATAAGCTGGCCATTTTAGAAATTCTGTGTGACATGGGCTTGTTTTAATTGAGTCTTTATTTATTGCCTGTCTCTCCTAATTTTGGTTACTTCTGTTGCACATATTCCTGTTGTTTGTTATTTTTTTCTACTTGGAGCTGTTTGGTCCTTTTATGGTGTTTTTCCCATCTGCAAATGTTTTTTTATTTGAAACAATAAAAGAAATTAAAAGAGAATTTGGACCCCCAAATAATTAAATTCCTTGTGGCATGTCAAGTTATAATTTCGTTCTGCTTCATGCAAGTGTGGATGCAGATGTGTAGGGATGTGTTTTTGCAGAGGTTTTATCTTCTTAACTGATATTCAAAAAGTGCTTTTCATTTTTTCTGGAAAAGCAATAGAAGACAATTTTCTGAGGCAGTAGGATGGGAGATTACATGACTTACCCGAAGGTATAGTTGAAGACCACCTTCTTCTGTTGCCATTATGACATGCAGATTTTGTTGCTATTGATGGTGGTGATATATTAAACAAATAATATACCTTTTCACAAATCTATCTTCTGATTCTTTGGCACTATCTTCTTCATTAGGAACTTTTAACTTTAGTTAGTTCCTTTTCCCTATTATCCACTAAGTCTTCAGAGGACTCATTTCTCCTTAAAAGTGCCTCATTTTTCCTAAAAGGAGATGTCTGCCACGGGTCCCATGCTCTTTCTGTGATTTTTCTTTTTGATTCTCCAATAACCTGTGTTCTAATCCACCTTGTCTCAAGTCTTTTCTCAGTATTTCTCAGCATTGGGCCTCAAATGCTACCCACAAGTTAATAAGAATAAGAAAATTAACTCGAGAGAAAAAGTGGATCAAAATGACAATTCATCAAGGAATACAGATAATATTTACACATACAAAAAGATGTTCAACCTCACAAATAATATTTTCTTTTTTGGCTTTTATTGTTTCATTTGACACATACAAATTGTACATATTTATGAAGCACAATGTGATACTTTGATATATGTATACATTGTATAGTGATCAAATCGAGGTAATCAGTATATCCATCTTTTTAAACACCTTTATTTGCATTTGGAAAATTCAAAATCCACTCTTCTAGCTATTTGAAAATAGACCTTAAATTGTTGTGAATTATATAGTCACTTTTCAGTATCGTAGAATACTAGAACTTATTCCTCCTGTCTCACTGTATTTTGTATCTGTTAACCAGCCTTTGGTTATCCCTGCCTGCCCTTCCCCTGCCTAGCCTCTAGTAAGCACTACTCTACTTTCTAATTCTACAAGATCAATTTTGTAGCTTCTACATATGAGTGAGAACATTTGATATTTATTGTATTTGTATTATTTGTATTATTTCACTTAATGTCTTCCATCCTCATCCATGTTGCTGGGAATTACAGAATTTCATTCAAAAAGACCACCCTTTTTGGAATATTAGATTATTAAAGATCAAAACTTTGCATAGCTTTTCATGTTATATAATAGTATTGGGAAATAGCCACTCTCAAACACTGATACTGATGGTTTTAAATGTTCCAATTCCTATGGATAAGAAAGAACCTGGGAATGATTTGCCCCCAGGTTTGACTTCAGGTAGGTGAGATGCATGAGTGGAAATTTTTCACCATTGGACTATATACTGATTAAAATTCTGTTTACTTTCTAAAGTTTTTAAAAAGAAGTGCAGAATTTACCCTATTGCTTTGTATGCTGCCAGCATGCCACTGTTATCCATGAGTGGGGCAGCACTACTTCATTCTGAGTATCACTTGGTAACATGAGAGCACTCCACAGGAGATGAATAGCAAGGACAAAAACCTAGGGAAGTTGTAGCCCTCCAAGCAAAGGGAAAAAGTGAATAGAGGCACAGCAGTAAAATTAGGGAAAGGCCTTCTGAGAAAATCTGAAGAAAAATGGGCAGTAAATAGTATTAAATGTTGTAAACTGCTCAAGCCTGATACCTACTGAAACATTGAAACTATTAAAACGAGATAACTATTGAAAGCTAGAAGGTTATTGATAATGTAGTAATATTTTCTGAGAAATAATGGTGAGAAAATGTAGACCATGGTAGATAAAGGGATAGGTCTGAATAAGTAAGGGCAGTAGTTTCAACTGCCTCTGTAAGATTTTTATTACTAACAAGAAAGAGGCAAGTTACAGGTAGGAATAAAGAACACACTCAGGCATAGAAATAAACAATACCTCTGTGTAAAGTCTCTCAATAATGCAATAATGGATCAGGTAAATACAACATGCATAATGATATTATCGATGATGTAATTATGGAATTTTTGAAAAGGACATACGCTTTCATGTAGACTTTCATTTGACAAATGAGAAGGTAACACACTCAAAATCACAATTCAGATTAATGACTTGTGTTATGTACTTTATGCATTATAGACATAATGAATGGTAAATAATGACATCGGTAACTACAAAGTCAAATTGTGTAGCAATACTTTGTACAATTTTGATTCCAAATCAATCCATATTAGTAAAAGAAAGCAAAAGGCCAGAAGCATTGTAATAGCTTTTGCAAATTAGCTACCAACGTGGTCAATTACAATTGTATTTGATAGACTAGAGAGCAGAAGGGTTTTGAGAGTGGGAATGATTACAGCGCTGTTGCATAAATTGGAGCTTTAGGAAAGCACTCAAGAAAAAGATGTCCAGTTAATCATGGTGATATTCATCATATGCATATGAAGAATAATTTGGGAAGACCTTGAATCATCTTAAGACTGAATGTAATTGAGTTGGACTACTATTTACATAAGAATTCTCTATATTTTTACTTGCTGTTATCATAATGGATTTTTAAGGAAGAGGCAGAAATTATAACTGGAAATCACGTATACAATAAAGCCATTTTCAATTTTTTATCACAGTTGTTTAATATGAGCAAAACATAAGAAGTAATCTTATAATATTGACAAGAAAGTAGTTTGACAGCTTACTGTTGCAAATTCTCCTGTGTAACTGTAACTATCCCACCTCCCCTCCGGCTAGGGAAAAGTGTTTTTCATGGGACCCATACTTCTGAAAATACTGAATTTCAAAATGTCTGTTCCATGTTCACAGCTGTTGACATCCACAAATATTTAACTACCCAGTCATAGAATTCCCTTGGTGTTCCTTCTATTTCTAAAACTAAGAAAAGAGAGCAGAGCTAATAAAAGACAAGCCCTCATTCCTGGTGTTTTATTTATTTATTTATCTCCCTACCACTGCATCGAGGGATGACTTCCACTTTATGCCTCTGTGTCAACTGCCGCTCTGTCTGACAATAATAAGAGACAAGATTAACTGAATTGGAAATGTAGGAGCCTTCACTCCCAGGAAGGATGCTCGATTCATACTGAACCTTTCTATAAAAATGAAAAAGTTGGATCTGGAGAAAGAAATGGAAGAGGGCTGTATTCACAGTAGGATAAGGAGATTAAATAGGAAGAGCTATATGATTTATCTCTTTTATTAGGTGTGGAGGAGAAGAGAGTAAGCTTTTTAAAAGGTGGTGACTTTGGTAAAATCTCCATATTTAGCCAGTGTTGCAATATTAGGGATAATGAAGAGTGTGTGCAACAACCGGGTGAAAGTGAAAAAATGCAAGAAATGTAGTGAAGGTGACCATCATCTAAGGGGTTAATCCATTACCGCAAATCATAGGAACAGCAATGATGCGGATTATTTAGAAGTTTGTGCACTACAAAGTAGTATATTTATATCACAATACTAGTTACTTCTCACAATAACTGAATTTATCCCTATAATTGTATGATCAGGTTACCTAAAGTTCAAAAAAGATATTACTTGTCCATAGTTACAGAGCTTGCTAAAAAATGCCTCTCCTGATGTAAATTCATCTTCTGGTATTTCTTACCACATTTGGATAAAGATTGGACACACTTGTGTTTCATTCTTAATATTTGCAATCATACATCTAATGGCACTGTGGTATTATATTCTGACAACTGAAGTATAAAGGGTTTTATTCCTACATTGTCTTCGTTGACATGAATCTTTAAAATAGTTGTCATATTGTGATCATGTTTATTTTTCAAAGAAAAAAATCATTAGACTAGTTTCTTTTCTGAAAATGACCTATTTTTGGCAATAAATAGATTGCTGGTATTTAAACCATTTTTTAATGTTAATGAACAGGAGGTTATTTGGATTGATGACTTTCTAGTATGAAATATCTAAAAATTACAATGGACTTGAACTGATATTAAAATTGTATAGAAAGGGATGGAAGAGAAATCAACTATGAAATGTGCTTAAATCATATAGAATAAAAGTTTCCCTCAAAAAACTATAATTCTGTGTTTAAATGGAAATAATTCACAGTTTAATCCTCTGTTTTTCCTCTTTTCCCTTTTTTCCCTGATTTTACACTTATAAATAATAGACTTTCGGCTTGGCACAGTGGCTCATGCCTGAAATCTAGCACTCTAGGAGGCTGAGGCGGGTGGATTGCCTGAGCTCACAGGTTCGAGACCAGCCTGAGCCACAGCAAGACTTCATCTCTAAAAATAGCTTGGTGTTGTGGTGGGCGCCTGTAGTCCCAGCTACTTGGGAGGCTGAGGCAAGAGAATCTCTTGAGCCCAAGAGTTTGAGGTTGCTGTGAGTTATGATGCTATGGCACTCTAACAAAGAAAGGCAACAAACTGAGGCTCTCTCTCAAAAAAAGAAAAAAAAATAAGCCTGGGTGGCACCTGTGGCTCAAAAGAGTAGGGCTACAGCCCCATATGCCAGAGGTGGCAGGTTCAAACCCAGCCCTGGCCAAAACACTGCAAAAAATAAAAAAATAAAAACTAAGCCTTCATCATAGAAAGATTATAAAAGTACCTTAATTTATTAAATTTTCTATGTTTAACATTGGTACTTATAATATTTCCAAACATGCAACTGTATAACTTGTTTATATTTTTGTTTCATCTTTAGGGATTATGAATAATGTGGATTAAATACTCAGACATTTGTTTCCTAAACTATTGTAAGCTAGGACCTAGTCAGTTAAAGCAAACTCATTCCAGATAGTTCAGTATGGGAAATTCAATACAGGAAATGGGATAGTAAAATGCTAGAAGACCTGAAGTGGCCCAAAAGTTAGCAACATCAGGAAACCACTACTAACTCTATGGATGGAGGGAAAAAGAACAGAAGTGATGTTACCAGACCCTAGAAACTGAAACAATTTAACTCCATTCAGTAAAATATTAGCTGTGGGTTTGTCATAGATAGCTTCAATCAGTTTAAGAAATGTGCCACCTATGCCTAAACTCTTCAGTGTTCTAATTAGAAACGGTGCTGGATTTTATCAAATGCTTTTTCTGCATCTATTGAGAGGATCATATCGTCTTCATTTTTGCTTTTGTTGATACGGTGAATAACGTTTATGGATTTGCGTATATTAAACCAGCCTTGCATCCTTGGGATGAAACCTACTCGATCATGACATATGACTTTTTTGATGATAAGCTATAATCTATTGGCTAGGATTTTGTTGAGAATTTTTGCATCTGTATTCATTAGTGAAATTGGTGTAAAGTTCTCCTTTTTAGTTGGGTCTTTTCCTGGTTTTGGTATCAGGTTGATGTTTGCTTCATAGAATATGTTGGGGAAGATTCCTTCCTCCTCAATTTTTTGGAATGATTTCTGTAGTATGGGAATAATCTCTTCTTTGAAGGGTTGATAGAATTCTGGTGTGAAGCCATCCTGACCAGGGCATTTTTTTGGTTGGGAGATTTTTTATTGTTTCTTTGATCTCAGTGCTTGAAATTGGTCTGTTCAAGAGATCTATTTCATCTGGGCTAAGTCTAGGGAGAGGGTGTGATTCCAAATATTGAACCATTTCTTTCACATTGTTAAATTTCTGGGCATAAAGTTTCTGGTAGCATTCAGAGATAATCTCTTGTATCTCTGTGGCATCAGTTGTTATTTCCCCTTTATCATTTCTGATTGTGGTTACTAGAGATTTTACTTCTTTATTTCTAGTTAGTCTGGCCAAAAGTTTATCTATTTTATTTAGTTTGTCAAAAAAACAACTCCTTGTTTCATTAATTTTCTGAATAATTCTTTTCTTTTCAGTTTCATTGATCTCTGATTTAATTTTGGATATTTCTTTTCTTCTGCTGGGTTTAGGGTTAGATTGTTCTTCTTTTTCCAATTCCATAAGATGGCTTGTGAGTTTGTTGATGTGTTCTCTTTCTGTTTTTCAAATGTAGGCTTCTAAAGTGATAAATTTTCCTCTCAGGACTGCTTTTGTAGTATCCCACAGGTTTTGGATCCAAGGCAGTTCTTAGTAATAAAAACAAAGCTGGGGGCATCACCATAACAGATTTTAGGCTGTACTACAAGGCCATAGTGGTCAAGACAGCATGGTACTGGCACAAAAATAGAGACATAGACATTTGGAATCGAATAGAAGACCAGGAAATGAAACTAACATCTTACAACCACCTAATCTTCAATAAACCAAACAAGAGCATCCACTGGGGGAAAGACTCCCTATTCAATAAATGGTGCTGGGAGAACTGGATATCCACGTGCAAAAGACTGAAACTGGACCCGCACCTTTCTCCACTCACAAAAATTGATTCCAGATGGATAAAGGACTTAAATTTAAGGCATGAAACAATAAAAATCCTCAAATAAAGAAGAGGAAAAACACGGAAAGATATCGGCCTAGGGAGAAACTTTATGCAGAAGACTGCCATGGCAATAGCAACAACAGCAATAATAAACAAATGAAATTTAATGAAACTGAAAAGCTTCTGTACAGCTAAGGAGACAACAATCAAAGCAAATAGACAACCTACCCAATGGGAAAGGATATTTATATATTTTGAATCAGACAAAAGCTTGATCACTAGGATTTATTCAGAATTTATATTAATCCACAAGAAAAAAACCAACAATCCCATACATCAATGGGGAAGACAGATGAACAGAACATTCTCTAAGGAAGACAGACAAATGACTAGCAAACACATGAAAAAATGCTCATCATCCCTAATTATTAAAGAAATGCAAATTAAAACCACCCTGAGATATCCTCTAACCCCAGCAAGAATGGCCTATATCACAAAATCTCAAAACTGCAGATGCTGGCATGGATGTGGAGAGAAAGGAACACTTTTACACTGCTGGTGGGACTGCAAACTAATACAACCTTTTTGGAAGGAAGTATGGAGAAACCTCAAAGAACTCAACCTAGACCTCCCATTTGATCCTGCAATCCCATTACTGGGCATCTATCCAGAAGGGGGGAAAAAAAACCTTTTATTATAAAGATACTTGTACTAGACTGTTTATTGCAGTTCAATTTATAATCACTAAAATGTGGAAACACCCTCAGCCCAAGAATGGATTGGCAAGCTGTGGTATATGTGTAGCATGGAATACTATTCAGCCATTAAAAAATGGATATTTGCAGCATTTGTATTAATCTGGATGGAGGTGGAACACATTATTCTTAGTGAAGCATCACAGGAATGGAGAAGCATGAGTCCTATGTATTCAACTTTGATATGAGGACAATTAATGACACAGTGGGGCATGGGGGAAGGGGAGAGCAGACAGAGAGAGAAGGAGGGAGGGGTGAGGGAAAGGAAAAGAAAAAAAAAGAAAATAATGACTAATTCTCACATAAATTGGATTTAATTTTGACCAAAGTACATTACTTGAACATTAATCTTTAATTCAACTTGTTAATATGTTGTTTAGGGTATTGCATCCTCATTTATAAGTGAAATATGTTTGTAATTTCCCTTTATAATAATATATTTTTTCCAATTTTAAAAAAATAAAAATAAAAATAAACTGAAACAGTTGATCTTCTTTTGAAAAAAAATCCAACTCTGAAGCCATTTGTGAGGAGAACCTGGAAAATGGAGAAACTATGTGTGGGATAAAGTAGTGAAGAAGGAAGACAGATAAGACCCCCTGCTTCAAAGGCTCTGAGTGATGGCTCTGCCAAGACCCTGGCACTTTTGAAGGCCAAGGTGGGAGGTTTGCTTGAGGCCAGGAGTTTGAGACCAACCAGAGCAACATGGTAAGACCTGGTCTCTACCAAAAATAGAAAAATTGGCCAGGCATTGGGGGGTGTGCCTATTGTCCCAGCTACTTGGGAGGCTGATGCAGGAGGGATTGTTTCTAAAGCCTAAAAGTTTGAGGTTGCTGAGAACTATGATAATGCCCTTGCACACTATCCTGGGCAACAGAGCAAAAGACCCTGTCTCCAAGGAAATAAAGAAAAATACTCTTCTTCTCATGGCACTAACACTGGTAATGGAAGAGAAAATATATACATATATAAAGAAAGAAGACCAAAGAAAGTCAATTAGTGATAACTGATAGGATGAGTATAAATAGAGTGGTGTACTAAAAGATTATGAGCCTTTATTGTTCCTTATGGCTGTTTTGCATTAATTTGCTTTCTTAATGTTGTATTGAAATATATATCTTACTTATTGAGTTTTTGGAATCCTCTCATTCCTTCCATGTTAATTCCATTGAGGTAAGCCTATGATGTCTTCAAGGACTTCTAACTATTTTGCTTGAACAATTGGATGGGTAATGTGGCCATCAGTGAGATAGAAGAGGCAAGGGTAAGAGTATATTTGGTGGCACATGTAAAGATTTGTGGAGTATGTTAGGTCCGAAGTAATTTTTTTCAGATTTCAAAGAGGTGTGATAAATAGGAAACTGGATATAGAAATCTAGACATCAGAGGAGGAGATGTAAATATAGGAGACGCAACACATAGAGTTAGCATTTAAAGAGAGAGAGTTAAATGAGATGACATAGCAGGAGATTAAATTATTTAATGCATATAAAGCTTTTTAAAATAATAGCTATAATGAAATATGCCATATTTTGCCATATATAATGTGCTACTATGTATAATGTACACCCCTGTTTTTGGCTCAGATTTTCAAAAACAACTATTTAATTTTATTTTTTACATTCAAATTTTTATTTGTTTGTATTTTTTGTATTATAAAGGAATTTTAGGATTTATTTTTTAATATATCATAGTACACAAAATTTCACGTAACAAAAGATGATCATAGGTGATAGCTGTGTCCCAGCTTCACAATAGGCTAAAACAACAGTGAAATGTGTTTTCTCGTGTTCACTAGTTTTAACAGGCACAGTGTTTACTTTTTTGATGTTCACGGTTCTGTTGAGCAGTGCATTAAATGTGAGTGGGGCTTCATCCATATTAGTACTTTAGGACAGCTCAAAGTTGGAAGTTTTTCAGAGATTGAAAACATAATGAAATTTCAAAACTCGATACTTGATTCTCGTAGGCTGCTGCTCCAGAATCCAGGTCTTTAGCTCCTGTAGCACCTCCAGCCACTTCGGAGGTTTCCCTCACTTTGCCTTCTTTTGTTTTGGCATCTGAAGAAGCTTTCCTTCCTGTGGCCTCCACAGTCCGATGACGCTCTGTGAAAGGAGGTCCAAAGTGTGTCCTGGATCGGTTGCCATGCTCTTTAACATGCTTAATACCTGTTATCTTAAAGCTTGCAGTGTATGAAAACCATTTTCAAATTTTCCAAATGATCGTCCAATAACTTTTGTGAAAAATATCAGCTAGATTGCTGGCTCTCACCTAACGTGTACGAAGAGAAATATGCCGCTCTTCCTTGGCTGAAAAGGCTTTCATTGCAAGTTCATCTTAGGTTCAACAAAAGTAATTACCATGGCCCAGGGAATTATTTTGCATACAGATATTGCAATTGCTTTCTAGAGTTATGCTTTTAAATCATGAGTATAAATCAAAGAATTAAAAGCATACAGATTTAGTACTACCCATGTATAATGTGCATTCTTATTTTTCCCTCAAAAATTTGGGCAAAAAGGTATGCATTATACATGGCAAAATATGGTAATTCACATGCTATATAATTCACCCACTTAAAGTATGAAACATATATAACATACAGTTGACCATTTTCACCATTTTTAAGTGTAAAACGTAGTGGCAGTGATTATGTTTGCAATGTTATGCAGCCATCACCACTGTCCATCAGCCAAGACAGAAATTTTGTACCCGTTACATACGAACTTCCCATTTCTTCCTCCCACCAGCTCTTTATAAACTCTACGGTACGTTCTGTGTTTATGACTTTGCCTATCCTCAGTACCTCATATAAATGGAATAATATAATATGTGCCTTTCTGTTACTGGCTTATCCTTAGCAAAATGCCCTCAAGGTTCATCCATGTTATAGCTTGTATCAGAATTTCATTATTTTTTAAGGCTGAATAACATTCTATTATATGTATAAACCACATTTTTTAAATCTTTTTGTATGTTGATGAATGTTTGAGTTATTCTGCCTTTTGGTTATTATGAGTAATGCTGGTATGAACGTTGTTGTAAACTATGTGTTTGAGTCCCTGCTTTCACTACCTTTGGGTACATACCCAGGAGTGGAATTGTTCAATATTCTATATGTAACATTTTGAGGAACTGCCAAACTGTTTTCCAAGGTGGCCACACCATTTTATCTTCCACCAGCAGTACACAAGTGTTCCAATTTCTCTACTCCTTGCTAACACTTGTCACTCCGCCTCCTTTTTTTTTTAAATAACCATCCCAGTGGGTGTGAAGTGGTATTGCATAAGCCTCTTTGCACAGTGTTCCCTTCCTCCCCGAGTCTCCTCTCAGTAGAATATAAACTCCATAAAAGCAGGTACTTTTCACTGGGCAGAGTGGCTCACCTCTGTAATCCCAGAACTTTGGGAGGCCAAGGCCAGAGGATTGCTTGAGGCTAGGAATTGGAGACCAGCTTGAGCAAGAGCAAGACCTCCTCGCTATCAAAAACAGAAAAATTAGTTAGGTGTGGTGGTGTGTGCATATAGTTCCAGCTACACAGGAGGCTAAAAAACGAAGATCACTAGAGGAGCCTGGAGTCTGAGGTTGCACTGCACTCTAGCCTGGGGAAAAGGCTGAGACACTGTCAGACACTGTCTTAAAACAAACAAACAAACAAAAAACTACCAGAGAAAGTGCTTTGCTTATTCACTGTTTTATCCCCAGCCAGACCAGGTACCTAGTCATTGCTCTATAGATATGTTGTCTGAATGAATGTATTTTAAATCCTCAAAAAGTAATAGTTGTATTCATTTTTAATAAATGATATTGTATATTTATTCTTGCATTACTTTGTGTGTTCCCTGCTGGGCTTAGTGTTTTCTTTTGGTTTGATTTTGTTTGTATAAAATATCATAGGTTTTTATTAGGAGTCTAAGGGCAATATACTTAACAGGGTGAAATGAGAGACAAGGATGTGAAAGGAGGTGAAAGATTTGAAAATTATAAAATTAGGAGGCGGTGGGAAGTCAAGCAGATCTCATGAGCTGCCTTCCAATTTGAGCAGCAAAGTGGCGCGGTGCTCTGAACGTGTAACTTGAGGAGGGTGGCTACAATTCTCTTCTTCAGGGAGTGCTTCTTTCTTGCATTTCCATTTCTTCTGGGCCTTCTATAGGTAAGGAATCTTTTTATTTTTTTTCAGATGCAAATAGGCTATTTTGGTTCTTCTTTGTCTAAAGAATTTGGGACCACATTCTAAATGTGCTTACCTTAGAGAGGTCACTTTTTACACGAAATTTTTATCATGAGTTTTTGTAAATATTCTATCTTTAAAAGTATCTCAGTCCCCAGAGTATAGAGATATAGGCTTCTCTTAATTTTATGGAATAGATGTATTTACATGGAATCAGGAACATACTATAAATGTCCTTTATAATCTGTCATCTTCACAGTTTATTATATTTACTACTTATATTTTTATCTTTCGAAGTCAAGGAAAACATGGCTATGCTTCGGAAATATTAACTTGCAAAGTAAAACTGAATAAAGCATATGCCATTATGATATTTTTTTTCAATAGAGAAATATTAGTAGGAAGAGAAAACTAATAATGGGGCTATTTTCTGACCTCATCCAAATTTATTTCATAAATAATCTAACTCTAAAAATATATTTGTGAACACGTAACATTTCAGTGAACTTTGGTCATTTTTTTTTCTTCTGTAACGAGCAATGCAACTTTGTTTTACTCTATTGGACTTTTCTCTGGAATTTTCACTATTAAATAAGGGGTGGGAGGACGGCGTCTGTGACTCAAAAGGGTAGGGCGCCGGCTCCATATGCCGGAGGTGGTGAGTTCAAACCCAGCCTCTGCCAAAAAACAAAACAAAAAAAATGAGGGGCGGCATTCAGGATTAGCTGAGCATTGGCACCGTATGTCTCTTCTTCTTCATAACAGTCTGGAAGATGTCTTCCTTCATTTGCAAGATGAATAGTGCAGGAACTATTATGACCACCCTAGAAGAAGATGTCTGTATAAAGCTTAGAGAGCAAAAAGTGATTTGCAGCTTACACAGATGTGATTCACACATCGATCCTCCCTTCCCTTGTCTTTCACATAAAAAATGTCAACTGTGATTATTAGAAGACCTGTTGTGTGTAGGATAAAACTAGGGTAGCGTCAGGTGACTGTGTGGAGCTATTCGCTGCCAAAAGAGTCTTTACAGCTCTTTTTAAACTTTCTGCCAGACCTGGAAGAAACATCTGTTTGCTGCGTCTGCTGTCAAGAACTGTTATTATTTCAGAGAACCATAAAATGAAATAGGGGGAAAAAAACTACTTTGGTGTTTAGTGGGATTTATGTGGGAATTGTTTAGAGATTAAAGAAAAAAATGTAATCAGAACTTTGTAGTCATTCATTCATAATTTTTATTTATTGAGAGTACCTACTAAATACCTGGCAATGGACTAGGCATTTGGGGCTATCATTAGGCCTTTGAAGTCTTTAGCCTCAGTCAGTGGGCTGCCAGTGAATAAACTATTGTAATGGATTATTATCCATGTTTTAGCAGAAACTGGAGTGTTCAGAAGGGGAGAAAAAGAGCTTAAGAGATTAAGAAAAAAAAAAAAAGGATGTTCTCAGTTCCTCAAAACGTTAAACATAGAAAAAGCATATCACCTAGCAATTCAAATCCTACATATATATCCTAAAGATCTGAAAGCAGGAACCCAAGTAAATATTTGTATATGAATATTTGTATTTTTCACAATATTTAAAATGTGGAAACAGCCCCAAATGTCTGTCAGTTTATGGTTGAATAAGTGAACTGTGGTATGTCCATACATTAGGCTAATATTCGGCCAAAAGAAAGAAATGAAGTACTGACGCATATTACAACCTGGATGAACTTTAAAAGCATTATGCTAAGTTAAAGAAGCCGGACACGAACTCCCACATCTGTATGATGACATTTATATGAAATAATCAGAATCAGTAGGGACTGCGGGGAAAGGGGAATGGAGAGTGATTGCTAATAGGCATTAGGTTTCCTTTGGGGATGATAAAAATATCTCAGGACTAGACAGAGGTGATGGTGGCACATCATATAAGTGTGCTAAATACTACTTAATCATTAACTTTAAAATGGTAAATGCTTAATATAATGTTACGTAAGTTTTACCTTAGTTTTTAAAAATGGGGCCTATAAGAATTCAACCAGCATATAGTTTATAAGACGCAAATATATTAACAGCAGACACAGCAAAATAAGTACTAGACAATTACAAATGATGATGCTGATGAAGGAAATAAAAACAATAAAGTAGATAAAGCTCAAAGAGGTCAGCCATTCCCTTCCATGAAAGAAAAAACTTGTAATGTGTGTGACCTTAAACCCATGTCTGGACCTGAGTTTCCTTCCATGACATGGCTCTTATCCTCTTGCCCTCTTTTCCTCTTCCTTAGCCTTGGAGTGTACAGAGCTGAAGTTTGAAAGTGCTCATGGTGACGAACAGCTCAGACAGAGAAATACTGGACTAGAATTTCATATGCTGGAGCTTCGTCAACTCTAATACTGTAGGAATATTAAACTAGGACAATAAAAATAGTAATATTATATTGATCACTTTTTACCAAAAAAGGGAAAGATAATTATTTTGAATTTATAGGTAGCCAAAGACTGTAGAGGGAGTTAAATTAACCAGTTAAATAAAATTTAAAAGAAAATAATTTGAAGCAGAAAGGCAATAAACCGACGTTTTTAGGTGTCAGCATCTGTTCGATGATCTCATTCTAATCTTTTCACGAAGGACTGATTTCTACCACAGTGAAATCAATAGGTCCTCCAGAGCTCTTCTGAATAGAAAAACTAATCCAAACAAATCTCACATTTAGTGTCAGCAGCTACAAGCGGAGTGTGTTTAAGAAAGATAAGATATAAGACAGGGGCCACGTGTGTAGCTTCAGGCATTACCATAAACAGTGATAGAACAATAAAAAAAGGAAAAATTGGAGTCTTTAAGATTAGAAATAAACTATCAAAGTATATCTAAGGCTTAACAAATTCTAAGATGCTCCCTCCACAAGCTAACCTTGACATTTTTGATTCCCAACAGTTTATTTTCACAAGTAATGATTAGACGCTATGGTCAAATGTCTGGTTGAGAAGCTGCCTTCCAGAAAGTTCAGTTGTGCTCAGGTCTGCAGGAACTGGACTTTCAGATCTGCGGCCCCTCTGTGCTGCTTTTCAATGCCAAAGGCTTATGACACTTCAAAAATGTAATGTACTTTTGTTTCTACAAAAAGATTATAACTTGAAAATGCTCAATTAATGTTATAATAGACCATGCAAAAACATCCTTAGTTGTTAAGGAATAACTTAATCCTTTAAAAACATTGATCAAATCCCTGACTGTCTTCCACGGCATTTCACAAAATGGGGAAAGGTGCTTAAACATTATGGAAATATTATTTCCCCTAGGGACCTGAGAATTAACAAAATATACAGGTCAATTATTTACTGATGCAATTAGAAAATATATCTCACAATTGTGTTACTGGTAATTCTGTTAGAGTAAGAGAGAAGACACTGAAGATTACACATTATTATGCATAGAGGATATAATTACAGAATAATTAAAACTGTGCTATACTAAGGTATCACATAACATGGTTCTTAATGTACTTTATCAGCTAATAAGATATATATAAAATTTCCCTTCCCACATACTTTTCTTACTTCCTGCCTGCACTACCCAAATTTCCACACCTTGATCTGCAGTTAGGCTATGTAGTCATCCTTTAAAAAATGAATTTTTTAAATTGCTCATAGTTCCTGTGCATTATAATTCAGAATTATCCTCTATTTCAAAGTAGCACACTGCTGAGAAACCTATGGAGGACTTCTGTGTGCTGTACTGACTTCCAGAGTCTGTATTAGAGTAATCATTTTCAGTTTTCTTTTTGTCATATATTAGTTTCTTAATTATGTCCCAAAATATTTATAGATTTGGAGTATATGTACTGGATTTAAGGTTAGATTTCTTTTCCTTTATAAGACAAGACTCTAAGCCAGTGCTTTAGAAGTCCATGCTTTCTATAGTAGGAGAAGATAAAGAAACCATGGTATTTCATTAAAACCTGCCATTTGCTCTCTTTTAACTCTTATAAGATTTGCGAGACTTTAAGGACTTAATTTTTTTTAAATATAAAGTTAGATCATATTTTGCATTTCTTCATAATACATTCATTTTAGGCAGTAAAATACAATAAAACCAGAGACTATAGATAGAAAACTTTCTTTTGTTTTAAACAATACTAAATATACATGTATATATAGTTTCTATGTCTTAGCACTAATTATCTCCAGTAGCATGTAGAAGATAGCAATGAATTAAAAATTAGGATCTGTGCATTCAAATCCCATTTCTTCCAGTAATTATAATAGGTAGAACTTAGACAACTCACTGGCTTGTTTTAGGCATTAGGTTCCTCTGCTATAATGTTCAGACATTAAAAGAAGTAACTCTGAGTTATTTGTACAGTACACTGTGTGTACCTGGTGTGGACCACAGGGTTACCCTTGCCAGAGAAAACTCCATCTGTGTATTTTTTTAAGTCCATACTAATACTCTTTCTTCCCTGGAAATGATAATTGGGTGTTGGCTCTTGAGTTATAAAAACTCTGCATGCATGTATGTCCTATCTCTTTAGACATTTCATAGACACTGATAGTCATAGTTATGGTTTAAGTTCTTGCCTAGACCTCAGCCCATTTGTTATAAACAACAATAGCCAAGTAAATATGTTCTAATGACTTTGCCGTAAGTCCTGTAGGAGGATTGTCCTTACCCGGCTAACTTATTCTGCACTATTTCCCTGACAGCAGAATGCCATAGCAGTCACGCTCAAGTTTGATGATGGCAGAATGCACTCTTTGCTTTAAGGGTGTGTAAATTTTCCTCGGGGGGATCATAAGTTTATTAATGTGTCACACATTGCTTGCTTCCTATTAGCTCTTCTCGGTAAATAGGACTATAGTGTTTGTTGGATGCTATTTTATTTTTAGCTTTTTTAAATCACCTCCTGATGAACAGAAATGGTAAACAAGTATTAAAACATGGAAAGTAATTTGAAAATAGTGCTATCCTGGGGAGTCTGGAATTCTAGACATTACCAGACAGTTGTAAATCATCACTCACCTCACAGAGCTGGGGAATAAAAGTCAGGAAAATAAGAACACCTAACCGCGCTTACCTAGAACCACTTTCTGAGGATTTGAGGTCAGTTGTCTTTACAGAAGAGGAAGAGGAGATGATTGGGGTGGGGGTGGAGTCCATATTTTCTTCCATTTTAGCTAGTCTTGTCCAGCCCACTCAGATCTCCTAAATGACAAGTGTAAGGGTTTATCTGGATGTTTATGCTTCAAACTAATTCAACATCAAAGAACTGAAATCATCATGGTGCTATTTTTTAACTTACCTGCTGAAGAAATACTGTGTGGGTCTATGGCAAACTAGAAACATAAACAAGTGAGCTGCAGTGCCGATGATAAGATCTAACACAGAGGGCTCACTGTAAGATGGGCACTGTTCTAAGATCTTTATGTGTTTTAACTTATTTGATAAATAATAGTCTTTACTATTATTTTCTCCTTTTACAAATAAGGAAATGGAAGCCAACAAAAAGGCAAGCAACTTTATCTTGAACCCCTGCAGTTGGGCTTTGGAGTTCTTGCTCTTAACTCAACCTTGCCTCCTCTGTGTGTGTGTGTGTGTGTGTGTGTGTGTGTGTGATATAATGTCTGCTATTTGACACAAAGAGATGTGGTACAACAGACAAAAGTATTCAGTTTCTGTGGAAGGCTCAAAATTAGAATGTGCTGATTTACTTCTTAGAAAGGTCTCTGTTTATCTTTTAATCCTAATGTATTCTACAAATATGCGTTATTCCAAAACCTAAATATTTTCTTAAGACACATTAGAATGTATCCTGAGATAGTTAAGAGCTTAACTATGATTAATATGTTTTCCTGAAAAAAAAAAAACATTGTCTTACAATGAGCCTGGAAAGAGCATGATCTAGGCTATGTTGGAATAAAATTAATAAATAATGCATGAGCGATATTGCTGGCAACCCGAAGAGAGATATCTTTTTCATGTGGGTGCGAAGCTCAAGGTAAAATGTAACATACTCTCTTTTTTCTCAAACCTATTTCTTTTTCAGTATTTTTCATGCTGAAAGATTGACTCTATCTTTCATATACTCAATTGAGAAAAATTCTTCATCGTCTTGGATGCCTCTCTATTTCCTTTGCTTGCTCACTGTTACATTGATTCACTATTTTACATATATTTTGGACACGATCACTTTTTTATCCCAATGTGCACTGCCTTTATTGATGCCGGTATTTTTTTTCCAGAATGAATGTAATTGTTTTCTAATTTGTCTTGCTGCATTTCGTCTTCCTTACAATGTAATCCATTTTTCTCATTACAATCAGAAAAATCTTTTCAAGATCCAAATTTCAGCCTTCCTCAACACAAAGCCCAACTTTTTGAAGTGGCTTACATAACTGTCAGTCTGGACGCTGTGCATGTTTCCAACCTCAGGTCCTTTTGAACTACCTTATAATCCAGTAACTTCACGTTATTTACAATTTCTTAAACACGCCAAGTCGTGTCATACTTTCTAGCCTTTGTACATACCGCTCCCTGAAATAAATCTTCTCTAAATTGCCAAATCCCTTCCTTTGCCTGCTTGTCTTTCAAAAACACAAAGAAAAAACATCCCAAATTCTTATTCATTCTTTAAGACATTCATATATTACCATTTATGAAACCTCCTGGTTTCTTACTTTGGCATGACTGTGGTAGTTCATATATCTTTGTAGTAATTATCATTTTGAATTTGAACTGTTTACTTCTTTGTGTATCTCTTTGCCTAGATTGTGAGAGGTTCAGGACAGGGAATGTGTCTTATTCTAGCAAAACTCTTGAACACATACTATCAGGACTTTTTTCCAGACTTCCAGTTGAGTTTGCTTAATGGTTAATAGTTTCTCCTATTAAGTATTTTTTATCTCCCTGTGGACTAGGTATTATAGGAAGCCAAAGATGCCCATATTCAATAAACCTTCTAATTTGTAGAAATATTCTTTTTTATCCAATAGAAAGCTGTATAGTCGCCCTAGATATTTTTTGGTTATTCTCATCACATCATTTTAGCATTAAACAAAAGCAAGAATCTAAATAATGGAGCTGCTTATATGCCAAGGACTCTTATCTGACTAAGGCAAAGTACTTGGGGGCTGCAGTCTGTGTGCACAGATGCAAAGAGAGAAGAATCAAGATCACTGAGCATGGATGACAAGCCAGGCAAATTTCTATGCAGTATCCTTTTTAATACTTAGGCACGTGTTGCCCCTACACCCCACTTGAGACCCAGAGGGCTTACATAAATGTCTTGATCTTGTCTAGATAGTAAGCAGTGAGATTAAACTACAGGAATTTGATGGCCACGTACATGAATAAGCAGTTGGCCACCATCTTAAACCATTTGCATTACTATAAGGAAATACTTGCAGCTGGATAATTTATAAAGAAAAGAAGTTTACTTGACTCATGAGTCTACACACTATACAAGAAGTATGGGTATGGCATCTGCTTCTGGTGAGGGGCTTCAAGGAGTTTCTAATCATGCTGGAAGACAAGGGAGGCAGGTGTGTCACATGGCTAGGGAAGGAGCAAGAGAGAAGTACAAAGCTTTTTTCTGTATTTCAGATTGATATGAGGGTGCAAATGTTTAGGTTACATTGTTTTCAATTCTAAGGTAAAGTTCAAGTTGTAGTTGAGCGCTCTACCCAAGGGGCATGCTGAGCACCCTCAGGTGAGATCCTGCCAATCACCCTCCCTCCTCCCCTCTTAAACAACCTGCTCTTGCATGTACTAATACAGCAAGAACTCATTCAAAAGGAAGAGTCAAGGGGAGTCATGAACCAAGCCATTCATGAGGCATCTGTCACCATGACATAATCGCCTCCCACTCGCCACACCTCCAACACTGGGGATGAAATTTCAACATGAGATTTGGAGAGGGCAAATAGCTAAACCCATATTACGCACTTACCAAATGAGAAGTTCTCTATCAAATCTTGAATCTAATATATTATTCCTCTCTTTATTTCCACTGGCTGGCACTATGCCTGACACAATATTAGTGTTCACTGAATGTCCGGAGACTTGAATTTATACAAAAACCTCATTTGATGCCAACTCTTCCAAAAGATCTCTGAACATTACTTATAGTCCATATTTCCACTTATTCCAAGTTATAAACTTGATTTAGTAACCAGCAAAGGAAAAAATGAGATGATGACTTAACGACCTGGTTCTGTAAAATCCATCAAGATAGGATTGCCCTTATGTAACACAGTAGAATGCTTCTCTGTGATAACATGAACTCCAGGTACCAACTCAGAACAGACATGGGTCAGTAAAGATAGTAACTTACTTTTATCTAAGAACGCTTTCTGCTCTGACTTGTCCATAACTTCTCTTCTTACAAAGATAACTGGTACTTTAAGAGTGAGAAGTATTATTCCTTTCTTCCATTGTGATTAATAGGTCAGTTACATTTTTTCTACTTCTCTCCTGAGTTTGCCAATTTTAGAATAAACCCAGACTTGACTTCTTTCCTGACCTGATCTTCCTTTATTTTTCTTCTCTTTTTCTAGTACAAAAATCTCTATTGAACATTTCTCAAGCTGAATTTAGATATAAAACCAAACTTTTTTTTTTCCCGGCAAATAAAAACAAATATACAGTTGAGTTCACAAAACCAAAACATTGTTTAGTTGGATGACAACAGAGAACTCTCTGGAATAAGTCAGGATGCCATAAAATGAGTTAAACAATGGAGTTTTGCTTCTCTTTCTTTCTTTCTTTCTTTTTTTTGAGTGAATTAAACATAGTGCCTTGACAGCACTTGCTTTTTTTCTTCAGACCAGGTCACCATATTTATTCTACTTTGTTACAGAAACTCTACTTACTGTATGAAAGTATCCATCTCCCTGACTGTGGGTGAAAATGACACTGGACTCTGCTACAATTCCAAGATGAAGTACTTTGAAAAAGCTGAACTTAGCAAAAGCAAAGAAATTTCATGCCGTGACATAGAGGATTTTTTACTACCAACCAGAGAACCTGAAATCCTTTGGTACAAGGTATGGTCTGTGGGTGATATTATTGCTTATAAATGGCTTAATGTGCATCTTATTCTGGGGCAAATTGGATTAAAAACTTAAAAAATGGGTGTGATGTAGTTCAGCTGTGCTTTCCTAGAATGCCAAAGAAAGTTCTTCTTGTCATTATGTTTTTAATAGTGGGGCTTTGATAATATTTGTATTATTAGTACATTATAATACACTATTATTTTAGCATTTATATTTTGCTTATATGAGCAGTTTTTCAAACCTGTCATAGTCTGAGTTGATTCATTTCAGGGTTCTTTGTATTATAATAGCATTCTAAAATATCCCCAAACAAGGAGAAAAAGGATTAATTTCATTCTGATTTAAGATGGTACCATAATTTTTAATGGAATGTTCTATTTAATATGAGTAATTTTGTCCATATTCTAACCTCTTTATACATAAACCTACATATTTTAAAGAAATAACATCTTTGGAAATTTTTATAACTTTATAAAAACAGTGTTAAAGTGCTTTCTTCCAAAACCAAAAGAAATCTTAAACTTAAATGGAATAATTCAACCCTTATCTTTCCCATCACATCATTGACACTTACTGATATTCCATATTTGACATAATTTTAAACTCATTCACACTATAAAATAATTTTTGTTATTAAATGTATTTAAAAAATAGTGTCGATGTTATAAAAGTTCATCCAGAATATTTCATTCATGGCTTGAAGATTACTTATGTAACATTTACTTTGTCTACTCACTTGAAAAAGGACTTCAAGGAAACCAATCTCTTTGTAACTAAATCCACAAATGTTGGTATATGTAATGTAGGCCCTTATGACTAATCACTAATGAATTAAAAACTGTTAGAAATGAAACAAGGGGGAAAAAGAAAGGAAACAAGAAACTAACTTTTAACAATTTTTTAAGGATTTTGCCCACATCAGCAATGTTCTTCCCTAAGACTTAATTTTGATTTTTCATAATAAAAATGGAGGGTTCAGAACATCAAGGGAACTGCTGAAAGGTTTTCCTACTTGTTGCTTGGTTTTCTTCTATCCTAGGAAATGTGAAACAGCATTCAAATAACTGGTCTCTGTTCCTGTGGGAATGAATTTTATTTTTTCTCTTTTCTTATTAGAGTATTTCTCATCCTTGATACTCTGTGGTTTGCTTGCCTTCCACAGGCAGATTCTGAGCAAGCCCTGATGATTGCTACAAGGAAGAGTGGTATTAGGGGAGTTTGAGCCAAGGTCTTTCCCCCAGGTTTTTTTTCTAGCACTCATGTGAATATTCAGCTTCTAGATGTGCAAATATTTTTTGTTCACTAATAAGCTGATTAAGAGTTCTGTATTTTTTTCTCACCTTTTGCAATCAGCATCTCAAAATTTACTGAAAGATGAGTGACTACATACACTCATATGCACTCAATTAAAAAAAATGACTGATCTTTTCTTAATCATGTTTCCACTGTTTTGACCTTAAGCTATACAAACTAGTAGAGTAGTGGTGGAGATGCAGTATATGTAAAATTTGGAAGTCTTACAACATTTCAGATTATTTTTCCATAATCAAGGTTTAGCCTCTAGAAATAGCTGAAATTTAAAGGCTATTTCAAAAGTAGAATACTATAAAATAATGAGTCTGGCTAAACAGAGATTCCACACATTCAGTGTACAATTTATACAAATAACCAACAATTTACACAAATAATATGGCAATGTATATTTTGGTCTGAAATAACTGGATAATTATCCCTCAATTACACAAAGGCATTGAGCCACATAAAATGATAGTCTACAAAAATTTTATTTGGCAAGGCAATTTTTTAGAAATAATATTACCTCTGAAAAGTGTCAAAGGGTTTAAAGCTATTTTATCCTCATTCCATTGATTTCAAATCTGGCTGGAGAAAATGAACTTCTGTTTTGGCAAAAACAGAAATCTCCTGAGCCAACATCATTATAATCCAAAGCTTAATTCAGACACCATAATTTGGTAGGTCTATCAACAATGAAAACAGATATTTATGAGACTATACAGACTTGCATATAAATGTTGATTGTTTCTTTTATGGATTTTAGAATGTACATGCTATGAATAGATTTTTTTTTTTTTACTAAACGCCACATTAGATGTTTTAAATATTGAAAGAGAAGCATTCTCCTTTGTAGAATTAATCTATTTTCCATTGCAATGATATATTTTGTATTTTATATTATCAATTTCAATATGGTTAATTTTTTTTATTAAATCATAAACACATAGATCATGTATACATTATTGCATTTTGGTTAATTTCTTATTATTAAACACGAAATATTTTGATTCTAAAAATGGTACTAGTAGTCTTATATCTACTACTTATACATTTCTATTCTTACATCTAATAAACCAATATATGTCTAGCATAGAGACACTAATCGTGTAAGTTAGTAAAGTGACTCGTAAGAATAACTCTTTTTGAATTGAGGTGACTGATTCCCAGAGATTTGAAGAATGAATGAAATACTTTAGCATTAATTCTAACCTTGTTCTCCTTTTAAAATATAACTTCAAGATCTTTTGGTTTACTTATTTAAAATATTTTCCTTTATGTTTTAGTTACTGTATGTACTACCAAAGTGTTATGTTCTTTATGTAGGAATGTAGAACAAAAACATGGAGACCGAGTATTGTATTCAAAAGAGACACCTTGCTTATAAGAGAAGTCAGAGAAGATGACATTGGAAACTATACCTGTGAGTTAAAATATGGAGGTTTTGTTGTGAGAAGAACTACTGAATTAACTGTTACAGGTAAACATAGTCTTCTTTATTTCATTTGCAAGTTCTGAAACCACTATTTAAGTTTCTGTGCTTCATATTGTTTTTTAAATCTCTACAGTGAAAGAAGTACTTAACCAAATGCTAAGTGGATTGCTATAGGTACAGATGGGATTTAGTTCTCCCTGCTTTTAAATCATCTTCCACTGAAATACATTTGAAAGGTTAAAGAGAATGTTTAGGGAATTACAGAAATGTTAGCTTTTGAAAGTACTTGAAATAATGAGTTTACAATTTCCCCAAATTATGTTTATATGTATTTTTATACTGATATCAGGTTTGGAAACATTTTCTAGAGTGATGAAATGGAATATATGAAATCCTACCTCTCTGTCTTACTCCAAATTAAAAAAAAATCCTTTATCTCTTTTATTTATTCATCGCTCTATGAACCTGACATATTTTCATGAAATAAAATAACTTCAGGTACTTCAATAACTAAATAATTATTGAGTCATTTCCATACGTAGTTGCTAAAGGGGGAGGACTCAGGAGAACAAAATTCAGAATCCTACCTATAATCGTGAATCTGTAACTCGCTAGTCACATGCCTTTGGAGGCACCACCATAACCTTCAGAATCTTAGCTTCCTCGAGTAGAAAATGGTGATGATAAACTTTGTCTTGTTTATTTCATACAGTTTTTGCAAGGATCAAATGAGGTAAGGTAATATGTATGAAATCGATTTACAAAATGAGAATTATATTTAAATGTGCATACTTTTAGATCATGTCAAAATTATCTTCGTACCTTTTCTTACTTTATAATTTACTTCTCTAAAAGTGGTTCCACGAGAAAAAGGGAAGGAAAATAAGAGCAACGTTAGGAAGTTAAAAACATCATTTTCATAGCCTTTTGGAGAGAGATTCTTCTTGGTGACTTTTTTGTATAATTATATTTGTGAAACATGTATAGAAAAGCATAAAAAGGACAGTAACTATTTAAATTAAACATATTTTTATTTGTTCATTGATTCAGTAAAAATAGTTTTCCTGTATATGCAAAGTGTTTCGTGATTGTCATCTATATCTTATAATAATCAATTTCTTTTAATACATCTATCTGTATTTGGGTTTCTAAATGGTAAATATTGAAAGTTCTTTTTCATTTATTATTCAATTTTTGAACTCAACCTGTATTGACCTGCCTGGTGGTCTAGTGCTGGGATTCAGCACTTTCATTCTATACTGGCATAACTTTTCTAAGCAGTAGCTATTGAAACAAAGGAATTTAAAACTATAATGGAAAACTGTTCTGAACAAAAAATAGAATGTACTTCTAGTTATTATTCTTTGGAGTATGGAACTAATTCTAAGTAAACACAGCTTTCACCTTTCTAGAAATATTAGTATTCTAAGCCATTATTAATAACACAAGCCAATTGGAGCACAAATCCCATGGAAACTAGACACAGAGTCTCAATTACTAAAACAACCTATATAAGGCTATCTCATAGAACTAAAAATAGAACTCTTAGACATCTCCTAGATGCTTTCCAGGGCTACTGTACTGTCTCAGATTCATTTGTCCAAAAAGATCTTCCTTCCGCCATATGCAGAGAAAAATAACAAAGTCTTGATATCCAAGAGGGAGTTAGTGAAAATTTTAGTGAAATGTTTCATTCAATTGATTCTCAAGAATATTTCTATCTTAGATATCCTTACCTGAGACACCGATTTGGGCATATAAATTTAAAGTACAGTTTGACTATATATGAAATTTTGAGTAAATAGAAAACTGAATGCCCTGGCATGAAAAACTATGTACGTCAGTGTATTTTAGGTATTAAGTACAAGTCTATTGAGAAGATATATTTCTGCATAACATCACTTTAAATGGTGTGATCCTATAGCATGTTTACTTCCACTGTGGCCAACCAATAGAACAGTTCTTAGAAACCAAAGTATGTCCCTCAGTAAAGCAAAAAGGCGAGCAGTTTCTGAGTGATAATGAATCACTGGTTTGTGTCTTAGTTTTTTGCAGATTATTATCATATTGTATTTAATGTAAATATTATGCAAGACATATCATTTAGTTTTAGTGGAACGGAATAACTGATAATAAACAAATATTTTGATGTTTGTTGTAATGTCTCTTTAAAAATAAACAAAAATCCCATATGCAAAAAGAACACTTCTGGCTAAATGAAATGGCTAAATGTGCAGACAGTATTGTGAATTTTTATGGGCTATCCCCCCATTATTGAACAGGTATGTGCCTAATGAAGCGAAGTACTAGTCCCGGAAAACAGATCACAGTGAAAAGAATAATAAACCTGCCTGGCACTTTTAGTATTTCAGTTTTTGTTATTTTTAAAAAATTGAAGGTGTCTCAGCATCCTCTCTAGCCTTCGTTGTTTTTTATAAGCCTCAGCCAAATTGAAATTTTCATTGTCTTCCTCCAGTGTCCTCCCTCTGAACCCTTACGCATGGTGTCTCCCTCTGGAATGCTTTTTCTTCTCTCTTGTCAAGGGCTGATTCGTATTCTTTCTTCAAGTCACAGCTAAAATATTACCTTCTTTTTGAGGTGCACAGTCCTTGACGCATCCACAGCACATTTAGCATCCCACCTGCTGCACTTAGCACATTGCATTTTCACTGTTTGTCGGTACCCTTGTTTTTCCACAAGTGTGTATTCTACTTAAGGTCAAGGCCAATGCCTCATTTTTTACATAAACATTTGATTTTAGGAAAAACTCAACATAAACATTTTGATTTTAGAAAAAAGTACATGATAGCAGATATCCCAGATAGCCACATCCACTTCCCCTATTGCTAGCAACTAAAATTAATATGGTACATTTGTCATAATTAATCAACTAAGTTTGATACAGTATTATTAGCTAAAGCTAATGGTTTATTCAGATTTTCTTTACACTTTGCACTTCCTTGTTTATGTCATGTGTAACCGCATGTCCCTTTTCTGTTCCAGGATTGCATCCAGAACAGAACAGAACATTTAGGTTTAGGTATCCTTAGGCTCTTCTTGGCTGTGACTGTTTCACATTTTATTTTTGATGACCTTTAGGATTTTGAAGCGTGCTTTGTAGGTATTTTATAGAATGTCCTATATTTAGGATTTTGGATTTGACAGTTTGTTTTTTTTTTTTCCTGAGTAGACTAAGGTTATTATGTTCTTGGAAGATCACAGCGATATCACAGTATCAACATGGTTTATCACTGTAGGTACTGAGTTTGAGCACCTGCGGGAGTGTCTGGCAGGTTTATTCTCTGCTATAACATTCTTCCACCCCACCACCGGTTGGTCTGCTGTACTTCTTGGATAGAATTTACCATATGCACTCCACCTCTTCGAGAGCAGAGTAGCTACATAAATTATTTGATATTCTTTTACATGAAATGCTTAAATGTCTATTCTCCCACACTTATCTACTTGTTCAGTTGTTTATCAATATGGATTCATGGATATTTTTCTTATACTTTGACTTATAATCCAAATAATTTATTTCGTTGCTGAAATTATCCCAGCTTCAAACAGTGGTGGTTCTTGTAGTTGACTCCTTTGTTCCTTTGACATACCCCAATCATTTTATGTGCATGTGTGTGGGAGTGTGTTGAGCATATAAGCATTTCCTTATATATTTCTTTGTTTGTTTTTTAATTTTTTTATTTTTTTATTATATAAATTTTGCTTTATATATAAATTTATATATATAAATTTTGCTTTATAAATAAAGCAAATTCATTTGCTTTAATATATAAGCATTTCCTTATATATTTTTTTGTTTGTTTTTTAATTTTTTTAATTTTTTTTATTAAATCACAAACACATAGATCATGTATACATTAATGCATTTATGGGGTACAATGTGCTTATTTCATATAGAATTAGGAACGCTTACATCACACTGGTTAATATATACCTCATCTCGTTTACTTGGTCATTATGTTAACTATGTCATTAGTCTCTGTATTTCAAGCCCCAGTCACTAAATCACATATATATTCTTAAAGAGTCCATGTTTCTTTTATTGAATAATCATAGTAGAAACTAAGATCTGCGTGTTGAGTGTACTCATTGCTACTGGGGTATAGTTGTTTCTAAGCCCTTTCAGTTGAGAAAGAGAAAACCTATATATGTAGTTTAGTATATACACACATATCTCTAAATATTTCCATATGTAACTATCTGTACTTACATTAAAGTAAACATGAGTTGATACCAATGTTTCCAATTCTGATTAATTACTGTATGGATCATCCTAGCCTCTTCCTTGTTTATGTGATGTGTAACCTGCCAATCCAATAGTGAGAAAACTGGTTCCCACCATCTGTCATCCATTCACTTCATTGTTTACTTCCAATGTGCTTGTACAGTGATGTGTTAGAATTTGTCAACCTGAACTCATGTGACAAGCAACTTTGTCAATCGGGGTATAGCGCTTACGTACAGTTCCTTTGGCCTTTAGCTTTACAGACTCTAGTCATTTCCAAAGTTCCTTAGATCAGCACCTCTTCCCTGACTTCCTTTAGTCAGATTGTCTCACATTTGTAATATAGTTAAATTGTTTTATCACTGTCTGAATTTCATCCTGGTATTCTTAGACCTCCTGAATGATATCTTTAAAAATGTGCATGTATTAAGGTTCTCTTTAACTTGCAAAGTTCTAGGTGTTTTAAAAAATGCATACAATTGTAGTATCACATAGAATAGTTTCATTACCCTAATAAACACTCAGTGCTTCACCAATTTAATCCTCCTCCATCTTTCTTGAATCCCTGGAAGCCACTGATCTTTTTACCATAACTATAGTTTTGCTTTTTCCGAGATGTCGTATACTTGACAGCACATAGTATTTACCCTTTTCAAAATAGCTTCTTTCACTTAGCAATATGTATTTCCTCCATTCTTCTTTCTTTTATTTTAATTGGCCACTTTATATGCTCCCATTTTATCTCCTTCATTTTTTCGAATTTTTTTTACGAATTTTTCTTCTTTTTACATTTTTAAGTGATATCCCTGGATATCTCAATATTTTCTTAACTAATTTCAGTCCGTCTTCAAAAGTCACTATAGAGCATAGGTGCCTTATTACACCGTACTCCTAGTTCCTCCCTCCCATCCTTTGTGACACTGCTGTCATTCATTTCACTTATTCATTTGCTATAATCACCCACTATATTGATACTCTTATAATTTTATTTTTAATAAAGATTTATCTTTTAGATCTATTTGGAATAAGAGAATTGAGATATTTCGTTTTATCCTCATTCACTTCTTCTCTGGTACTCTTTATAGAGAACCAAGTTCTATCCTATATGTTTTCCTTCTGCTTGAAAAATTTCTTTTTAACATTTTTTTTGCAGTAAAGGTCTAGTGATGAATTTCTTCATTTTTCATTTATCAGAGAATACCTTTACTTTTCTTTCCCCTTTGAAGGATAATTTTGGAGGCTATAAAATTCTTGACTCTTTTTCTTTCACCATGATGAGAAGTTCACTCTGATTCGTATCATTTATTTTTCCTCTATAGATACAGTGTTTTCTGTGTATTTGTTCAAGGTTTTCTCTGTGGTTTTATGTAGTTTGAACATGGTATGCCAGGAATAGTGACTTTGGTCACTCTCCTGCTTGTGGTGTTTTTGGAGCTTCCTGGATTTCTGGTTTGATGCCTGTCATTAATTTTGAAAACGATGGCCATTATTATTTCAAATAATTTTTCTACTTCTTTCTTCTACATTTGATATTACAATTATACATATGTTATGCCTTTTGAAATTATCCTATAGTTCTTGGATGTTCTATTTTTAACATTCTTTTTACTCTTTGCATTTCAGGTGGTGAAGTTTTTAGTGACCTATTTTCAGGTTCACTGATTCTTTCCTGGCCTAGGTCCAGGGTCCTATTAAGCCTATCAAAGGCATTCTTCATTTCTGTTACAATGTTTTTAATTTCTAGGATTTTCTTCTGAGCCTTTTTAAGAATTTCAATATTTCAATCTCTCCACTTAGAATATCCAGCTGTTCTTCCATGTTATCTATTTTTCCCATTAGAGTACTTAATATGTTAAATGTAGTTATTTGAAATTCTTCTGATAATTCCAAAATCTATGTCATGTCTGACTGAGTCTGATCCTGATGATTGCACATAGAGTTTATGGTTCTAGTAGCTTCTGCTCCAAGTAAGCAACATTAGCTATGACTTTCTAGATTCTCCTGCTCTCAAAATTTTGTGGTTACAGTCTTCCTTAAAACCCAATTCTCAAATGACTAGTTTGGGTTGTTGTTTTATTTTATTATTATTTTTTTTTTTTTAGCTTTTACTTGCTATAGCAACAGAGTAATGACTCATAAGTTACTTACATGTAGAAGCTAAAATCAAAAGTGGCAATGTCATTTTCAATTTGGGTTTTCCCAAACTTTAAAAGGATCTAGCATAAGGTCTGACCTATAATAGTCACTCATCAGATGTGCATTGTCAGATGTATTAATTCAGTGTCACTGACACATCTAGTTTAAATTGGTTGCCTTTAGATTGTATTTACAATAGGCACAATAATTCTCTTGACCTTTTAAAAATAGAGAAATTGGCTGGGTGTGGTGGCTCACGCCTGTAATCCTAGTACTCTGGGAGGTCCAGGTAGGTGGATTGCCTGAGGTCACAGGTTTGAGACCAGCCTGAGCCAGAGTGAGAACTCGTGTCTAAAAAAGAAAAAAAAAATAGCCAGACATCATGGTGGATGCCTGTAGTCCCAACTACTCAGGAGGCTGAGGCAAGAGAATCACTTGAAGAGTTTGAAGTTGCTGTGAGCTATGACGCCACAGCACTTTACCAAAAGTGACAAAGTGAGACTCTGTCTCAAAAAAAAAAAAATTAAAAAATAGAGAAATTGCTGTGAGGGTGATACCCTCAATCCAGATCTCATATTCTACTTTTACTAATACCACTGAGTATTATATGAACCTTTTCATTTGCTGATAAGTGTTGAACTTTATGTCAAATAACTTCACCTTCTTTATAATAATTGTTAATTCAAATGCCTAGCTGTAGTCAAATGTTTAGATACAAATACAGCACTGAATTTTCCTAAGATGCTTCATGTTAGTTTTTGACATGTCATTACAGTCTACCAAGATGTTTTATTAGTTTCTTTTTCTTGACAAAAGTCTGTATTTTTATTGGAAGATATTTCTATTTGGATTGAAATTATTATTTAAAATTCTATACACAAAAGGAACTATACTACATACAACCTATGTAACATGCTATTACACACTCGTTTTCTATATTTTACCAAAATGTTTCATTCACTCCTCTTCAGGTAGAGTTTTTTAATCATAATAAGAAATCCAAAATTGAGGCTATATTTCTTCACTTGTTTCTTTTAATAGTGAAATATAACAGAGTGTATAACATATGAACACACAGCTACTTAGCATGTTATCAAAAGAACACAACTAGTGAATAAATAGAACAGTATTGGCACCACAGATGTCCCATGTGCTCTTACAATTATAAACCACCTCTTCCCTATTAATGGCTATGTATATGATTTATGATACTTGTATTCTTGTCTTTTAAAGAGTTTTATTAGCTAATATGCATGCCCAAGCAATACAGCTAAATTTTTGTCTATTTTTGAAGCTTATAAATTTGGCTGCACACACTGTGTATTGTATTACATCTGGCTTTTCCAGCTCCAAATTTAGTTTTAAATATTCATGCATGTTATTCAATTTATCTGCAGTTTATTCATTATTCTTATGTTATAATATTCTGTTATATAGAAATCTCACATTTTTGTTAATAGATATTTGGGATTATTTTAACTTTTTGTTAATATAAGTAATAGTGCTTGAACCATCTTATGTGCACACACAGATGCACGTAGACACACACACATACACTTCCTTGAGCACAAAAGCAGCATTTCTATAAAACTTTTACCTAAGAGTCGATTTGCTTGTTCAGAGTATAAATATTTTCGAATTTCCTAGGAATCTTTAGGCTGGTTTGGGTCATGAACCTATTCCAACCAAATGGGCTGAGAGGAGAAGAGGAATGGGATTGCAAAGGAAACTGGAGGTGCCAAAAGAAGTAAAATGTACTCTAGGGAACAAAAAGGGAATATAAACAGCAAATGTCCCATACTTCTAAATTTTATTATTTCTTAAAGCTTATAAGATCTGGTTTGATACTCATAAAATTCTGGTTTGGATTTTTTTTTTATTAAATCATAGCTGTGTACATTAATGCAATCATGGGGTACAGTATGGTGTTTTCATATACAATTTGAAATACTCTCATTAAACTGGTTAACGTAGCCTTCATGTCATTTTCTTAGTTATTGAGTTAAGACATTCATACTCTGCTTTTAGAAAGATTCATTTGTACCCTTGTAAGATAAACCATAGAGGTGACCCTACCAATCACCCTCCCTCCACCCATCCATCTGGTTTGGATTTTATAAAAAAAAATTCTGTACTTTAATATTGCTAAATAAAAATGTGAAAATATTCAAGTATGTATTGATATAAATTGCCATATCTTAGGGTTCCTTGAACTAAACTCTAACTTACATTCTATTACTATAATACTAGCCCTCTGGCTCGGCACCTATGGCTCAAGTGGCTAAGACGCCAGCCACATACACCTAACGTGGTGGGTTTGAATCCAGCTGGGCCCGCCAAACAATAATGACAGCTACAACCAAAAAATAGCCAGGCATTGTGGCGGGACCTGTGGTCCCAGCTACTTGGGAGGCAGAGGCAGGAGACTCGCTTGAGCCCAGGAGTTGGAGATTGCTGGAAGCTGTTATGCCATGGCACTCTACCCAGGGGGACAGCTTGAGGCTCTGTCTCAAAAGAAAAAAAAATACTAGCCCTCTGCCAGATTATTTGTGGGAATGTGGTATGAAGAAAAGACACACTGACAGGTGATCCATAAGTGACCTAGTAATTCAAAAATAAATTAGACTCTTCTTAAAATGTGAACTATGCAGAGAAAAAAATATAGACATTTGTAATGGTACAAATTTTTGGATTTGTTAGGTGTAAGAACAAAAGAAATACCCGTTTTTTAGAATTATTGATTAAAATACATGGTATTCACTTTTGTCTGTTTAATGCTTACTTCCCCTTCTGATCACAGCATTTTTCTAAAATTGGAAAAAGAAAGATCTAATACAAAGTAACAACCATATTTCCATCACAAATTTTGGACATGAGCCAGATCAGTTAAAAATCCATTTAATTTCTAGGGCTGGATCATAGAATGAATTAACGGTAAGAGAATGGATTGTGCAAATGTTATCTCAAGAAATATTTTCCCTACTAAATGTGAGAGTCAGCAAGAACAGCAAGGAAGTGAGGAAAGGAACACTTACTTTCAAAAAAAAAGAGGCAGAAAGCATGAGGCAATTGCTACAAAGATATGATAGTTTTAGTAGCATCTTTATACTTGGTATAACATTTTTAACGGAGTTAGTACAATAGTATAGTTAAACTACTCTCCAGTCAACCAGAGCTGACTTTATGCTCTCAGAAGGTATATCTTCCACTTCTTTTTATGGATGAGGAAGCTGAGGCAAAGAAAGGTTAAGTGGCTTTATCAAGGTTACAAAGAGTCATAGTGACAAATTCAGGAATAAAATTTAATTCCCTGAACTTCAGTCTATGATTTACTCTACTGTATAATTAATAGCAAGGGATTGTAGTTTTCATATTAGCTCTTGCTGATCGCTATGAAAGATTTATCTTTTAGGTTCAACTGAGACACATTTTACTAAGACCTTTAATTATCCTGCCACTGATGTAATGGAATGGTGTATTTGTGGTCTGGCCTGGGGATGGAGTGATTGCTTCTATTTTCTTTTTTCTATTTCTTAAAAACATAGTATAATTAATCTTCTGTTAAATAGAACTATTTTTGTTAAATTACTTCATGGATTCAAGTGTACTTTTTACTGACTATAGCCTAATCGAAATTGATAAAATTGATAACAGGGGCAGATCTTTCCAGTCTTTGTATGTTTGCTAATATGCCAGGATCTAGGCCCACAACAACCATCATGTGTATTGATTTTGATAAATTAGAGCATATTGCAGTCTTAGCTGTCTTTATAAGTAAATATCTGTCATAATTTGTAACTCATAGATAATTCATATTAATTCAAACTTTTGAATTAAAAGAGAGTAAGTTCATTAAAATGATGAAACTGAGTTTAGTCAATTTGGCTATGTAATGTTGATTTGGAGTTCAAGCCATAAGCAAAAAACCTCTCTCATGAGTAATTTCTAATAACTCATATGAAACAACTGACATTAATTACTTTAATTTATTGTTTTAATCCCTCAATATATTGAATGGGTTGTGAAAAGATGTATGAATCAAGTAATCATTTAATGTCAAGATGTGATAACTTTGAATAAAAAGCATGATGTTTTCACTTTTTTTTTTTTTGAGACAGAGTCCTACTATGTTGCCCTGGGTAGAGTACTGTGGCGTCACAGCTCACAGCAATCTCAAACTCTTGGGCTTAAGAGATTCTCTTGCCTCAGCCTCCCTTGTAGCTGGGACTGCAGGCACCCTCCGCAATGTCTGGCTATTTTTGTTGTTGTTGTTCATTTGTGTTTAGGAGGCTGGGGCCAGGTTTGAACCCACCACCCCTGGTGCTTGTGGCTGGCGCCCTAACTGCTGAGCTACAGGTGCCAAGCTGATGTTTTCACTCTTAAACAGAAAACATGCAATCTAGAACATAACTATAGGAAAGTTGGGATGTACCATTACTAGCCATGAGAAAAAGAAGATATCATCATATGTAGATGATGCTCATTAATATAAAACAATAATAGATAATAATAATTTAACACCTACTGAGTATTTACTATGTGACAGAAACTGTTCTAAATTCTTACTTATAATGACTTGTTTAATCTCCATAACCTCAATTTACTCAGTCCTGAACATTTTTGTAATGCTTGTTGAGTACCTGATATTTATCTAGATTTCATAAGTTGCACATGAAAATAATCCTTTTTTTTTTTCAATTCCCACTTCTTATGGACCTTGGAATTTAAAAATCATTGGACAAATACTCTGTGAAATGTGGTTAGATACCTCCATTCTCTGCTCTGAAATACCTAAAAATGCTGAATGAAATAAAATAGAAATGTCTTTTTAAATGGTTAGTTGAACTTGCAAGAAAATTTAAAAATATGTATGTCACGGGCCAAAAGGAAAAATGGAACAAAAAGTGAAACTATTAAAAGAAACCCGTCTCTGAGGCTACCACGGAGTAGGGAAGGTCACAGATGTGCTCAGATTGTCATTATCAGCAACCAAGGCCTTGGATTTTAATGGTTGCATGGGGAAATGAGAGTAGGACTTGGGCCTCAAAGGGTGGGATGTTGTAACTCAAGGTCCTGCTTAAAGGAAAGATTCTAGAAAGGCTGCCATGAAAATGAACTAGAAAAAATATGACCACAGGCATGGGAGGAAAACAAGCCAGAGGGTCTGCCCAGATCTAAGAACTTCATTTTTTAAAAGATCCAGTAATCTGTAATTTTGTAGGTTTAGGTGTTTGAATTTATCCCACTTATGTTGCCTAAAAACCCTTAAGTAAAAAATTAACATTAGAATGGAACTAATCTGGCATTATCCTTGAGTAATATAAAGCAAAACTTCTAGAGAGATATAATTATAACAAACACTGCACAAGATTCTCAGGCATGAAACCCCAGTGAAGATTGCAAGACAAAAAAAAGGACATTATTACCCCTGAGAAAGTGTCTGGGGACGAAATACAAAGCAGGCTAGGACCCCTGTCTTACAAGATTTAAAGATTCTTTTGATGTGGGACATGAGCACTGACACTGAAATAGATGAAAGGCAGAACTCTCTGTTACTTACAGCTCCAAACAAAAGGAGGCTGTCAGGCAGGGACGAGCGTGGGGTTGTATTAAGGGACAGGATAACAGGATGCTTAGGGACTGGTTTACATATAACAAGTGGACTGAGGTTAGCCAAATTTCCCTCAGCTCCCTGAGACTTGGCTAATTTCAATAATTTCACAAGCTCAAAGGCATAGGGATTGTCCCTAGTGATCGGATTCCTGACCCCAGGCAACATGGGTGGGTGCATAGCACCCCTTCCTCTTCCCCAAGCCCTCATAATGGTACTGACTTGATACACTGCTCAGGAAGGAGAACTGACAGCCTTCCAGCCAGGCAACTTGGTCCTGGGTAAAAGACATCATTT
Source organism: Otolemur garnettii (assembly GCF_000181295.1). Lineage (NCBI taxonomy): Eukaryota > Metazoa > Chordata > Mammalia > Primates > Galagidae > Otolemur > Otolemur garnettii. Next base: position 8,289,762 of record NW_003852467.1, on the reverse strand, counting down.
AAAAACTGAGTCAAAATAGCATTAAAAAAAAAAAACAAAAAACTATGTTCTATCTCTAAAAATGCCAGGTACCAGGATGCATTAATACAGACTATAAATTAGCTATATCTAAAATGATAGGTGACATTAAAATTCTAAAACAATCCTGTTATTTTTGATGTTAGTGTGAGAGCATAAACATTAAGGAGAACACTTGGTCAGCAGCACTTTTTTACCCCAGAGCTAAATGCATTTTGATTTGATTGAATTTTCTGGCCATACTGTTGGTGTTATTTGTTGCCTGATATAGTTCATCAGCAAGAACTGGTCTTTAATTTTTTGCTGCTTTTATTTGACAGCACTACCTTTCAAGCCTACTGAGATGGTTTTCATTATGATAACCCTACCAGCACAATCCCCTGGATCGCTGTCTCTTAGAAATGACATAGTCATCCTTCTTGCCTGGCCCAGGTGTTAAAGACGTATTGCCTCCAGCCTAGCAGACCACTAGTTAAATTTATACCCATCTCATTATGAGGAAAATCACTCCTTTGTTTTGGGGGGCTGCTAACTACCTGACAGGTACTATGAATGATGATTTATAGGCCTTATTTTCTTCCTTCACCAAAGAGAAAAACTAAAGTACATTTTGGACATGTATTTATACTTTTAAATACAAATCATCATCATTATTTCTAATGAACTTCTGTTGTTTTATTTGTATTCTACTGCTTCTAATTATCTTATGTTCGTTCCAACAAACTCAAATGTAGAAGAACTGTCCAACAAATTCTCTTTAATAGAGGGATTGGTTTAGTTAATTAGGGAAACAAGTACAATGTCTAGAACTAGACTATCCCATACAGTAGCCACCATTAAAATGTGCCTGTTAAGCACTTCAAATTTTGTAAGACTGGAGGCAGATGTGCCATTACATTTTAAAAATGTGCTAGATTTCAAAGACTTAGAAAGAAAACAATAATGCAAATTATCTCTTTAGTAAATTTTTATATTGATTAAATGTTGAAATGGTAATAGTTAAATAACATATATTACAGCATTGGTTTTACCTCTTTTCATGGTTTTAAGTATGGCTACTACTGTGTTAAACATGGCTCCCCTTATATTTCTGTTGTACAGCGCTAGTCTAGAATGTGAAATGGGATCTCAGGCTCAAGAAGTGTTAGTAAAAGATTAAGAGTCTAAGGTAGAGTTCCATTGATGGATCTGCCATGCCTGTGCTGAAAGATCTTAACTGAGTCATCTGGCTCCATCAAGTGTTAATATTGGGACTGTGAATAGTCATTCAACAGCGCTATGAGGAGGAGCAAATTAGTTCAGGAGTGGCAAAAGCAGACTATAAAGGAACATGCAAATGGAAGTGGCAACTGCCATGATTTGGTCTGATTTGTGCATCTTTAGTTTGTTTTAAGTAATGTAATATTAATATTTATCATCTTAATCCAGCCTTTCAAATGACATTTATTATCATCAATACAACTCATTGATTAATATTCGTGTTCACTGCATAATGGTCTATGTGTGGAGAACTCTCAGAATGTCTTCTTTGTATGCAATCTATTAACAAGTGAAGTTCGTCTCTATCAATGAATTAAAAATGAATATATGTATTTTTACTTTTGATTTGATGATATACATGTATATGCACATATGCATCCATACACATATATGTATATGTGTTTATATATATGGTAATGTGTGCTTATGTATATCTTATTGACTTGTGATCATTCTTTTTGCCCAATACGTTTTTCTTTTTTTTTTTAGGCTATACATTTTTCTATAGTTCTTTTGCAATAGTGTTATTTGCTACTTTAGAAACCTGCTTCTTTTTTTTGTGGTTCAAATTCCAAAGACCCATGAACTTACATGAGATAGAAAGAATAGAGGTTATGAGGGGTTAGAGGACAGGGGATCATGGCATTATTGCTTAATGGGTACAGAATTTCAGTTTGGGTTGATAAAAAAATGTCCTGGAAATGGATATTTTTGATAGTTGCACAACCTTGTTAATATATTTAATGCCATTATACACTTAAAATTGGTTAAAAAGGTATATTTTGTGTCATATATTTTACCATCAGAAAAAAGGCCCCTTTGAAAATAAATGGTTACTCTTAATAGTTGGGAGCATTTTTTTTTTAATTATCACATCAAAGATTTTTTTAAAGGATCATCTTCTCCCTAGTTCATGTTGGCTGTCCAGTTTGACAGGCATTGATTTTTCTGTAAAACTGAAGAAGCTCAAGCCGTTATATCACACTTTATATTAACTGTTTTTAGTTTTGACATCAGCAAAATTGACTGAGAACTCAACCTTGCACCTATCTGAGTACAGATTTCTGGTGTGGAAGGATCAGCAAAACAGCTAAAGAAACCTGTACTGCCCACTGTTCTCCATTTTGTCAGTCTCATTCAATTAAAGATTGAAAATGTACTCTAGAATGATGCGTTTCTGGTGAGAATAGATGACCACACTTCTAATAGTAAAACTGTTAAGAGCCAAAGAAGGTGATATAAGAGGATCCAGAATCTTGAGGAAAGACTGCAACATATTTTACAGCAATTAAGTTTCTGAGCAATATTAATAAAGGTGGCTATATCCTCAGTGCTAAAAACATTTGGTACCTTATTCCATGAAAACTCTTTAAAATATGAAGACTAAACTTAGCATATAATGTGAACACTAAAACCTATTTAAAATTAATGTGATATTGGGTGAGATAAATGTCTTAATGGTTCTCTACATTAGAGTTTTAGTGTGATGACATTCATATAGTGTCTGTGTATAGATATGTATCTATATATTTAACATATACATATATAAATATACATATGCAGGGTGTCCATAAAGTTTGTGTGCAATTTCAAATAATTGTCTATTTATCCCAGGGATGCAAGGCTGGTTTAACATACAGAAATACATAGACATAATTCAGTATATCAACAGAAGGAAAAACAAAGACCATATTATTCTCTCAATAAATGCAGAAAATTGTTGTCTATATTAAATTGCACACGAACTTTACAGATACCCTGTATATAATTGTCTTGGATAGAGAATCATCAAACCCATTTTATATACAGCTTTTATATTCTTAATTTTATTGTTGCCATTTAGTAGCAAGAAATTTGTCACTTGTGATAAATAAAAAAAAGCAATTTGTTTAAGCAATAGGTTCCTACTGGACTTAGTCATATTATATCATCCCAATATTAGTTTGAATAAATTCCTATTATTTTATTTTTTAATGAATAATTATACAGAGAAGCAACAATTGAATCATTTCAAAAGCAGTATAATCATGCTGCTACTTCCCAAGGGGGGAAGTTTATAAATAAAGTGAACTCTCGCAACTTACCTACACAGGACTAAGGAAAAAACTAAAACCACAAGCTGATTTCTTATTATATTCACTTTGCATCTTATTCTTAATGGAGTCCCAGTTGTATTTTTCTTCTTTTCTAGACACCAAATTAAAAGAGGCAGTGAGAACATAGGGAGAAATGAAGATAAAAGTGTGCTGATGATTAGAAACTTAGAAAATAGGAAAGGTTAAAGGGACTGAGAACATTACTATTACTTGGATTTTAAAAAACCATAATGTACCATAATAAGACATCAACAATTGGAAGAATTGAGAATAATGACAGAGCAACTAGCAGTGACGGCATTAACAATGCCACAGGTAATGAGTTTTATGAGGACTTCAAAATTTCTTTTTTAAATTTGTCTGCTGTGTACATGGCAGTACGCTGATTTTCTCCAGATCTCATGTGAAATTGTGGACAAATAAGGAGATTAAACGTACAGCTCTGTGATTTTAACATTTGACAATGGTTCCTAAAGAAAATTGCTCTATACTGGGAAAGATTTCTGATGATGCCTTCTTTGGAAGTTTTTAAAATATGACAGAATCCCATCTGAAGCATGTTCAGGCATAGACAAGCTGGAGAAAGGTCATCAAAACTCTAGTGATTTTTCATTATGTTAAGTGTTATATTACTCATTTTTTCAAAGGTATTTTTTATCGTTTTAAAATAGAAAGTGATTAAAAGAATCAAAACATTAGGTTTTGATATGATACTTTAATAATTCCATAATAAGATTTTAAACAAAACATGATATTTTAAAAGTGTTTTAACTAGTTGAAAGAGCTTTCATTATTTTTTTGTAATATGAAAAAGGTCCACTAATTATATTCCAGAGTTTTTACTGATTTGTCCCACAATATTGAAGGCTCTTTCTTGATTATGAAACTGAGATAACTCTTAACTTGCAATTGACATGGATATCATATATATTTTGAAGAATTTTTAAAACTTTTTGAGAAAATTACATGAAATTGAAGTTAGTTCTATTCATATCAAAATATGACTTTTGCATCATAAGAGATTTAATGTTTTCATTTCTTAAAATGCTTGACCAACGCTTTTAGTCATTATATTAGCATCTGTTGTTCCATCTGGAAGATCTAAAAAATTCAATGAATTGTAAATGGACAGTTCAACATGAATATGCAAATTAAAGACATTTTATGAATTCTATGTCAGTTGTAAAGAAGTAGCTTACTCTCTGCCTTAATTAGAAGATCTTACTACATATTTTTTAATCATATGTTGAGTTGACCATTGAGTTCCACTCCAACATATCAACCAGGACTTCCTGGTATATAAAATAACTTCAAAGAGTCTTTATGAATGTTACAAATATCCAAATGATACTCAAAGTTCTCAAATGATAGGCCACAATTTTTTTCAGAGAATAAAAAAAATAAAAATATTTAAGAGATATTAGCTTAAAAATAGAAGTGCTATATGCAGTCACTGCTATGTTCTAGTGTCAGCAATAGAAATTAGGGGACTTTTAATAAGCACTTATTGTTGATGTTCCATTAGATAATTATGTTTTGTTTACATACTGCCATCATTTGAAGAACACATTTGCTTTATTCACTAAACTTTAAGGAATATTCTAAGCATGATATTAAATGCTGCTATTTCTATCACTTGCCTTCAAAGTCTCATAATTTTTAATATTTGCTTAAAAATTTTCGGTTTTAATATATCAGCTAGGATCACAAAGCACATGCTGAGCTTTTATTTTAAAACTGAAGCTTACTCTGTCAATTTAAGGATGAAAGAGACACAGAAACACGTGTTTTTGTTTAATGTAAAAATACATTTAAACCTTTAAAGGGAAGTGATCGCTGCGGATGGCATCAATGTATCACATTTCTATGCATCAAATTTTATGAGTCACCTACTCAAAATGTAACTTGAAAACAGAATGTCTCCAAATAAATATTGTTGCTATGGTATTGTTGAGCTAGTTAATGATATGACTCTTTTGGAAAAATAAAATCAATAATGATTGTCACCACCAAACATGAAAGGAGTGAAATAAAAGAGATGTGAAAAATATCCATTAATCTTAAGACAATATGTTATGGGAGCAACAAACAGATAGTAAGCTATTTATTATTCACTGCTTGCTTATGACATTGCTAAAATTAGATTAAAGCAAAAGGCTGAATACAAATATAACGAAATAGTTTGGATGATGTTTTTCATTTGGGGTATATAATCAGATCATTTTATGTTAATCTGATTTCTCTTTGAGTTAAATAAACTCAATTCTGTTGACCTGCCTTCTCATATTTTTTTGTCATAATCATTCAATAAATTTTAGTAAAAAATAAAATTATACTCATAGCAATAATTTTATACTTATGCAATCTACTTATAATGTCTAATTGTATAAATGAATATGCTCTCAAGTTATAATATATGTGTTTGTTGTTTATGATGGAGTTAAAAAGTTCTAGCTGCTTTGTGGACTGCTGCTATTCAAAGTGTAGATTGGAAATAAGATAGTATGGTGCATGTTTGCCTCAAAAAGTTCTGGATGGTGAACAAGAAGCTGAAACAGAGGACAAGGTGGTTGGTAAAAAGTGAAAGATTTATGCAATCTGAAGAGAAACCAGAGTATCGCGAAGGCAGTTAGTTTGGGAAAAGGTAATAGAATTAATATGTATGTAGGTGGTAAGCTAATTAGGTGAATAATTCCATACATTGAATGATATATACTTCTCATTTAGATAATCTTCAGTCATTGATTCTCAGTAAATTTGCTCTTTTAATTTGTTTTTTATTTGTGCCACTTTTTTCTGGTTATAACATTCAGAGTCATAGAGCATAACTGCACAGCATTTCAATGGTGCTCCACTAGTAGTGGTCAATTCTTCCCCTTCACTATGGATTCTGCGGTCATAGTTATCAGCAGAGGTGAAGCTCTGCCACATATCCACACTAAGCATACGTTCATTCGGAGACTGAAGGCATGCTTACTGATTTTATATGTGTTTCTGTACTTTGCCAAGCAGTAGCACACTGGGTAAATGAGACAGAGCACACGCTCTCTCACAGTGTAGGATCGTTGCTGGGATGTAGCACTCAGCCAGGAGTTTCAATTCCTAGATCTTCTTGCTTCTAAGCGAGCCATGTGATGAGTTCTCATCAGTGAATAAGAGCAAATAAATGTCATTTCTGAGGCAAAGTAGTGAAGAAGCAGGTGTGCTTTCTTCCTTCAATTCCTGAATGCAGAAAATGCCAAGAATTTAACAGATGAAAGGAACCCAGGTCTGTGAATCACATCATGGGGACAGCATGGCTTCATGAATTATGAACCTTAACTATGTTAAACCACAGATATCATGGAATTCACTAGGATGGCAGCTAGTCTTATGCTAAGAGGCACAGTTTTACCAAAGCAAAGTCATCTGAATACAAGAGAAGTTTATTGTCAAGTCACAAACAGCCTAAAATGGAAACTGCCAAGCTATACAGCTGCCACTTCTACGTTGTTTTTCCATCTGCCATACATACCCACAAGAGCTCTAAATGTTCAAAGTCTACACACCTTTCATTAGCGATGAAAAACCCATAGGCTCCTGTCAGCCATCAGTATTTCCTCCCACATCTGAACAGTCCCTTCTTTCATAGAATTCAGTTTCTTTTTTGACACTTTGTTTTCTATACAGTTATTTGGCTAATTGCATAGATTCTCACTCTATTATATTGGCCTCTAGGGTTCTTGGGATAAAACTCTATCTTGTCTATTTGGGTTTTGCCAGTATCTTCAGTAATAATTTGCATGTAGAAAAAAGATACCTAATAAGCACTTTTGAATACGTATTGAATGCACTATGTATTTTAAGAATATATGCTTAAATAACTTAGCTAAATGTTTATTTTAGTCTTAATTGTGAACTTCTCTAGACATAATTATTTAAGGTCTCTCAGCTTCTTCATAAAAATCATTTAAAATATTAACTATTTTGTTTGAAAGTCTTTGTATATTCATTATTCTTGAATTACTATGTAACAATCCTAATAAGGTATAACAACTGTTCTTTCTTCACAATAATTCTGACACCAGGATTTTCTTTTAAAATCAGCACAAAATAAATTCCTCATACATGGTCAATTTAAGTGTTTGTAAAAGCATGCATAGTAGTAATTCATTCATTAAACACATAGGAAAGTTTGTCAAAGTCAAAAACTTCAAAGAAACGACAATGTGGAAAAAAAGGAAATAATCACACTCAGGCAGCTTGAAAGACTAATGCTAAGAGATGATGCACAAAGGAAAAATAAGAGACCAGCAGAAAAAAAATATGGGAAAGAAGGCAGAAAGGAAGGAGACAAAGCCAAAAGAAGGAAAACATTCTGGTTTTCTTGAGAATGGGTGGTTTTCTAGGCATTAATGAGAAACAGAGAGAAAGAAAGCTGGAGAGAGAGAGAGACAGAAAAAGAAGCAATTGTCATTAAGCTATTCCTTAATGTAGTTGTATCTGTAATACACATCATGCTATATGAAAAACAACTCAAATACTCTAAAGATGATAAAGAATTTTATAGATTACATGAGGTTATGACAGTGCCATTGAGTGGAAAGAGTCTGAATTAGAGTGAGGCAACTTGAGTTATAGTCCTGTTTGTAACCTGGCATAGGATGTAAACAAATGTCTTAACCTTTACTAGTATGCTAGGGAACCCTGCAATTCCTTCCAGGGCTGAAACTTGGCCATGCAATCAAATGTTTAAAAGTTTACACTGTTCTGAGTTTAGTAAGTTTCCTGAACGGTGTATCTCTTGGTCGTATTAGGTAACACAGCAAGCTATTCTTGAAAGAGCAAAATCTCTGAAAACCAATAGGTTCCAATCTACACTATAATATTTTCTTTTTTCTGTGGTGCTTCCAGAGTCAAGGTAACTTTTCAGAGTTAATTTCCTTTATCTACGTATTTGTGATGGGAGTTATATTTAGGCACCCAGTACCGTACTGGCCTGTAATCAACTCTCTATAAATGCTTTTTTCCTCCCTCTGGTACATAAAACAACGGGAAAGTGAAAAGCCAAAAGCAAGAATGGATTAGCTACATGTCTGTTTTCATGTCAACTGGCTGACACTCCAAGAATTTGTCACAGTTTTTATTACCTTGATTCAAACCATGGTAAAATTATATTTTTTTAATTAGATGAGCGGTAAAACAATTTAGTTAATATCCCCTGGTTAGTTTTAGCCACAGTGGTTGTATAATTTGGGTGCTCTCCAGTAAGTGAGCATCTCTTTAATGCAGATGTGAAGAAAAGATAATTCTGATGATGATGATGATGATTGCTAACACGTATTGAATGCCTACTATGTGTACCATTCTAAGCACACTTCACATATTATCTAAAGTGGCTCATAGTGCCCTATTTGCTGACTGCATTTTATGACATGCTTCCATGTCATAGACTCTGTTAGATGTACTAAGTCCAATCTTCATTCACTTTAGAAACATTAAGTTCTAATTCATCTACTATGTTGGACACTGTGAGAAATCAAAGGATGAATTAGGCACAGGATGAGTTAGGCAAAAAGGATTTTTCCATAGGAAGGAATAAACAAGGGTAAAAAGAAAGAACCAGGTGTGGGGAAGCAGGATGAAAGGGAGTGGCAAAATGCAACAGAGGATCAGAGAATTTTTAACGCTAAGGCCAGCCTAGTCTCTCAAGGGCCACTAAGGAAGGTCCGTGTACTGGCTGAGGCTGAAGGTGGGTCAAAGCCCAGGGGTCTAGGGGAAAGAGATAATCTCACCCAAATTTTCCTTAAGAAGTATTTTGTTCTGATTGATCAATAGGAACAAAAAAGTTCAGTTATTTATGAGGAAATGAATGGAAATTTTGAGGGCTTGTATAAGGCCTATTCTTAGATAAACAAAGTGAACACCCATGAGTCTTCTCTAAGTCACATGAAGCAGGGTAGTCCTGTGTAGTAAGCCATTTCCCTAAACAGAAAGGAATGGGGGGTTTCTTAACTTTCACTCTTTTTCAGCATCTTGGGGCTTGGGTAAAGTTCAGGGGTGTGGGAAGAGAGATCAGTGAGGATATTCTAAGGAGTAAGATGTTCATGGGAAGGATTTCATTTACCTAGGATGTGGAGATTAGAAAGAATGCACTAATAAATAATCATAATAGCCTTTTTTAACTGCCAGGTCCATTTCTAAGCATGCTACAACTACCAACTCATCCAACCTCATGATAATCCAATGATGCAGGTACAATTATTCTCCCTAGTTTATAGACAAAGAATATGAATCCCTCAGAGGCTAAGTAACGTGGTCACATTGCTAATAAGAAGTACAACTAGGCTCTAACTTATGAAGCCCATGTCTCCCAACAGCTGGTCTGGCCTCTTCTCATGACTTCAAACTTTCCTTTCATCCCCCAAGTGAGACCAGTTGAAATATGAAATTGCTTAAATAAGAAAAGGAGGACATGCATGCATTTTCCACTTTCCAAAAAGAAAAAAGAAAGAAAGAAAGAAAGAAATTCACTCCAACAAGTAAACATGAGAGAAATGACCCAACAAAATAGCTTAGAAAATCAGAGAGTCCCAGTTTGGATGCAATGCTTTAGAAACAGTAGCAGCCAGTGGAGCTTAACAGAAGAGAGTGACAGATAACAGGAAAGGTTCTGGAGGCAGGGGTCAAACAACTGAGCCAGTCAATATAGAAGGGCCACACTGCTTGTCTGCTTTCTCGTTCTGTGAAATGGGGATGGGGTGGAGATCAGGGTCAACTGTAACACTATCATGGTTGTAAATTTTCTTGGAAATATTCAGAACTATTTGACATTTAAAGAATTCAACTAAGTAAACCATCTAGAAAACCTGGTTTATGAAGAAACACTGATTGCTCTAACCAACAGAGATTTTACTGGATCTGTAATATAATACTGAAAGCACTTAACCTTTACTGAGTCCATTGTATGTTCCTGGACTGATGGTAGGCACTTTCACATCCTATGTCACCTTCCTGAGAACCTATTAGTAGAGGATATGGTTTCTGTTTTATAGATGCCCAATTAAAGTTCTGAGAAGTGCATCACTTTGCCCAAGCACTTGTACCTCATGCCTGAGAGCCAAGTTTTGAACCCAAACCTCTCTGACTTTAAAAGTCCTCTAGGCTGGGTGTCGTGGCTCACACCTGTAATCCCAGCACTTTAGGAGACCAAGGTAGGGGGATCTCTTGAGCCTAGGAGTTTGAGAACAGCCTGGGTAACAGGGGGACACTCCCATCTCTACAAAGTAAAATAAAGTAAGAAGTACTCTGAACCGTTCCACTCGGAATCAATTATTCAAATTTTCAAAACTACTTAATAGCAGGTCTGTATAACATTGGGGCCAAAATTATACCTTTTTCCCCCTTAAAGTTGAATCTTCATATTTTTTAATATTTATTTTTTAAAATTAAACCATAGCTGTGTATATTAATGCAGTCATAGGGTACAATGTGCTGGTTTTATATACAATTTGAAATATTTTCATCCAACTGGTTAACATAGCCTTCATGACATTTTCTTAGTTACTGTGTTAAGACATTTATATTCTACATTTAGTAAGTTTCACATGTACCCTTGTAAGATGCACCGTAGCTGTGGTCCCACCCATTACCATCCCTCCTCCCATCCTCCCCCCTAAAATTATACTTTTTGACTTAGTTTCTTCTTCTGAAAAGTGAGGGGAATCATACATTTTTCACTGAATAATTGTGAAGATTAAATGAATTAATCTGTGCCAACTACGTAAAAGGTATATATAGCTACTATCTTATATAACTACAATGATCGATGATGATTGTGATAACAATGAAACCTTTTTCTTAAGTGAGTAGTCAAACTCAAGATTTCAATATGACTTTGTATGCTAAAAAAACCACTGAAAATTAGAATTACAGTTTACTTTTAATTGAATTCACATGTTAATTTTTTGATTATAAATTTGGAAATATTTTTGTGTCCTTCATTAAAATTAGAGTTCTGTTTTATTTATTTATTTATTTATTTTTGAAAGAGAGAGTCTCACTCTGTCGCCCAGGCTAGAGTGCCATGGTATCATCATTAGGTCACAGCAACCTCAAACTCTTAGGCTTAAGCGATCCTCCTGCTTCAGATTCCCAAGTAGCTGGGACTACAGGTGCCTTCCAAGAAGCCCAGCTAATTTTTCTATTTTTAGTAGAGACAGGGTCTTGCTCTTACTCAGGCTGGTCTCCAACTCCCAAGCTCAGTCAATCCACTGACATTGGCTTCCCAGAGTGGTAGGATGTGAGGGATGAACCACAGCACCTGGCCAAAATAAAAATTACATTTTATTTGAGAGCACAAGATGGCAGCTTTGACAATGGATTTTGGAAAACTTAAAAAAAAATGATTTGCATATCATTTCCCTAGTATAAGGAATCCTGATACTTAAAATATTAAAGAACATTTTCAGGTACTTTCCATTTGTATGGAACATGGCACGGTCACTAAGGTCTTGACTTATTTGCTCCATGTGTTTGTGGGCTCCATGGAGCTTGAGCTGAGTTTGAGTGTTCCTGACTGAAATATGTGTTGAGATGTGTGAACTATGATCAGGGGTCAAATAAGTCAACAAAGAAGTTATAGCAGAAAGACTGAGGCACAAAGACAAAGATGGTTCCCCTATGGAGAATCCAGAGCAAGGATATAGGGAAAGGGACAACCATCCAAGGATTCAAACCTACACTGAAGTAAAAGTTACTTTAAAGCCAGAAATGTTGGCGTGGGTCTAGGAGATAGTGGTAGAGTATTCATTTACCTCAGCAAAAGCTTTAGACATCTGGGGGATTTGGCGACAATTTTATGTTCTGGTTTGTATGTGTTTATTTATTTATTTTTGAGACAGAGTCTCACTCTGTTGCCCAGGCTAGAGTGCCCTGGTGTCAGCCTAGCTCGTAGTAACCTCAAACTATTCAGCTCAAGCCATCCTCCTGCTTCAGCCTCCCAAGTAGCTGGGACTGCAGGCACCTGCCAAGAAGCCTGGCTAATTTTTCTATTTTTAGTAGAGATGGGGCCTCCCTCTTGCTCAGGCTGATCTTGAGCTGAGCTCAAGCAGTCATCCTGTTTCTACCTCCCAGAGTGCTAGGATTACAGGTCTGAGCCACTGCACCCAGCCTTATATGTGACTTTTAAATAAAGCAGACTAACTTTAAAAGTTTGTAGCAGGGATTGTATAGAATACTATAAAATTTGTCTTAAAACTGAACTGATTAAACTATACTAATCCAGAAGGTCCACCATGGCCTTTCGTGCAGCTGTGGCTATTATCTGCTGCTGCCTTGATGCTCAGAAGAAAAGAGCAAGTAATGACCTCTTTCTGCAGTTCATGCTACTAGCAAACAGTTATCACATAAATGACAACTAATATTTAATAAAGTCTTTCTGCTGCAGAGCAAAAGATGAGTAAAAACTTTCTAAGACTATGTAAGGACTATACTGACAGGTTTTGTATTTTGGAAACCAATAGAATTAAGATACTGTTTTACACAACCCTAGACCTGAAGAAATTCAATCCCATGGACAAAGATTAATGTATCTTTCTACTTCTACTTTACCTGCTTCAAAACTATTCTCCACACTGTGGAAATCAGACGCTTAAAACTCATTAGTGACTCACTCCACATTACCCAAAGGATAAAGCCCCAAATCCTTAGTTGGTTTACCAATCAGCTGTCAGCCCCCACTCACAGCACCCTTGGTCCCATCATCCATCTCTTTTGCCTTATTACACTTTAACTCCCCCAAACTGAACTTTCTTGAGTATATACCGAATATTCTCTACACTGTACCCTATCCAAACTCACCACACAAATTCCCTTGATTAACTCCAAAGTGTTCTTCAATGCTAATTTACAACTCCAAGGTGAAGTCTTCTCTTAACCCTCAAATTAAGTGCTTCCCCCTGTGTGCTCTCATAATGTCAGGGTGCATTCTGTTTCAAACACTTTTATAGTGATGTATTTAAAGAAGTGTTTCTCAAACTTCAGTGCAAATTGGAATTACATAGAGATCTTGTTAAAATGTAGATTCTGGTTCAGGGTGATGACAGTCCTGCTGCCTGTCCCCAGACAATGTAGTGAATAGCCGTCCATCTGCTGTACTAGACCTGTGGGCAGGAACCTCAGAGCTGCACTTACATTAGGACTTAAATTAATAGCTACGGAATCCATTTAAATAGCAGTAGAGTCCTAGGAATACAATTTAATTTTGAAATACGAACAGAGCTTACAGCCAGCCATTTGAGAAGGATCTTGTTGCATTTCTTCCCACCTTCTGGAGCTTTGTATTCTCATCTTTTTTTTTTTTTTTAATCTTTCTAGTTGCTTCAAAGTTCACTGGTTTCTGGATCAGCTGGCCCTATCCCCTCTTAATCATCCTTTCCTTTTATGCCCTGACAACCCTTGAGGCATTTTCAACTATAGTACCTATAGAAATGAAAAACAAAGAGGGTAGGGAGATAAAGAAAATCTCCTATTCTCTTCTTCAATCATCAGTTACTCTGTTCCTCCTCCAGATCCCACCTCTCTGGACTCCATCGGACTATGTATTAGAGAATCCCTAATATATTGCTAGACCCCTCTTCAGTGTTGTAATACCCAGAAAGTGTTTATCTGAGTGTTCCTCAGAAATGGAATGGGCTCGGCGCCTGTGGCTCAAGCGGCTAAGGCGCCAGCCACATACACCTAAGGTGGCGGGTTCGAATCCCCAGCCTGGGCCTGCCAAACAACAATGACGGCTGCAACTAAAAAATGGCCGGGCGTTGTGGCGGGCGCCTGCGGTCCCAGCTACTTGGGAGGCTGAGACAGGAGACTCGCTTGAGCCCAGGAGTTGGAGGTTGCTATGAGCTGTGATGCCATGGCACTCTACCCAGGGTGACAGCTTGAGGCTCTGTCTCAAAAAAAAAAAAAAAAAAGAAATGGAAGTGAACCTTATATCAGTCATTTGCTTACACAAAGATTTAGCTTTTAACATATCAAGTACCAGCCTTGGGCTCCCTTGGGGAGGCCACCACTGGAAGATTGCTTTAGGCTAGGAGTCGGAGGTTACTGTGAGCTATGATCACACCACTGTATTCCAGCCTGGGCAAAAGTGAGACCTTGTCTCAAAAAAATAATAATAAAATAAGATAACATTTAAAAAATATTAAGTAGAAACTTGATCTTGTTTTGAATGCCTCCAGTGTATAGGTGTACGTTGACACACAGGCTTGTGTAATATTTTTTTGAAATGCACATATGCCTGGAACTCCAAGGAGCTAAGATGTATAGTAATTGTTTCCAAATGTTTATACCTACATGGTCTGTGAAAATGAAAAAATGAAAATAACACAAACTCCTTGTGGTCCCCTTACTGCCACCTATGTTCCCAGACCTTGTCTCACCTACTACACGTAAACAGAATCTTGAAGAACAGGTGCTGTGGCATAGTTCACTGCATCCAGGGTAGAAACTGATAAAAACATTTCATCAAAAAATGTTTCTACTATGTGTGCAGGCCTTATGACAGAATAGATATTAGTCTCCTCCATTAAGTTTCAAGGTGTTTCTGAGCAGACAAAACCCTTAAGGAAAACACTGTTTATAGGAGAAAATCTATCCCTAGACTTCTAAAAAGCACAGGATAATTGTACTATTAGTACATAAAAATCTTTGTTAGGCTTTGAGTTTCTTTATTTACTGAAGGCACAATAAAAGAAAAATAACCAGTTGGCTTGGTTTTTAATGTAAAATATATGGCATAATATTTATATATGTGTGCATGTATGTATGTATGTATGTATGTTATATATGTAATATTGATGTGGTCTGTATTTACCGAACATACACGAGTGATATGTGTTATATATGTGTGTGTATAAATTTAATGTATACTTTGTATCTATATATGTGCACTTAACATCTGTCTGTCTGGGTATATGTGAGTATATACATACACACACAGAGATATACACACAAACCTGTATTTTCATTTCTTTTAATAAAACAGCTAAGGTGTAAAAGAGATCAGAAGATAAACTCTTGGTAAATGTGTAAATTTATCTATTATTAATATATGAGATATACTATACATTTCACAGTAAATATAACAGCCCCCAAGTACCGAGAGAATGGGATGATTACACTAGAGATGTGAAGTCTAGCAAATTAAAAGACACATCTGCATGATCCCTGTGTCTAATTATCTGACGTAGAGTTTGTTGCTAACTTTTCTGGAAGCCACACACCCAGCAGTGGTGCTTCATTATGATGCAGTCTGCAACAGAACACAATGCGGTTTTTCTGTTGCCTTCAAGATCACAAGGGCAGCAGAGAATACGGTGATGCATCGTCCTGAAGTCTCCAAGTGCAGTTCTCAGCAGTTTTGCATTTGAGTGTTCAAACTTTACAGTGTATGAAGTCTGATGTGAACGTGCTCTACCACAGTAATTCTTATTTCAAAATAGTCATATTTTCCCTTTTTTCAATGAAAGGCCATGCTAATAAAAAAAGCATATAGGATATTGAAACTAAATGGCTAGAGTAAGCTAAGAACTACATGGAACCTCAAGGATCTTTAAGCCACGTGAATGGGTTTCTTTTTGGTCCAGTAGATTTCTTGTGCTGCTATACACGTGTTAATCAGTACTTCACCCTCTCACATGCAAGGTGCTTAGTGATGAACACACTAGCTCAGAATTATCAGCACACATTTAGTCAGTGGTCTATTTGTAATCAAGAGAGTGTATTATTCTTTTTCTCTTAATATTTTGGTTCACATTGTCTAAGTATATGTCTAAAACTTTAATAAAATTCTAATTCACACATTCTATGCTTAAATAGAAGAAAATATTTTTAAGTCTCTCAAATTATCTGCTTTTTTAATTCTCTTTACTAACATTATTCTTCTTTTGCTACTACACTTAGAAACAGTAACAGGGTGGCACCTGTGGCTCAGTGAGTAGGGCACCGGCCCCATATACCGAGGGTGGCGGGTTCAAACCCAACCCTGGCCAAACTGCAACAAAAAATAGCCGGGCGTCGTCATGGGCACCTGTAGTCCCAGATACTTGGGAGGCTGAGGCAGGAGAATCACCTAAGCCCAGGAGTTGGAGGTGGTTGTGAGCTGTGACTCTGCAGCACTCTACCAAGGGCAATAAAGTGAGACTCTGTCTCAAAAAAAAAAAAAAAAAAAGTAGCAGAGGGCATGGGAGATGAAAAAAGGAAAAGTCTTCCTAATAAGGAATATTATATTTGATACTACCTCAGCAAATTATCATTAGTGTCAATCAGAAGGAGAGTCTTTAAATACCCATATAATGCTATTTATTAAAGGAATGAAAAGTTTTTTACTTCAAGTTTTTATTCAACAGTATCCTGTGTCACTCTTTAAAAATTATAGAAAGTTTTGCAACTCATTTTCTTCATATCAGATGAAAACTTTACTGCTCCCTTTTGAAGTCATGAGGGGTGTTGCATAATTGTTACCCATAGAACAACAATAAACAACAACAAAATTTAGTAAACCACAAGATAACTTAGGTGAATATTGGATGAAAACCATTTACAGAAATGCTTAATGTTAAGCAATCTCAACATTATCCTCAGTTTGAATAAATTTAGTTACTTTCTTCGCGATTATAGCACCCCCACCTCTCTTTTCTTAAAAGTATTTACTTTAGAGTACTTGTGATTGTAAAGTCTTCCTTTCCCCTCTAGGAGCCACCCTTTTGAAATGTAAACATCAAGCAAGATAGTGCCCCTCCCAGGAGGTTAGGAACCTAACTTTGATAGATTAAGGGACAATTAGCAAACCCAGATTGCCTAAATGACATTGAGCAGTTCTCGCTATATGACACCCTCTAATAATTTTTCACTAACTCACCCAGCACTTAAAAGGCCTCCCAAAAGTTCTGTCTCCCACACCTATTTCAAGTCTTTAATAAAATATTTCTTGACTGTAACTCTATCTAGTGTAACTTTTCAAGACATTATTTAGACCCGCAATTGACTGTACAGAGTAAAAGAATCTGGATTAAGGGCAAAAGATTTTTAAAGTGGTTTGAATGAAAATTCTAATTAAGAATTAAGACCAAAAAAAAAAAAGGAATTAAGACTAAGATGTAGCAATGCCTTGGTTACTTGCCACCACTTGCCTTACCCTTTCAAGCCACTTTTCATCCTACTTTTATCATTCATGATGGAAAATACTCTTAAAATGTAATAGCAAGCCTTCTGGTTCTCTTCTTCTCAAAAGGAAGAAAGATTTGTTTGTTTCTCAAATTAAAAATAGTCTATGTGTGTGTGTGTGTGTTTGTAATTAAACAAACATGCTCATGTAGAAAATTCAAACCCTGTAAACCATAGATCAGAGCAGTGTTTCTGAACCTTTTAAAAGTCATTATTGCTCCCTTCAGGGACCTTTTTAGATGGTTTTCTACTCACCCCCTCCATGAGATTTTAATACCACAAATATATGGTATATTTGTTCATGTACTTTGACCCTTTGGGGTTTCATAAACCACCGTAATTTCTAAGATTTGTTTACCCCTTACCCCCAAATCAATTTTTGCATTGTTGGGATGACATTGCTTCTCTGAAAATGCATGGGCTAAGGCTTGAAGTACAAATCATCTAAAATCCCACACCACAGAAGTGGCTGCTGTTCATCTTTAGACAAATGTCCTTTTAGATATCTGATTAACCATATTATATGTACTCTCTTTAATTTGTTCTTGTGCTTTCCTAACAAAGTGTAGAAATGTTTCTATATTAGTATGAGTAGAAATCATCCATTTTCAGTATACGCTGTAGTTTAACTTATTTCCTGTGATATAGTCGTTCTTCTATTTTTATTTCAAATAATCCCATGATGAACATCATGCTGTATCATAGTTGTGAATTTGATATAATATTTTTAGAAACAATTTTTCAAAATGCAATTTCTGGACCAAGAGATACATCTATTTAATTTGTTTTTATGACAATTTCCAAACTACCTTCTCAAAAGGCTTTGCTAATTTACATTCTTTCATATCCTGCATGAGAATGCCTGTTTACAGCATAGGGCATTATCAATTTGTTTAATCTTTGGCAGATACAAAGTGAACTCCGGTATTGTTTTACTTTTTTATTTTTTGATAACTACTTGGGTTGAGATTCTTAATAAGAGTATGGACTATTTGCATATTTTTAAAAGGAAGGTTTTCCCTGATCTTGTAACTTTTAGCCATCTTTTCTACGTTTTTTTTCTTTGTATTCCTTATTAAACACATTGCTCAGAATACAATCATTGTGCACCATAACATAATCACTATTTTGTACAGCCTTTGGGAATTTTACAGGACTCCATGCCCATTCATTTCAGAAATTATTTTTGCTTCCTTATGAATTGACTCAATATATAAATAAAGATTATGATAACTGTAGATACATTAATATAAGCTTAACATTAGTATATGTGTTATGATTTATAAAATTAATTTCATAATTTATGCGTAGGCATTTTAGAAAAGCATCTGAAATAATTACAGAGCCTTGATTATCAGAGCTAAGCTAATTCTCTTTTATGTAAGAAGAGCACTAACATGCTAATGTTTTCTTTTCATACTGAAATTTATACATTTCCTCAGTTCCCTTCACTTCTCAGTTACTTCTTCTCTACTGACTTTGAACTGAAATCTTTGTTTGCTTTCTTTTTGCCTTTATCTCTTTGGTAAAGTACCATTAGGCTCAGAAAAATATAACAGGTTTCCACAGAGAGGTACATCTTTAAAAGAAGAGATTTTATAGAAAGAAAGAATCAAAGAGATAACAAGGATGGTCTGAGCACATCAGATAATACGATCATCACCCTGGTTCCGATTAGGCTCATTCCAAATATTTTTAAGTGCTGGTCCTGTGAAAATACCTGTTTTCAGAGTTGGCACATTGGTTTATGCTATCTGTTGCCTAGTTCTCCAGATTTGTTCAGGGAAGCTGTTATTGGTACATTTCAGTACTTGGTTCACATAAATAGGAGCATTTTACTCAATAATTTGGAAATAGTCTATATTTAGAAAGAAAAATGAAAGCCAATAATTATACTTTAGAGTTGACGATATTGATATAGAAACATCTATTTAACTTGACAATATTTTGTTAAGCCTTACAGAGTTTACTTTGAAAAATACTTATCCATTATAGTTTTATGCATGAGGTTCACAATGCATAATTCTTATTCAGAGAGAATTCACTTAACATAAGGCACCATTTTAACTATTGTAAAGTGTACAATGTGTCATATTTTAGCATATTCTCAGTGTAGTGCAACCATCACCAATGTCTAATTCCAGAATATTTCCATTACTCCAAAAATAAGCCCCAAACCTTCCAATTCCCCTCAGCCTCCTGCCCTTTATCCCATTTCCTGACAACTAATCTACTTTCTGTAACTGTGAATTGCCTATACTGAGTATTTCATATAAACAGCATTATATAATAGATGGTACTTTATTCTTAGCTTAGCTCCTTAGCATAATGTCTCCAAGGTTCATCATTCTGCAGCATGGATCGGTGTTCCATTTCCTTTTGTGACTAAATAATATTCCACTATAAGGATGTACCCCCATTTTATTAATTTGATGAAAGTTTATGTTGTTTTCACTTTCGGCTAATGTGAATAACCGCTGCTATAAACAATTAGTATTCAACATTGTACTGTGAACGTGTTTGAAGTCCAGTTGAGTATATACCTAGGAGTGGAATTGCTAGATCATGCGGTAATTCTGTTTCACTTCTTGAAGAACTACCAAATTGCTTTCTACAGCAGCTGCACCATTTTACACTCAAATACTACAAACTATGGGGTTTCAATTTTTTTACATCCTAGCCAACAGTTCTTGCTGTCTTAATTTTCTTTCTGTTCCATTATTGTTGTGGGCATCCTAGAGAGCGTGACATTTCATTGTGATTTGGGACATTTGTTTTTAAATTGCTCAATTTATAAGTGCATTTATAGTTTTCTAAATGGAATTGGTAATATCAAAATTATTTAAACTGTTTTGAAACATGCTATCTATCTTGTGTCATACTGCCAAGAGTTGGTGATGGTTCTTCATTCCATTTATGAAAGAAAAAAAGTTTCTGATAAAGTTGAGGCTATGACTGTGTATACTAAACTTTAACCTAAGCGACTATTTATAGCAGAGTATTTCAACCTTTGAAGATCTGTCCTTACGGAGTTTGCAAAAGTAGTTTTAAAAGAATTGTACTAATAGATTTTATGCTAATGGAATGGTCACTTTGGCTTTTGACTAGGCTTACTAGTGTCAAAAGTTCTCAGAAAAGGGGAAAAGATCGCATTTATTTATAACCTTTCTTGACATGAACTTCCATTAGGAGGAAAAACACAGCTTCCGGTTTAAAAATATATTTACATAATACCAACATAAAAACCATTCTTTCAAGGTGAGCTAAACGCATCTAGTAATGCCATTAACTCTGTTAGGAGTCATAGTCATTAAAATAAATATTTTTTATAAAACATTTTGCTCCCCTGGAGGCAAGACAAGAAAAAAAAGTAAAACTAATTAAAACAATATAGGGGAAGAGGGAGAATGAAAGTTATTGTAACAGTCTATATTTTGATTTTTCTTACTGATGAATAGAAATCACTTCTTTCATTTTGGTTTTATTATAGAGATTTAATCATTTTTCAAAAGCCTTTTTTCAAAATAGTTTACTTATAATAACAAATTGATCCTCTACTTATTTTCTTAGGAATTCTCCTGGGGCATTTTGCACATTTGCAAATGTGGCTTTGATTTCACTAAGTACAATGATGTTGCCCATATTTTAAATTATCTAGCCAGCAGTCATGGCTTAACCAGTATTCACCAAAGCTTTGAGGACTTCTGAGTGAAAAAAAATGCAAACAATACAAATATCTTACAATAATTCCCATATTCCTCCTTTTCTGCTTCCCTTGTATGGGAGCTACACAATAGTGCAATTAAAATTTCCTAGAATGACTGAAGGCAAATCATAAATGAAAGAGAGTTAAAAAAGGGAAATATACAGATTATTCCAAAAGGGCCCAAGACGACTCTAGATATAATATCGTTTTAGTATGCTATGTTATTTAAATTTACCTGTATGTTTGTCTTCACAAGGTCTGGCAAAAAAAAAAGCAAGAAAAGCGCCTTTATGTGCGACTGTTTTAATGAAGTGTGTATGTGTGGATGTTATAATTTGTTGGATATTCTTGCTTTCAGTTCTCAGTACCCTGCATGACAGCAAGGTAGCTGTGTAACTTGGACAAAAATTTCTCCAAGCAGCAAGCCGAACACTTAACAGTGACATTTTAAGATACATATAAAGATATTAAAATCTGTCTCTGCAAATGCAAAATTTTCAAGTAAGTGTGAATAACAGAATTATTTTCTCTTTAGTCTTACATGAACAGAAAGTATTTTATTTGTGGGCCTTTTTATAAATGCTGGGATGCCTCTCCATTCCCAAATTAGAATGTTTTCAATTTCATGATTCTAGATTCAGTCATTACATTAAGTTTAACAATACATAGCTATTAATCATTATAACTGATACTGAGTTACACTGAAATAGTGGAAAGTTAGAACCCAGTGTCAATATGCACGAGTGTCTTTTAGCACATTATAGTCATGTTATTTGCAGATAGAGTTTTTGCTATTTTTTCCCCTTTTCTTGCCTTACTACACTGGCTCGATCTTTCATTACTATGTTGAATAAGAGTGGTAAGAATAGACATCCTTCTCTTAATCGTGATTTTAGGAAGAAAGCATTCATTTTATTCACTATTAAATATTGTGTTAGCTGTAGGTTTTTTGTTTTTGTTGTTGTTGTTGTTGTTTTTTGTTTGTTTGTTTTTGCAGTTTTTGACTGGGACTGGGTTTAAACCTGCTACCTCTGGCATATGGGGCCGGTGCCCTACTCCTTTGAGCCACAGGCGCCTCCCACCTGTAGGTTTTTTATAGGTGCTCATTATCATGTTAAAGATGGGTCCCTCTATCTCTTTATTTTAATTTTTCTAGGAGTACTTGTGAATGGGTGTTGAATTTTGTCAAATTCCTTTTCTGTATCAACTGGTAACAATCATATAATTTTCCTTCTTTAGCCTATTACTATAGTGGATTACACTGATTAATTTTCAAATACTGAACCAGGCTTTCATCCTGAAAAGAAACTACCTTGCCCTGGTGTAAAATTCTTAATCGTATTTGTTAATATTTTGTTAATTTAATCTGTTAATATTTTGTTAAAGATTTCTGTGTATGCTAATGAGATGTTTGCTCTCAAGTTAAGACTAGCTTCATAAAATTAATTGTAAAGCATTCCAACCTCTACTATTTTATTACAAAACAACCTTTTTGAGATATAATTCAGATGGCACACAATTCACCCACTTAAAGCGTACAGTTGAATGATTTTTAGTACATTCATTGAGGTGTGCAACCATCGTGACAGTTAATTTTAGAACATTTTCATTGTTCTAAAATGTTCATTTTCATTGTTCTCACACCCATTAGCAGTCACTTATCACCTTTCCCTGAACCTCCCCTTTCTGTCTCTATTGATTTGCATTTGGGGTTATTTCTTCCATATGGGCACTTAAGTGTTGACCAACTACTTCCAATTTAATATTGAGCACACATGGTATTTGTTTTTCCATTCTTGGCAGTATTTTACTTAGTGGAATGGGCTTTAGCTTCATCCAAGTTGTTATAAAAGATAGTAGGTCACCATTGTTTTATGGCTGAGTAGTACTCTATGGCATACATATACCACATTTTATTAATCCACTCATGAATTGATGAGATTCGGTTCTTTCCACATCTTTGCAATTGTAAAATGTGCTGCTCTAAACGTTCGAGGGCAAGTGTCTTTTTATACATTCTTTTTTCTTTTGGGTAAATATCAAGTAGTGGATTGCCGGCTCAAATGGTAGGTCTACTTTTAGTTCTTTGAGGTAACTCCATACTACTTTCCATAGAGGTTGTACTAGTTTGCAGTCCTATCAACAATGTATACATTTTGTGAAAAAGAGATTGTATAGAATTGCTGCTAATTTGTCATTCAGTGTTTGGTAGAATTTTTCAGTAAAACATCTGGTCATGGACATTTCTTCTGGGGGGAGTATTTTATTTTACTTTATTTTGAGACAGAGTCTCCTTCTGTCACCCTGGGTAGAGTACTGTGGCATCATAGCTCAGAGCAACCTCAAACTCTTGGGCTCAAGTGATCCTCTTGACCCAGCCTCTCAAGTAGCTGGGACTATAGACATGTACCAGTAGCCCAAATAGATTTTCTATTTTTAGTAGAGACAGGGTTCTACTCTTACTTAGGTTGGTCTCGAATGTCTGAGTTCAGGCAATCCACTCACCTCAGCCTCTCAAAGAGGCCACTGCACTTGGCCTCTTTGGAAGTATTTTAATTATTAATTCAGTTACCTTAATAGTTGTAGGGCTATTCAAATAACTACTTCCATATTGGGTGAGTTGTGGCAGTTTGTATTTTTTGTGGAATAAGTCCATTTCATCTAAGTTGTCAAAATTAATATGTGTAGAATTATGTCACTCCCTTATTTTCCTTTGATGTCTGCAGGGTCTATAGTGATGATGTTTGTTTGATTCTTGATATTCATAATTTACACCTTTTTTTCATTGTCAGTCTTACTAGAAGTTTGTCAGTGTTATTGATCACCTTTCCAAGAAAAAGCTCATTCACTTTCTTTGTTGCTTTTTTTTTCAATTTCATTTATTTCTACACTTTTTCTTATTATTTCCTTCATTCAGCTTTCTTCGCTTTTTTTGCTATTCTCTAAGTTTTTGAGGTGGAAGCTTAGAATGTTGATCTGAAGTTTTTCTTCTTTTCTAACATATGCATCTAGTGCTATCACATTTCGTCTTAGTATTAACCTTCATTGCATCTCACAAATTTTTTTATATTATGTTTTTATTTCCATTCAGTTTTCTTAAAACTCTTTTTTACTCATAGATTATTTAATAGGTTTTGTTTATTTGTTTGTTTGTGACGGGGAAGTTAGAATGCCATACTGTCACCATAGCTCACTGCAACCTCCAACTCTTGGGCTCAAGCTATCCTCCTGCCTCAGCCTCCCAAGTACCTGGGACTACAAGTGTGCGCCAACACACCTGGCTAATTTTTGTGGGTTTCGTATAGATGTAGTCGTGCTATGTTCCTGAGACTATTCTCTAATTCATGGCCTTAAGCAATGCTCCTATTACTAGTCCTCCTAAAGGGCTAGGATTCTAGGCATGAGCCACTGTACCCAACCTATTAACTAGTTGTTTAGTCTCCAAATATTTGGAGACTTTCCTGTTATCTTTCTGTTATTGATTTTGAGTATGACTCTATTGTGGTCAAAGAACATACTTTGTATAATTTTAATTATTTTAAATATGTTCAGGTTTGTTTTCTGGCCATTCTAGGTATATGTTCCATAGAATCTTGAAAAGAATAGGTTTTCTGATGTCTTTAGGTGGATAATAATGAATAAATGCAGTTGGTTTTTGATATGGTACCCAGTTCCTAGATTTATATCACCAGTTCTTAAAGAATCTGGCCCTGTATACAGTTGGTGCCTAGTAAAGGTTTGTTGAACTGCTTGAAACTCTCATCTCATTACCCTTATTCCTGTTACCACATGTGTCTCTCCTGTGGTCTGCCAAAATTTGCAGGAAAAAAGTCACTTAATCAAGCAGGCAACAATGATAATTCTGCATAACAAACAACCCAAAGCTCAGAGGTTTTCAATACTAATCATTTATTTCATGGTCAAAGGTCTAGATTTTGGCTGTGTTTTAACTCATCTTGTCAGTGGTGCTTGCCTGGGCTATGCCGGATTCTAGATTTGGGGTTAGATTAAAAATATTTTATATGTCTTAATTTTGAGATCCATGCCAAGAGAGCAATAACTATCTGGATCATATATTTCTCAAGGGTTTAAGCTCCAGGAGAGCTGGCAGAAACTTGGAATATCTCTTAAAGACACATTCTAACTTCCACTTATCTTCCATTGTCTGAAGCCAGTCATAATAAAGTCTAAAGCTAATGTGTTATATGTGTATATTCTGCTATTCCAGTAGGAGGCAATTCAAAATTGCATGTTAAAAGTCTTGAGTGTATATTACAATGAAGGAGTGAAGAACTAGAAGCAATTATTCAGTATTCCTCTGACTTTTCAAATCTATAGTACTTTCTACTTTACACAGGGGTCAGGAAAATGAAAATTAACTCTCCATAGAAGAATTAACCCTCCACATAAAAATCCTTATTTGGATAGTATACTATAAAGAATGTTTTCCTTGACCTACCCTTGTCTTACACATTATGTTTTGGGGAATCTGAAGACAAGGCTTTAGTAAATTAAAGAGAATATTCTTAAGAACTTACTTCATACTATATCAAAGGTAATATATTTTTAAATTCAGGCTATATTCTCTGATTTTTTTTTTTTTTT